>NC_041384.1:166745351-166753900 GCF_002162155.2 Triticum dicoccoides
GATTATCTCTCTTAGAAACGATATTATGAATTTTAAGCAACTTGATCATGAACATGTTGCACAAGCTTGGGAGAGGATGAAATTAATGATACGCAATTGCCCTACACATGGTTTAAATTTATGGATGATTATACAATTTTTTTATGCCGGATTGAATTTTGCTTCTAGAAATATTTTAGATTCGGCCGCGGGAGGCACTTTTATGGAAATCACTTTAGGAGAAGCTACTAAACTCCTAGATAATATTATGGTTAATTATTCTCAATGGCACACTGAAAGATCTACTAATAAGAAAGTGCATGCGATAGAAGAAATTAATGTTTTGAGTGGAAAGATGGATGAACTTATGAAATTATTTGCTAATAAAAGTGTTTCTTCTGATCCTAATGATATGCCTTTGTCTACTTTGATTGATAATAATAATGAATCTATGGATGTGAATTTTGTTGGTAGGAATAATTTTGGTAACAACGCGTATAGAGGAAACTTTAATCCTAGGCCGTATCCTAGTAATTCCTCTAATAATTATGGCAATTCCTAAAACAATTCTTATGGAAATTTTAATAAGATGCCCTCTGATTTTGAAACTAACATTAAAGAATTTATTACTTCGCAAAAGAATTTCAATGCTTTGATTGAAGAAAAATTGCTTAAGATTGATGAGTTGGCTAGGAACGTTGATAGAATTTCTCTTGATGTTGATTCTTTGAAACTTAGATCTATTCCACCTAAGCATGATGTCAATGAGTCTCTCAAAGCCATGAGAATTTCCATTGATGAGTACAAAGAAAGAACCGCTAGGATGCGTGCTAAGAAAGATTGCTTTATAAAAGCGTGTTCTTCTAGTTTCCATGATAATAAAGATGAAGATCTAAAAGTTATTGATGTGTCCCCTATTAAATCTTTGTTCTGCAATATGAATCTTGATAATGATGGGACTAAATATGATCCATCTTTACCTAGACGGCGTTCCAAAAATTCGGAGTCTTTAGATCTTGATGCTAAAATTGTTAAAAGTGGGATTGAAGAAGTCAAAACTTTAAACAATAATGAACCCACTATTTTGGATTTCAAGGAATTTAATTATGATAATTGCTCTTTGATATATTGTATTTCCTTGTTGGAATCCATGCTAAATTCTCCTCATGCTTATAGACAAAATAAAGCTTTTACTAAACATATCGTTGATGCTTTGATGCAATCTTATGAAGAAAAACTTGAGTTGGAAGTTTCTATCCCTAGAAAACTTTATGATGAGTGGGAACCTACTATTAAAATTAAAAATAAAGATCATGAATGCTATGCTTTGTGTGATTTGGGTGCTAGTGTTTCCACGATTCCAAAGACTTTGTGTGATTTGCTAGGTTTCTGTGATTTTGATGATTGCTCTTTAAACTTGCACCTTGTGGATTCCACTAGTAAGAAACCTATGGGAAGAATTAATGATGTTCTTATTGTTGAAAATAGGAATTATGTGCCCGTAGATTTTATTGTTCTTGACATAGATTGCAATCCTTCACGTCCTATTATTCTTGGTAGACCTTTCCTTAGAACGATTGGTGCAATTATTGATATGAAGGAAGGGAATATTAGATTCCAATTTCTGTTAAGGAAAGGCATGGAACACTTCCCTAGAAAGAAAATTAAATTACCTTATGAATCTATTATGAGAGCCACTTATGTATTGCCTACCAAAGATGGCAATACCTAGATCTATCCTTGCTTTTTATGCCTAGCTAGGGGCGTTAAACGATAGCGCTTGTTGGGAGGCAACCCCATTTTATTTTTATTCCTTACTTTTTTCTCCTGTTTAGTAATAAATAATTTATATAGACTCTGTTTTGGTTGTGTTTTTTGTGTTTAATTAGTGTTTGTGCCAAGTAGAACCGTTGGGAAGACTTGGGGAAAGTCTTTTTAATCTTGCTGTAAAAAACAGAAACTTTAGTGCTCACGAGAATTGCT
Source organism: Triticum dicoccoides (assembly GCF_002162155.2). NCBI lineage: Eukaryota > Viridiplantae > Streptophyta > Magnoliopsida > Poales > Poaceae > Triticum > Triticum dicoccoides. The sequence goes on from NC_041384.1 coordinate 166,747,314, forward strand.
GCCACTTTTATTTGGAAAGTGCTATTTAGTTAATTATTTTTGAAGATGATTAAGAGATAAATTCCTCACGTCCAGAAATTTATTTTAGAATTTTTGGGGTTCCAGATCTTGCGTTAGCTACAGATTACTACTACAGACTGTTCTGTTTTTGACAGATTCCGTTTTGCATGTGTTGTTTGGTTATTTTGATGAATCTATGGCTAGTAAAATAGTTTATAAACCATAGAGAAGTTGGAATATAGTAGGTTTAACACCAATATAAATAAAGAATGAGTTCATTACAGTACCTTGAAGTGGTGTTTTGTTTTCTTTCGCTAACGGAGCTCACGAGATTTTCTACTTTAAGTTTTGTGTTGTGAAGTTTTCAAGTTTTGGGTAAAGATTTGATAGATTATGGAACAAGGAGTGGCAAGAGCCTAAGCTTGGGGATTCCCATGTCACCCCCAAGATAATCTAAGGACACCTAAAAGCCAAAGCTTGGGTATGCCCCGGATGGCATCCCCTCTTTCGTCTACTTCCATCGGTAACTTTAATTGGAGCTATATTTTTATTCACCACATGATATGTGTTTTGCTTGGAGCGTCTTGTATTATTTGAGTCTTTATTTGTTAGTTTTCCACAATCATCCTTGCTGTACACATCTTTTGAGAGAGACACACATGATTCGGAAATTGTTAGAATACTCTATGTTCTTCACTTATATCTTTTGAGTTATATAGTTTTTGCTCTAGTGCTTCACTTATATCTTTTAGAGCACGTCGGTGGATTTGTTTTATAGAAACTATTGTTCTCTCATGCTTCACTTAGATTATTTTGAGAGTCCTACAAAACAACATGGTAATTTTCTTTAATTATGTTAGACATTCAAGATTAATAAAATTCTTTTTCTTATGAGTGTGTTGAATACTATGAGAAGTTTGATACTCGATAATTGTTTTGAGATATGGAGATGGTGATATTAGAGTCATGCTAGTCGAGTAATTGTGAATTTGAGAAATACTTGTGTTAAAGTTTGTGATTCCCGTAGCATGCACGTATGGTGAACTGTTATGTGATGAAGTCGGAGCATGATTTATTTATTGATTGTCTTCCTTATGAGTGGCGGTCGGGGACGAGCGATGGTCTTTTCCTACTAATCTATCCCCCTAGGAGCATGCGCATAGTACTTTGTTTCAATGACTTGTAGATTTTTGCAATAAGTATATGAGTTCTTTATGACTAAGGTTGAGTCCATGGATCATACGCACTTTTCTTCCTTCCACCATTGCTAGCCTCTCTAATACCGCACACCTTTCGCCGGTATCATACACCCACCATATACCTTCCTCAAAACAGCCACCATACCTACCTATCATGGCATTTCCATAGCCATTCCGAGATATATTGCCATGCAACTTTCCACCGTTCCATTTACTATGCCACGCTCCATCATTGTCATATTGCTTTGCATGATCATGTAGTTGACATTGTATTTGTGGCAAAGCCACCGTTCATAATTTTTTCTTACATGTCACTCTTGATTCATTGCATATCCTGGTACACCGCCGGAGGCTTTCACATAGAGTCATATTTTGTTCTAAGTATTGAGTTGTAATTGTTGAGTTGTAAGTAAATAAAAGTGTGATGATCATCATTTTTAGAGCATTGTCCAAAGTGAGGAAAGGATGATGGAGACTATGATTCCCCCACAAGTCGGGATGAGACTCCGGACAAAAAAAAGAGGCCAAAGAAGCCCAAATAAAAAAATATGAGAGAAAAAGAGAGATGGGACAATGCTACTATCATTTTACCACACTTGTGCCTCAAAGTAGCACCATGATCTTCATAATAGAGAGTCTCCTATGTTATCACTTTCATATACTAGTGGAAAATTTTCATTATAGAACTTGGCTTCTATATTCCAATGATGGGCTTCCTCAAAATGCCCTAGGTCTTCGTGAGCAAGCGAGTTGGATGCACATCCACTTAGTTCTTTTTGTTGAGCTTTCATATAATTATAGCTCTAGTGCATCCGTTGCATGGCAATCCCTACTCACTCACATTGATATCTATTGATGGGCATCTCCATAGCCCGTGGATACGCCTAGTTGATGTGAGACTATCTTCCCCCTTTTTTGTCTCCTCCACAACCACCATTCTATTCCACCTAAAGTGCTATGTCCATGGCTCACGCTCATGTATTGTGTGAAGATTGAAAAAGTTTGAGAACACAAAAAGTATGAAAAAATTGCTTGGCTTGTCATCAGGGTTGTGCACGATTTAAATACTTTGTGTGGTGAAGATAGAGCATAGCTAGACTATATGATGTTGTAGAGATAACTTTCTTTGGCCATGTTATTTTTAAGAGACATAATTGCTTAGTTAGTATGCTTGAAGTATTATTATTTCCATTGTTGAGGAAATAGTTCACTGGTAGCTGCTCGGTCGGCTGGTGAGTAGGGGATTAATAGGCTAATTGGTAAGTTAATCGGCCATTTAATCAATTAATCAAACGATTTATCGGGTAATCGGCTACTCGGGGACCCTATGAGTAGGGATTAATCGGCAAGTTAACTGGTTAATCAGATGAATTCTTGAACATGGATTATTTCTATGTCAATATTGAACTTTTGTCTTGAATCTTTCGGATCTGAATATTCATACCACAATTAAGAAGAGTTACATTGAAATTATGCCAAGTAGCATTCCACATCAAACATTCTGTTTTTATCATTTACCTACTCGAGGGCGAGCAGGAATTAAGGTTGGGGATGCTTGATACGTCTCCAACATATCTATAATTTTTTATTGTTCCGTGCTATATTATATTCTGTTTTGGACATTATTGGGCTTTATTATACACTTTTATATTATTTTTGGGACTAACCTATTTTTTGCCCAGCCCAGAATTGCTATTTTTTGCCTATTTTAGGGTTTCGCAGAAAAAGAATATCGAACGGAGTCCAAATGGAATGAAACCTTCAGGAACGTGATTTTCGGAGCAAACATGATCCAGAGGACTTGGACCCTACGTCAAGCAATCAACGAGGAGGGCACGAGGTAGGGGGCGCGCCTACCCCCCCAGGTGCACCCTCCACCCTCGTGGGCCCCCTGTTGCTCCACCGACGTACTCCTTCCTCCTATATATACCTACGTACCCCCAACCTACCAGATACGGAGCCAAAACCCTAATTCCACTGCCGTAACTTTCTGTATCCACGAGATCCCATGTTGGGGCCTTTTCCGGAGCTCCGCCGGAGGGGGCATCGATCACGGAGGGCTTCTACATCAATACCATAGCCTCTCCGATGAAGTGTGAGTAGTTTACCTCAGACCTTCGGGTCCATAGTTATTAGCTAGATGGCTTCTTCTCTCTTTTTGGATCTCAATACCAAGTTCTCCCCCTATCTTGTGGAGATCTATTCGATGTAATTTTCTTTTGTGGTGTGTTTGTTGAGACCGATGAATTGTGGGTTTATGATCAAGTTTATCTATGAACAATATTTGAATCTTCTCTGAATTCTTTTATGTATGATTGGTTATCTTTTCAAGTCTCTTCGAATTATCGGTTTGGTTTGGCCTACTAGATTGATCTTTCTTGCAATGGGAGAAGTGCTTAGCTTTGGGTTCAATCTTGCGGTGTCCTTTCCCAGAGATAGTAGGGGCAGCAAGGCACGTATTGTATTGTTGCCATCGAGGATAACAAGATGGGTTTTATATCATATTGCATGAGTTTATCCCTCTACATCATGTCATCTTGCTTAAAGCGTTACTCTGTTCTCTTGAACTTAATACTCTAGATGCATGCTGGATAGCGGTCGATGTGTGGAGTAATAGTAGTAGATGCAGGCAGGAGTCGGTCTACTTGTCTCGGACGTGATGCCTATATACATGATCATACCTAGATATTCTCATAACTATGCTCAATTCTGTGAATTGCTCAACAGTAATTTGTTCACCCACCGTAAATACTTATGCTCTTGAGAGAAGCCACTAGTGAAACCTATGGCCCACGGGTCTATCTTCCATCATATTAATATTCCAAAACTTAGTTATTTTTATTGCCTTTTATTTTACTTTCATATTTATCTTAAAAATAGCAAAAATATTATATTATTATATCTATCAGATCTCACTCTCGTAACTAACGTGTAGGGATTGACAACCCCTTATCGCGTTGGTTGCAAGGATTTATTTGTTTGTGTAGGTGCGAGGGACTTGTGCGCGGCCTCCTACTGGATTGATACCTTGGTTCTCAAAAACTGAGGGAAATACTTACGCTACTTTGCTGCATCACCCTTTCCTCTGCAAGGGAAAACCAACGCAAGTGCTCAAGAGGTAGCATCCACTTGCAAGAGTGTGATCTGATAGAGATGATACTAATAAGATAAATATTTTTGGTATTTCTATGATATAGATTGAAAGTAAAGATTGAAAAATAAAATAGATTGGAAACTTATATGATGGAGAATAGATCCGGGGGCCATAGGTTTCAGTAGTGGCTTCTCTCAACATAGCATAAGTATTACGGTGGGTGAACAAATTACTGTCGAGCAATTAATAGAAAAGCGAATAATTATGAGAATGTCTAGGCATGATCGTGTATATAGGCATCACGTCTGCGACAAGTAGACCGACTCCTGCCTGCATCTACTACTATTACTCCACACATCGATCGCTATCCAGCATGCATCTAGAGTATTAAATTCATAAGAACAGAGTAACACCTTAAGCAAGATGACATGATGTAGAGGGATAAACTCATGCAATATGATGTAAACCCCACCTTTTTATCCTCGATGGCAACAATACAATACGTGTCGTTTCCCTTTCTGTCACTGGGATCAAGCACCGCAAGATTGAGCCCAAAGCTAAGCACTTCTCCCATTGCAAGAAAGATAAATCTAGTAGGCCAAACCAAACTGATAATTCGAAGAGACTGCAAAGATAAACCAATCATACATAAATCAATTCAGAGGAGATTCAAATATTGTTCATAGATAGACTTGATCATAAACCCACAATTCATCGGATCTCGGCAAACACGATCTCGGCAAACACACCACAAAAGAAGATTACATCGAATAGATCTCCAAGAGAATCGAGGAGAACTTTGTATTGAGATTCAAAGAGAGAGAAGAAGCCATCTATCTACTAGCTATGGACCCGTAGGTCTGAAGTAAACTACTCACACATCATCGGAGGGGCCATGGAGTTGATGTTGAGGCCCTCCGTGATCGATGCCCCCTCCGGCAGAGCTCCGGAAAAGGCCCCAAGATGGGATCTCTTGGGTACAGAAGGTTGCGGCGGTGGAAATAGGGTTTTGTGGTGCTCCTGGATGTTTTCAAGGTACGTGGATATATATTGGAGGGAGAAGTAGGTCGGTGGAGCAATGAGGGGCCCACGAGGGTGGAGGGCGCGCCTAGAGGGGGTAGACGCGCCCCTGCCTCGTGGCTTCCTCAATTGTTTCTTGATGTCCACTCCAAGTTCCCTGGATCACGTTTGTTGAGAAAATCACGTTCTCGAAGGTTTCATTCCGTTTGGACTTCGTTTGATATTCCTTTTCTATGAAACACTGAAATAGGCAAAAAAACAACAATTTGGGTTGGGCCTCCAGTTAATAGGTTAGTCCCAAAAATAATATAAAAGTGTAAAATAAAGCCCATTGACATCCAAAACAGATAATATAATAGCATGGAACAATCAAAAATTATAGATACGTTGGAGACGTATCAGCCCCTCGCAGCTCCACCGACCTACTTCTTCCTCCTATATATATCAATATACCCCAAAAACATCCGGGAGCACCACGAAACCCTATTTCCACCACCGCAACCTTCTGTATCCAAGAGATCCATCTTGGGGCCTTTTCTGGAGCTCCCCCGGAGGGGGAATCTATCACGGAGGGCTTCTACATCAACACCATAGCCTCTTCAATGATGTGTGAGTAGTTTACCACAGACCTTCGGGTCCATAGTGTTGGGGAACGTAGTAATTTCAAAAAAATTCCTACGCACACGCAAGATCATGGTGATGCATAGCAACGAGAGGGGAGAGTGTTGTCTATGTACCCTCATAGACCGGCAACAGAAGCGTTGACACAACGTAGAGGAAGTAGTCGTACGTCTTCCCGATCCGACCGATCCAAGTACCGAACGTACGGCACCTCCGAGTTCTGCACACGTTCAACTCGGTGACGTCCCTCGAGCTCTGATCCAGCAAAGTGTTGAGGGAGAGTTTCATCAGCACGATGGCGTGATGATGGTGATGATGTTCTACCAACGCAGGGCTTCGCCTAAGCACCGCTACGATATGACTGAGGTGGAATATGGTGGAAGGGGGCACCGCACACGGCTAAGGAACGATCACAAAGATCAACTTGTGTGTCATGGGGTGCCCCCTTGCCCCCGTATATAAAGGAGGGAGGGGGAGGTGCGACCGGCCCAAGGGGTGCGCCTGGAGGAGTCCTACTCCCACCGGGAGTAGGACTCCCCCCTCTTGCCTTGTTGGAAAAGGAAGGGGGAAGGGAGAAAGAGGAAAGGGGGGCGCCGCCCCCCCTTCCTTGTCCTATTCGGACTAGGGGGGAGGGGCGCGCGGCCTGCCCTGGC
>NC_041384.1:166754267-166777728 GCF_002162155.2 Triticum dicoccoides
AAAATCCCGATTTCACCCGGAATGTTTCCGATATCCAAATATAGGCTTCCAATATATCAATCTTTATGTCTCGACCATTTTGAGACTCCTCGTCATGTCCATGATCACATCCGGGACACTGAACAACCTTCGGTACATCAAGACACAAACCCTAATTATGATCGTCACCGAACTTTAAGCGTGCGGACCCTACGGATTCGAGAACTATGTAGACATGACCGAGACACGTCTCCGGTCAATAACCAATAGCTGAACCTGGATGCTCATATTGGCTCCTACATATTCTACGAAGATCTTTATCGGTCAGACCGCATAACAATATACGTTGTTCCCTTTGTCATCGGTATGTTACTTGCCCGAGATACGATCGTCGGTATCTCAATACCTAGTTCAATATCGTTATCGGCAAGTCTCTTTACTCGTTCCGTAATACATCATCCTGCAACTAACTTATTAGTTGCAATGCTTGCAAGGCTTGAGTGATGTGCATTACCGAGAGGGCTCAGAGATACCTCTCCGACAATCGGAGTGACAAATCCTAATCTCGAAATATGCCAACCCAACAAATACCTTTGGACACACCTGTAGAGCACCTTTATAATCACCCAGTTACGTTGTGACGTTTGGTAGCACACAAAGTGTTCCTCCGGTAAATGGGAGTTGCATAATCTCATAGTCATAGGAACATGTATAAGTCATGAAGAAAGCAATAGCAACAAACTAAACAATCAAGTGCTATGCTAACGGAATGGGTCAAGTCAATCACATCATTCTCCTAATGATGTGATCCCGTTAATCAAATGACAACTCATGTATATGGTTAGGAAACATAACCATCTTTGATCAACGAGCTAGTCAAGTAGAGGCATACTAGTGACACTCTGTTTGTCTATGTATTCACACATGTATTATGTTTCCGGTTAATACAATTCTAGCATGAATAATAAACAATTATCATGATATAAGGAAATAAATAATAACTTTGTTATTGCCTCTAGGGCATATTTCCTTTAGTCTCCCACTTGCACTAGAGTCAATAATCTAGTTCACATCGCCATGTGATTTAATACCAATAGTTCACATCACCATGTGATTAACACCCATAGTTCACATCGACATGTGACCAACACCCAAAGGGTTTACTAGAGTCAATAATCTAGTTCACATCGCTATGTGATTAACACCCAAAGAGTACTAAGGTGTGATCATGTTTTGCTTGTGAGAGAAGTTTAGTCAACGGGTCTGCCACATTCAGATCCATAAGTATTTTGCAAATTTCTATGTCAACAATGCTCTGCACAGAGCTACTCTAGCTAATTGCTCCCACTATCAATATGTATCCAGATTGAGATTTAGAGTCATCTGGATCAGTGTCAAAATTTGCATCGACGTAACCCTTTACGACGAACCTTTTGTCACTTCCATAATCGAGAAACATATCCTTATTCCACTAAGGATAATTTTGACCAATGTCCAGTGATCTACTCCTAGATCACTCCTTTGCCAAACTCAGGGCAGGGTATACAATAGGTCTGGTACACAGCATGGCATACTTTATAGTACCTATGGCTGAGGCATAGGGAATGACTTTCATTCTCTCTCTATCTTCTGCTGTGGTCGGGTTTTGAGTCTTACTCAACTTCACACCTTGTAACACAGGCAAGAACTCCTTCTTTGACTGTTCCATTTTGAACTACTTCAAAATCTTGTCAAGGTATGCACTCATTGAAAAACTTATCAAGCGTCTTGATCTATCTCTATAGATCTTGATGCTCAATATGTAAGCAGCTTCACCGAGGTCTTTCTTTGAAAAAACTCCTTTCAAACATTTCTTTATGCTTTGCAGAATAATTCTACATTATCTCCGATCAACAATATGTCATTCACATATACTTATCAGAAATGTTGTAGTGCTCCCACTCACTTTCTTGTAAATACAGGCTTCACCGCAAGTCTGTATAAAACTATATGCTTTGATCAACTTATCAAAGCGTATATTCCAACTCCGAGATGCTTGCACCAGCCCATAGATGGATCGCTGGAGCTTGCATATTTTGTTAGTACCTTTAGGATTGACAAAACCTTCTGGTTGCATCATATACAACTCTTCTTTAAAAAATCCATTAAGGAATGCAGTTTTGTTTATCCATTTGCCAGATTTCATAAAATGCGGCAATTGCTAACATGATTCGGACAGACTTAAGCATAGATACGAGTGAGAAACTCTCATCGTAGTCAACACCTTGAACTTGTCGAAAACCTTTTTGAGACAATTCTAGCTTTGTAGATAGTAACACTACTATCAGCGTTCGTCTTCCTCTTGAAGATCCTTTTAATCTCAATGGCTCGCCGATCATTGGGCAAGTAAATCAAAGTCCATACTTTGTTCTCATACATGGGTCTCATCTCAGATTTTATGGCCTCAAGCCATTTCGCGGAATCTGGGCTCATCATCGCTTACTCATAGTTCGTAGGTTCGTCATGGTCAAGTAACATGACCTCCAGAACAGGATTACCATACCACTCTGGTGCGGATCTTACTCTGGTTGACCTACGAGGTTCGGTAGTAACTTGATCTGAAGTTTCATGATCATCATCATTAGCTTCCTCACTAATTGGTGTAGGTGTCACAGGAACCGGTTTCTATGATGAACTACTTTCCAATAAGGGAGCAGGTATAGTTACCTCATCAAGTTCTACTTTCCTCCCACTCACTTCTTTCGAGAGAAACTCCTCTAGAAAGGATCCATTCTCAGCAACAAATATCTTTCCTTCGGATCTGTGATAGAAGGTGTACCCAACATTTACTTTTGGGTATCCTATGAAGATGCACTTCTCCGACTTGGGTTTGAGCTTATCAAGATGAAACTTTTTCACATAAGCATTGCAATCCCAAACTTTAAGAAACGACATCTTAGGTTTCTCGCCAAACCACAGTTCATATGGTGTCATCTCAACGGATTTAGATGGTGCCCTTTTTAACGTGAATGTAGCTGTCTCTAATGCACAACCCCAAAACGATAGTGGAAATCGGTAAGAGACATCATAGATCGCACCATATCTAATAAAGCACGGTTACGACGTTCGGACACACCATTACACTATGGTGTTCCAGGTGGCGTGAGTAGTGAAACTATTTCACATTGTTTTAACTGAAGGCCAAACTCGTAACTCAAATATTTTCCTTCTGCGATCATATCGTAGAAAGTTTTATTTTTGTTATGATGATTCTCCACTTCACTCTGAGATTCTTCGAACTTTTCAAATGTTTCAGACTTATGTTTCATCAAGTAGATATACCCATATCTGCTCAAATCATCTGTGAAGGTCAGAAAATAACGATACCCGCCGCGAGCCTCAACATTCATCGGACTGCATACATCAGTATGTATTATTTCCAATAAGTCAGTTGCTTGCTCCATTGTTCCAGAGAACGGAGTCTTAGTCATCTTGCCCATGAGGCACGGTTCGCAAGCATCAACTGATTCATAATCAAGTGATACCAAAAGCCCATCAGCATGGATTTTCTTCATGCGCTTTACACCAATATGACCTAAACGGCAGTGCCACAAATAAGTTGCACTATCATTATTAACTTTGCATCTTTTGGCTTCAATATTATGAGAATGTGTATCACCACGATCGAGATCCAACAAACCATTTTCATTGGGTGTATGACCATAGAAGGTTTTATTCATGTAAACAGAACAACAATTTATTCTCTTACTTAAATGAATAACCGTATTGCAATAAACATGATCAAATCATATTCATGCTCAACGCAAACACCAAATAACACTTATTTAGGTTCAACACTAATCCCGAAAGTATAGGGAGTGTGCGATGATGATCATATCAATCTTGGAACCACTTCCAAAACACATCGTCAGTTCACCCTTAACTAGTCTCCGTTCATTCTGCAACTCCCGTTTCGAGTTACTACTCTTAGCAACTGAACCAGTATCAAATACCGAGGGGTTGCTACAAACACTAGTAAAATACACATCAATAATCTGTATATCAAATATACCTTTGTTCACTTTGCCATCCTTCTTATCCACCAAATACTTGGGGCAGTTCCGCTTCCAGTGACCAGTCCCTTTGCAGTAGAAGCACTCAGTTTCAGGCTTAGGTCCAGACTTGGGTTTTTCACTTGAGCAGCAACTTGCTTGCCATTCTTCTTGAAGTTCCCCTTTATTCCCTTTGTCCCTTTACTTGAAACTAGTGGTTTTGTTTACCATCAACACTTGATGCTTTTCTTGATTTCTACCTTCGTCGATTTCAGCATCGCGAAGAGCTTGGGAATCGTTTCCGTTATCCCTTGCATATTATAGTTCATCACGAAGTTCTACTAACTTGGTGATGGTGACTAGAGAATTCTGTCAATCACTATTTTATCTGGAAGATTAACTCCCACTTTATTCAAGCGATTGTAGTACCCAGACAATCTGAGCACATGCTCACTGCTTGAGCTATTCTCCTCCATCTTTTAGCTATAGAACTTGTTGGAGACTTCATATCTCTCAACTCGGGTATTTGCTTGAAATATTAACTTCAACTCCTGGAACATCTCATATGTTCCATGATGTTCAAAATGTCTTTGAAGTCCCGATTCTAAGCCGTTAAGCATGGTGCACTAAACTATCAAGTAGTCATCATATTGAGCTAGCCAAACGTTCACAACGTCTGCATCTGCTCCTGCAATAGGTCTGTCACCTAGCGGTGCATCAAGGACATAATTCTTCTGTGTAGCAATGAGGATAATCCTCAGATCACGGATCCAATCTGCATCATTGCTACTAACATTTTTCAACTTAGTTTTCTCTAGGAACATATAAAAAATTAAACGGGGAGCAACATCGCGAGCTATTGATCTACAACATAGATATGCTAATACTACCAGGACTAAGTTCATGATAAATTAAAGTTCAATTAATCATATTACTTAAGAACTCCCACTTAGATAGACATCCCTCTAATACTCTAAGTGATCACGTGATCCATATCAACTAAACCATGTCCGATCATCACGTGAGATGGAGTAGTTTCAATGGTGAACATCACTATGTTGATCATATCTACTATATGATTCACGCTCGACCTTTTGGTCTCAGTGTTCCGAGGACATATCTGTTATATGCTAGGCTCGTCAAGTTTAACCTGAGTATTCCGCGTGTGCAACTGTATTCCACCCGTTGTATTTGAACGTAGAGCCTATCACACCCGATCATCACATGGTGTCTCAGCATGAAGAACTTTCGCAACGGTACATACTCAGGGAGAACACTTGTACCTTGATAATTAGTGAGAGATCATCTTATAAAGCTACCGTCGATCTAAGCAAAATAAGATGCATAAAAGATAAACATCACATGCAATCAAAATATGTGACATGATATGGCCATCATCATCTTGTGCCTTTGATCTCCATCTCCAAAGCATCGTCATGATTTCCATCGTCACCGGCATGACACCATGATCCCCATCATCTTGATCTATATCAATGTGTCGTCACATGGTCGTCTCACCAGCAATTGCTCTTGCAACTATTGCTATCGCATAGCGATAAAGTAAAGCAATTATTTGGCACTTGCATCTTATGCAATAAAGAGACAACCATAAGGCTTCTGCCAGTTGCCGATAACTTCAACAAAACATGATCATCTTTATACAACAACTTATATCTCATCACGTCTTGACCATATCACATCACAACATGCCCTGCAAAAACAAGTTAGACGTCCTCTACTTTGTTGTTGCAAGTTTTACGTGGCTGCTATGGGCTGAGCAAGAACCGTTCTTACCTACGCATCAAAAACCACAACGATAGTTTGTCAAGTTAGTGCTATTTTAACCTTCTCAAGGACCGGGCGTAGCCACACTCGGTTCAACCAAAGTTGGAGAAACTGACACCCTCTAGTCACCTGTGTGCATAGCACGACGGTAAAACTAGTCTCGCGTAAGCGTACGCGTAATGTCGGTCCGGGCCGCTTCATCCAACAATATCGCCGAACCAAAGTATGACATGCTGGTAAGCAGTATGACTTATATCGCCCACAACTCACTTGTGTTCTACTCGTGCATATGACATCTACGCATAAAATCTGGCTCGGATGCCACTGTTGGGGAACGTAGTAATTTCAAAAAAAAAATCCTATGCACACGCAAGATCATGGTGATGCACAGCAACGAGAGGGGAGAGTGTTGTCTACGTACCCTCGTAGACCGGCAATGGAAGCGTTGACACAACGTAGAGGAAGTAGTCGTACGTCTTCCCGATCCGACCGATCCAAGTACCGAACGTACAACACCTCCGAGTTCTGCACACGTTCAACTCGGTGACGTCCCTCGAGCTCCGATCCAGCAAATTGTTGAGGGAGAGTTTCGTCAGCACGACAGCGTGATGACGGTGATGATGTTCTACCGAGGCAGGGCTTCGCCTAAGCACCGCTACGATATGACCGAGGTGGAATATGGTGGAAGGGGGCACCGCACATGGCTAAGGAACGATCACGAAGATCAACTTGTGTGTCATGGGGTGCCCCCTTGCCCCCGTATATAAAGGAGGGAGAGGGGGAGGTGCGGCCGGCCCAAGGGGTGCGCCTGGAGGAGTCCTACTCCCACCGGGAGTAGGACTCCCCCCTCTTGCCTTGTTGGAAAAGGAAGGGGGAAGGGAGAAAGAGGAAAGGGGGGCGCCGCTCCCCTTCATTGTCCTATTTGGACTAGGGGGGAGGGGGAGCGCGGCCTGCCCTGGCCGGCCCTCCTCTTCTCCCTTAGGGCCCATGTAGGCCCAATAACCCCCGGGGGGTTTCGGTAACCCCCCGGTACTCCGGTAAAATCCCGATTTCACCCGGAATGTTTCCGATATCCAAATATAGGCATCCAATATATCAATCTTTATGTCTCGACCATTTCAAGACTCCTCGTCATGTATGTGATCACATCCAGGACACCGAACAACCTTCGGTACATCAAAGCACAAAAACCCTAATTATGATCGTCACCGAACTTTAAGCGTGCGGACCCTACGGAACCTGGATGCTCATATTGGCTCCTACATATTCTACGAAGATCTTTATCAGTCAGACCGCATAACAATATACGTTGTTCCCTTTGTCATCGGTATGTTACTTGCTCGAGATTCGATCGTCGGTATCTCAATACCTAGTTCAATCTCGTTACTGGCAAGTCTCTTTACTCATTCCATAATACATCATCCCGCAACTAACTTATTAGTTGCAATTCTTGCAAGGCTTGAGTGATGTGCATTACCGAGAGGGCCTAGAGATACCTCTCCGACAATCAGAGTGACAAATCCTAATCTCGAAATACGCCAACCCAACAAATACCTTCGGAGACACCTGTAGAGCACCTTTATAATCACCCAGTTACATTGTGACGTTTGGTAGCACACAAAGTGTTCCTCTGGTAAACGGGAGTTGCATAATCTCATAGTCATAGGAACATGTATAAGTCATGAAGAAAGCAATAGCAACAAACTAAACGATCAAGTGCTATGCTAACGGAATGGGTCAAGTTAATCACATCATTCTCCTAATGATGTGATCCTGTTAATCAAATGAAAACTCATGTCTATGGTTAGGAAACATAACCATCTTTGATCAACGAGCTAGTCAAGTAGAGGCATACTAGTGACACTCTGTTTGTCTATGTATTCACACATGTATTATGTTTCCGGTTAATACAATTCTAGCATGAATAATAAACATTTATCATGATATAAGGGAATAAATAATAACTTTATTATTGCCTCTAGGGCATATTTCCTTCACATAGTTATTAGCTAGATGGCTTCTTCTCTCTCTTTGGATCTCAATACAAAGTTCTCCTCGATCTTCTTGGAGATCTATTCGATGTAATTCTTTTTGCGATGTGTTTGTCGAGATCTAATGAATTTTGGGTTTATGATCAAGTCTATCTATGCACAATATTTGATTCTTCTCTGAAATATTTTATGTATGATTTGTTATCTTTGCAAGTCTCTTCGAATTATCAGTGTGGTTTGCCCTACTAGATTGATCTTTCTTGCAATGGGAGAAGTGCTTAGCTTTGGGTTCAATCTTGTGGTGTCCTTTCCCAGTGACAGCAGGGGCAGCAAGGCACGTATTGTATTGTTGCCATCAAGGATAAAAAGATGGGGTTTATATCATATTGCTTGAGTTTATCCCTCTACATCATGTCATCTTGCCTAATGTGTTACTCTGTTCTTATGAACTTAATACTCTAGATGCATGTTGGATAGTGGTCGATGTGTGGAGTAATAGTAGTAGATGCATAATCGTTTCGGTCTACTTGTCGCGGACGTGATGCCTATATACATGATCATGCCTAGATATTCTAATAACTATGCACTTTTCTATCAATTGCTCGACAGTAATTTGTTTACCCACCGTAATACTTATGCTATCTTGAGAGAAGCCACTAGTGAAACCTATGGCCCCTGAGTCTATCTTCCATCATATAAGTTTCCCATCTATTTTACTTTGCAATCTTTATTTTCCTATGTATATCATAAAAATACCAAAATATTTATCTTATTATCTCTATCAGATCTCACT
This sequence comes from Triticum dicoccoides, assembly GCF_002162155.2. Classification (NCBI taxonomy): domain Eukaryota; kingdom Viridiplantae; phylum Streptophyta; class Magnoliopsida; order Poales; family Poaceae; genus Triticum; species Triticum dicoccoides. Next base: position 166,762,847 of record NC_041384.1, read on the forward strand.
CTCGTAAGTGATCGTGAAGGGATTGACAACCCCTTTATCGCGTTGGTTGCGAGGTTCTTACTTGTTTGTGTAGGTTCGAAGTGACTTGCGTGTAGTCTCCTACTGGATTGATACCTTGGTTCTCAAAAGCTGAGGAAAATACTTACGCTACTTTGCTGCATCACCCTTTCCTCTTCAAGGGAAAATCAGCGCAGTGCTCAAGAGGTAGCAGACCATCACTTTCCCTACCTACTGCCCTTGCTTCCCACGCTGTTACTTTTCCAGAGATCACCCTTATCACTTGATCCTCTGCTCTTCACATCACTGGAACTCCCTTTATAGATTGCTGCACGCAACCATGGACCATACTGTCGACCTTTTCCACATTTTGTTTTTGTTGTGATTTTTTCACTATGACCAATGATCCCACAATTGTAGCAGAAGTCTCGTAAGTGTTCGTATTCAACTGAAACCACTTTCTTCTGCTCCTCTTCCTCATCCATTTCTTCATTACTACCTTCTCCCATTTCCCCTTCTTCTAGTACTGCTCATCTTCCTCCTCATCCTCAATGGTGATCCCTCTCACCAGTGGTACAGTGATGTCCATTCTTACTTTGATCCTCATAAATTTCCCAAATGCAAAACCATTATCATCCAACTCCATGTCCAAGACTTCACCAATCTGTTCCCCAATTAAAACCCTTGTTTCTCTATCCATCATCCCCATCGGAATACCATACACCCATACCCATATTGGTATGGTCTTAAATTGATATTCATCTATGGTTTTATTGGGTGCAAAATCTTCCATCACCAGCAAACTTTTATTGAGAAACCATGGTCCATTATCTATTGCCGTCATTTTCCCCTTCTCTACACGGGAAGAAAACAAGAAAAAAAAATTCTTACCAAGATCCTTGCACTCCAATCCAGTGAAGGGGCACCAGACTCCTGCTAATGTCCTCCCCAAATGTTCAGATTTCGCCTGTCCTGTCCAAAAAAAACTTCCCCACTGCTTGGAGCTTTCCCACTGTCAAGTGATTTCCGCTCTTCTTTCCGATTTTAATCACTTTCTTCTCTACCTCTGAGAGCTTCAATCCTTTTAATTTTCCTTCCACTCCAACCAAAGCTTGTACTATTTCACTTCCCATTGTAGCCATCGGCCGCAGGGACACGAACACATCACCCCTCCTTCAGAACTTCTCCCTGCCTCCTCACACACCTGATTTACCTTAGATAGGGCCACCCGTGACACCTTGCCCAGACGCGGCGTCCCTCCACCTTTGCCTCCTCGGGTAAGCCTCCTCCGATCAGGTGACAGAGTTGCCCCCAAGACTGCCTGGCTACTCTCTCTGAGCTACGGAAACTAGGCTGGATCTCTCCTCTTTTAGGTGGAAAATGAGAAAATCTAGGTCCAGGTTCGAGATTTTTTGGATTTAGATCAGACCTTGGCAGCAAGAGCTGCCGACGATGAAACTGCTATAGAAGCGCCAAGAACACGCCAGAAGCGGCACGAAACCGTCACGAGAGGACAGACTCTTGAATAAACTTCTTGCCCATCGAGCCTTGAATGTTGTGGCGCAGGGATCAAATCCCAGCGATCCCATATTTCCGGTAAGGAATGGTTTTTATTTTTTCTTCGCGTCTGCTTTGTTGACTCGGTTGGTGGCCGGCCCGCTACGCGTCGCTAGCGAGCGCCGATAGAGCCAGTTGGCGCCTCAAGCGTTCATTAGGAGCTCCCACTGCCACTTGACTAGATGGCACCTACACAAAGCGCTCATGGGCTACAGCCCATTAGCATACTCGCACGCTGCTTGGTCAATGCTTGACTAGTTGACCGGTCAACTGTTGTCTTTCGGGAAAAAGCAAGAAAATAAAAAATTGAGACAAAGTTTACGGATTTTTAAAATCTCGTACAAATTTTAGAACATGCATAAATTTTGAAAAATAGTTATTTGATTTTCAAAAAAAGTAAATCGCTTTTCAGAAAAAAAAATCACCAATAATGAAAATAAGTTCACAAATTTGAAAAAAATCATCAATACTGAAAAAAATATGGAAATGATACACAAATTTAAGAAACAAATCATGAATTTGAAAAATAATTGAATTTTTAGAAAGTTGATTTTTTAAAAAATGAGTTTGCAAATTTATAATAAATGAATTTGAAAAAAGCCTATGCGTTTTAAAAAATAAAACAACAACAAAAAAAAATCAAGAAAATAAAAGAAAAAACAGACAACAACAAGAAAACCGGAAAACCGAAAGACACAAAAAATGGTTGGAAACTGATAGGGTTCTGAAAATATGAACACGAGGGATGGGCTGGCCCGTTAGGAACGACATGAGAGCGAGAGGGTTTGTGCGCCACTTGTAATTAGCCCTTAACTTGGCATTTAAGGTTACAAACAAGGTTTAGATAATTTTGATTCGTGTACCTTTGCTCATGAAGGGCGTCTCTCTAATATGATGGCGCACAATTTAGCGAAACATTCTTTGAACTTAGAAAAGGGTCGTCATCTGTGCCTTATTAACCCGCTGATACAAATCGAATTCCTGTAAACTTGATAATTGATCAATAGAATGATGCATGTTTCGTCTAAAAAATGGATAGGACGTATTTTTTTCCTAAAAAAACTAACAAGATGTTTTTTGAGAACTTTCAATTTATTCATCTTCAATCATGGCAATACAACGAACATAAAAAATGATAAAAATTATAGTTAGATCCGTAGACCATCTACCGACGACTACAAGCACTGAAGCGGGCCGATGGCGCACCACCATCATCGCCCCTACCTCATCGGAGCCACACAAAACTTATTGTAGTAGACAGTTGGAAAATCATTGTGCTAAGACCCCATAGAACCAGCGCACCAGAACAAAAACCGCCGCTAATGAAGAGACGCGTAGATCGGAAGGATCCAACCCGAAGACAGACGAACATAGATAAAAGAAGCCAAATCTGAGCAGATCCACCAAAGACAACCACCTGTCGAATCCTGCTCGATCGCCGGAGGCACACCTCCACGCGCCTCTGACGATGCTAGAAGCACCACCAGGACATGGCTAGGTGGGGAGAACCTTATTCCATCTTCACGGAGCCACCGCCGTCTCTAAGAAAACTAACGGGAGTACAGCCCAGAACGCAACTTGCGTCATACTCCCTCCGTTTTTATTTTCTCTACATTAACTTTGACCTAACTCAAACTTGTAAAAAGTTTGACCAAGTTTATAGAAAACAATCTAAGATTTCACAATAAAAAATAAATACGACATGAAAATATATTCAATGATGATTCTAGTGGTGTTCTGAATGCTAATAATTATTTGTATAAACTTGGTCAATGTTTGGAAAATTTGACTTGAGATAAAGCTAACATGTGAAGTAAATAAAAATGGAGGGGTTACTTTAGTTTGCTCAAAAAATATTGGACTAAGGAGGCAAGGATTTACAAGAGACTAAAGAAACCAATCCAACACTTTAGAGATACGAGGTTGGGGGTTCTCGGGGCCTCATATATCTGTTCAAGAGTCTTTTAAGACGAGATTTGTGGTCCTCAATAGTAATGTTCTGACGATGGACCGGAAGTTGATGAAAATAAAGGTCATCTGGTTATTCCCCTTTTGTGGCGTCGGTTTGTCATGGTACTTTTGTTGGTTCGATAATATTGAAGCCGGAGTCTTTCCTTGATAGTATGGTGAAATTATTGTGGTCCGACAACTTGATATTTTAGGGGAACATACATGGGCCAAGTCCATTCAATGCTTATGGTTTCCCATCTTTTTATGGGCGAATCAAGGGGCTCTCTCAAACCTTTCTTGCTAATCAAGTTTATGGGTGTACGCGGTGTCTCTACTCTTGTCTAATTGCATTGTCTTTGTTGAAACTTTGGGATAATTTTATCTTCGAAAAAGTATTACCACAAATAAGGTATATCTAAGAGATTTTATTGTAATTCTTATTTTTAGGAGTTACTTTACAATTTATTAGATCTTTGATCCAAAACAATGTACCAGTAACGGCTCTCATGTTTGAATAAAATAATAGATATTTTGCACACACAAAATTTACATACATCCTCATAAAGAAAAAAAAAGAATTCTTCACCTAGCGCTCGGCCCATCGGACTAAAGTTGTGCTAATTTGCTTTAAACTATCAAAAAGCATGCTAATATTTCTCTATTTTGTCTTTAAATGTGTGTTTTTGAAGCAATATAATTATTGACTAATTTTAACAAATTTAAAAAGAGTAGACGTGGAAAAAAAATCTTAATGTACGTGTGAAAAAATGTTCATGTACTTAAAGAATGTCTACATTTTACTAAAATATGTTCATAAAACTAAAATAGAGTATGTGTATTTCTAAAAACATTAATCAATTTTAAGAAAGTGTTCAAACATTTTGAAGTAACTTTAATATAAGTATCAAAAGTGCTAGGGTATTCTCAAACTGTTATTGTAATTCATATTTTTTCCATACTTTATTAAAATATATGCACAATTAATTTTTTTGATGCATTTAAAAAATATTCAAGTATTTTTTTAAATTGAGTGCAATTTTAAAATTGTTCACGCCTTTTAAATGACACTAGATGATACCCAGCACATTGTCATGGGAATATTTTGTAGTATACTTTAATAAAATTTGATTGTATGGTACGTGCATTTTTGGAGTGATATGAGAACTAAAACTGAAAATACATATGTTTTATTGTCCTTGATTATTGCATGGTTGTAAAATAGTTATTAAATAAATATATCATAATAGAATGGAATTTCATGCGTGCTACATGATGAGGCGGCATGCTTACATGTCGAGATAAATAGGTTAATGGGGATTGAATATTGAGATATGGAAGATTCATGTATTTGTCAACAGAATTGTAAGAAAGACAAAATGGAAAATGAAAAGGGAATAATAAAATAAAACATGAAAAGGGAACAATAAAATAAGAAGAAGAAACATGAAAAAATCAATAAAGAAAATGCGAAAACTGGATAAAATCTGGTTAAAAAACAGACATTGTAAGAAAAACCAGGTCAGCAAAACCTCCGAAGGAAAATGCTCCTAGCCCAGGCGCCCTGAAGGCGGGCGACTGCTATTACTTGCAGTAAGCGAGAAATAGTGTTTCAGTAGTGGGAGCTCCTATATACCGCCTTAAGCATTGTAGACTGACACTTGAATACTTTTACTTGTATTGCTTTTTAGTTCTTTTATATAAGAAGTATAAAATAATATATTTAGTAAATTTCTGAACAACAAAAATCAAGGTGATAATGGAGAAATATAATTTTATACAGGGAAATTAAAAAAATGTTTACGTACATGCATGTAAATGTTCATATGTACAAATAAAGATGTTCGAATATTTATAAAAATGTTCATCCATGTTGAAGTGAAAAACAATGTATTTGAAAAAATCGTATATTTGAGAGTAATTGTTCATCTTCACGAATACGCATAGGTTGCTTATCTTTTCATAGATAAAAGGAAATAGAATGAGTACATGGGTTACAAAACATGTCACGAACGCAAGATGACGTGAACAAGGTGCCTAGAGCAGGGAGGATGGATGCTTGGCTTGAACAAGCAGACAACACAATAAGATGACGAGTAATTGTTCATACATGCTAAAAAAATTCATGTATTTTCTTTTAAAATATTTATGTGATTCTAAGAAAGTGTTCACATATTGCCCAGAAGAGGAAAAGAAAAAAGATAAAGCAAACACATACTAGGAAAGGGAAAACAAAAAAATGGAAATGCAAAAGAAAGGAAAAAAACTGAAACAAGTAAAACCAAAATAAGAAAAAACTACATCAAACGACAACGCAGGCAGATAATAGGCTTCACCGAGTAACTAGAGCGCTTCAGGTGGAGCGTCCTTGACTCCCGCTACAGGCTCCTTCAACCCACGGGTGGTCACCGCGACCCAGATCATCATCTAAAGCTCTATCTTTTTCGGATGTCAATGATGCCCCCACACCCACATTCAGCACCATCAGCCCACAGCTGAGCATCTCGTCATAGTCTCGCCTTCGATTGTGATGCCATAAACGGTCGCAACGTCTCTACTCTCCGGTTTCAGCTCGGTCTTTGAATCAGAATCGCCGTTGACGTCACGACCACACTGGTTCGACCTTTCATCGCGATCTCCGACCATGGTGAGCAGAGCACACTGACGCTGCAGGTGTACACAGAGCTTCTGTAATCTCCCGTAGTGGGCGACACATAGGATTTGCGATGCAATGCCCCATAATACTTAAATCTCTTCTCAACCGAGTGTACAGTGGTAGGGGCACATTCTTGTGTTCCAGGCCAGCCGAGTTCGGTTCCGATGGGGAGTGAATATTTCAACGGCATTTCTCACCCTTCTATAGAAAAAATAAGTGGGTGTTTGCCCCTTTCGTCTCATTTCTTCTCCTTCCCCTCTAATTATGTGAAAATGATGGTCTGGTTCCAAAATTTCCACGTGAAAATTAATTGCCTCTGCTATGAACTCTGATTGTATTTGTATTGGCTAGCTAATATAAATACTCATCCATCCGGACTTCGTTCGTCTAAGTTCGTGTCTACAGATTAGATCCTTTCGATGTACTCTTCTTTTCATCGGTGACGGTTTCTGTTTTGGTGCGTTGATCCCATGGGGTCTTAGCACGATGATTTTCTGACTCTCTACTACAACAAAGTTTGCTCGACTCTGGTAAGGGAGGATCGATGACAGTGGCACACCTTTGGCTCGCTCCATTACTTGTAGCCGTCGCTAGGTGGGCTACGGACCTGAATGTAATTTTTTTTACTTCTTGTGTTCTTTGTACTTCCTTGATAGTTGATGAATAGATCAAAAATTTTCCTAAAAAAATAAACTCTTTCCCCGCAAGAAATATTATGTGAAAGATGACTGGAGACCACGTCCCCTAGAAAAAGGTTCTTGTCTAGGTGGTTTGTTAGGGCATCTTCAAGGGGGACCATCAAACCGTCCGCATACATCCGGATGGCGCGGTCTAAACGTGGTTTGCGATCCAACGCGGGTCTGTATCGGTCTGCCGAGCGGCCTGTACGTACTTTTTCAGCAAATCCGAGACAAACATGCGAGTGCTTTACGAGAGTCCGGACAACAGGCAGATAGGACTCTGACACCCCCGGCCCATCCAAAAACCCTTCCCAGACCCCGCGCCTCCACCTCCCCATTTTCTCTCCTTTCTTCTTTCTCTCCTACCTTCATTGCTGCTCCACCACCCCGGACGCCACACCACACCCCTGATGGAACTCTACGTCTCCGTCACCTCCAGCGTTCCAGCCAGGCTCCACCCCACTTATCCTCCATCATCGTTCAACCCCTCTCCTCCGATCGACCCGTCAGGTACCATTTTCTACTGCTATACTCACCATGCATGGCACATGTTCGATGAATTGCCAGATCTAAAAAAGTTGTCCCTTCTTCTTTCAAGCAATGGATTCTAATTTCGCGTACATATAAGAGCACCATGTTGAGTCGTGCGATGGCTTGTTCGACGAGGAGGACCACACAGATGAGATGGTGATGATGCAGGCTGTCCTTAAAGACGCGGAGCGTGCGGGGGGCATGTTCTCAATTTCAAGGGATCAATCAAGGATCATCGAGTGCTCAACTACAATAGCGCACGTGACCATTTGGTACTGATGGCAAATTACTTTGCCCCCAATCACTTTTCGCTGACCATTTTCGTCGGGTTTTTTGGATGTGCAAGATGAAGGAAATATGCCCTAGAGGCAATAATAAAAGTTGTTATTTATATTTTCTTATATCATGATATATGTTTATTATTCATGCTAGAATTGTATTAACCGGAAACTTAGTACATGTGTGAATACATAGACAAAACAGAGTGTCCCTAGTATGCCTCTACTTGACTAGCTCGTTAATCAAAGATGGTTAAGTTTCCTGACCATAGACATGTGTTGTCATTTGATGAATGGGATAACATCATTAAATAATGATGTGATGGACAAAACCCATCCGTTAGCTTAGCATTATGATCGTTTAGTTTTATTGCTATTGCTTTCTTCATTACTTATACATATTCCTCTGACTATGAGATTGTGCAACTCCCGAATACCGGAGGAACACCTTGTGTGCTATCAAACGTCACAACGTAACTGGGTGATTATAAAGATGCTCTACAGGTGTCTTCAAAGGTTTTTGTTGAGTTGGCATAGATCAAAATTAGGATATGTCACTCCGTGTATCGAAGAGGTATCTCTGGGCCCTCTCGGTAATGCACCTCACTATAAGCCTTGCAAGCAATGTGACTAATGAGTTAGTTGCGGGATGATGCATTACGGAACGAGTAAAGAGACTTGCCGGTAACGAGATTGAACTAGGTATGAGGATACCGACGATCGAATCTCGGGCAAGTAACATACTAATGACAAAGGGAATGACGTATGTTGTTATGCGGTTTGACCGATAAAGATCTTCGTAGAATATGTAGGAACCAATATGAGCATCCAGGTTCCGCTATTGGCTATTGACCGGAGATGTGTCTCGGTCATTTCTACATAGTTCTCGAACCCATAGGGTCCGCACACTTAATGTTCGATGACGATTTGTATTATGAGTTATGTGTTTTAGTGACCGAAGTTTGTTCGGAGTCCCGGATGAGGTCACGGACATGACGAGGAGTCTCGAAATGGTCGAGAGGTAAAGATTCATATATTTGGGTATTTTATCGGAGTACCGAGGGGTTACCGGAACCCCCGAAATCATGGGCCTCATGGGCCATGGGAGAGAAAAGGGGACAACCGACAAGGGGGAGGCGCCCCCCAAGGGGAGTCCGAATAGGAAGGGGAGGGGGCGCAGCCCCCCTTTCCCTCTTCCTCTCCTCTCCTTCCCTCTTTCCCCCTCCGTTGGAATGAAAAGGTGGTGGGGGGGGGCGAATCCTACTTGGACAAGGAGTCCAAAGTAGGACTCCCCCTTGGCGCGCCCCTCCTAGGCCGCCGGCCTGCTTCTCCCCCCTTTAAATACGAGGGCGGGGGCACCCCGAAGGCACACCAAGATTTCTCTTATCCGTGTGCGGTGCCCCCTCCATAGTTTACTCCTCCGGTCATAGCGTCGTTGTGCTTAGGCGAAGCCCTGCACGGATCACATCACCATCACCGTCACCACACCGTCGTGCTGTCGGAACTCTCCCTCGACCCTCTACTGGATCAAGAGTTCGAGGGACGTCATCGGGCTGAACGTGTGCTGAGCACGGAGGTGCCGTACGTTCGGTACTTGGATCGGTTGGATCGTAAAGACGTTCGACTACATCAACCGCGTTAATATAACACTTTCGCTTTCGGTCTACAAGGGTACGTGGACACACTCTACCCGTCTCGTTGCTATGCATCTCCTAGATAGATCTTGCATGATCGTAGTATTTTTTTTGAAATTGCAAGCTACGTTCCACAATAGTGGCATCCGAGCCAGGTCTATGCGTAGATGATATGCATGAGTAGAACACAAAGAGTTGTGGGCGATAATAGTCATATTGCTTACCACCAACATCTTACTTTGATTCATCGGTATTGTTGGATGAAGCGGCCTGGACCAACATTACATGACCGCGTTCATGAGACTAGTTCTACCGACGTGCTTTGCACATTTGCACACAAGTGGCTGGCGGGTGTCTGTTTCTCCAACTTTAGTTGAATCGAGTTTGACTACGGTCAGTCCTTGTTGAGGGTTAAAATAGCACACTTGATGAAAAATCATTGTGGTTTTGATGCGTAGGTAAGAACGGTTCTTCCTAGAAGCCCATAGCAGCCATGCAAAACTTGCAACAACAAAGTAGAGGATGTCTAACTTGTTTTTGCAGGGCATGTTGTGATGTGATATGGTCAAAACATGATGATATATAAATTGTTGTATGAGATGATTATGTTTTGTAAAAGTTATTGGCAACTAGCAGGAACCTTATGGTTGTCGCTTTATTGTATGAAATGCAATCACCATGTAATTGCTTTACTTTATCGCTAAGCGGTAGCGATAGTCGTAGAAGCAATAGCTGGCGAGACGACAACGATGCTACGATGGAGATCAAGGTGTCAAGCCAGTGACGATGGAGAACATGACGGTGCTTTAGAGATGGAGATCAAAGGCACAAGATGATGATGGCCATATCATGTCACATATTTTGCTTGCATGTGATGTTTATTCTTTATGCATCTTATTTTCCTTAGTACGGCAGTAGCATTATAAGATGATCCCTCACTAAATTTCAAGGTATAAGTGTTGGGGAACGTAGTAATTTCAAAAATTTCTTACGCACACGCAAGATCATGGTGATGCATAGCAATGAGAGGGAAGAGTATTGTCCACGTACCCTCGTAGACCGTAAGCGGAAGCATTATGAGAACGCTGTTGATGTAGTCGAACGTCTTCACGATCCGACCGATCCAAGTACCGAACACACGGCACCTCCAAGTTCAGCACACGTTCAGCTCGATGACGTCCCATGAACTCCGATCCAGCAGAGCTTCACGGAAGAGTTCCTTTAGCACGATGGTGTGTTGACGATGATGATGTTGCTACCGACGCAGGGCTTCGCCTAAGCACCGCTACGATATGATCGAGGTGGATTATGGTGGAGGGGGCACCACACACGGCTAAGGGATCAATGATCAACTTGTGTGTCTTTGGGGTGCCCTCTACCCCCGTATATAAAGGGGGGAGGAGGAGAGGGCCAACCAAGGGGAGAGGCGCGCCCAAGGGGGGGCATTCCTACTCCAAGTAGGTTTGCCCCCCTCTTTCCTAGTCCTAGTAGGAGAGGGGAAGGAAGGGGAGGAGAATAAGAAGGAAAGGGGGGCCCGACCCCCTAGTCCAATTCGGTTTGGGCTAGGGGGACCGCGCGCCCCTAGCTGGCCGCCTCTCCTCTTCCTCCACTTGGGCCCATAAGGCCCAATAACCCCCCGGGAGGTTCCGGTAACCTCCCGGTTCTCCGGTATTTATCCTATAACCCCCGGAACTCATCCGGTGTCCGAATATAACCTTCAAATATACCGATCTTTACGTCTCAACCATTTCGAGACTCCTCGTCATGTCCATGATCATATCTGGGACTCTGAACTACCTTCGGTACATCAAAACACAAAACTCATAATACCGATCATCACCAAACTTTAAGCGTGCAGACCCTATGGGTTTGAGAACTATGTAGACATGACCGAGACACGTCTCCGGTCAATAACCAATAGTGGAACCTGGATGTTCATATTGGCTCCCACATATTCTACGAAGATCTTTATCGGTCAAACCGCATAACACTATACGGTGTTCCCTTTGTCGTCGGTATGTTACTTGCCCGAGATTCGATCGTCGGTATCTCAATACCTAGTTCAATCTCGTTACCGGCAAGTCTCTTTACTCGTTCCGTAATACATCATCCCGCAACTAACTCATTATTTACAATGCTTGCAAGGCTTATAGTGATGTGCATTATCGAGTGGGCTCAGAGATACCTCTCCGACAATCGGAGTGACAAATCCTAATCTTGATCTATGCCAACTCAACAAGTACCATCGGAGACACCTGTAGAGAACCTTTATAATCACCCAGTTATGTTGTGACGTTTGGTAGCACACAAAGCGTTCCTCCGGTAATCGGGAGTTGCATAATCTCATAGTCATAGGAACTTGTATAAGTCATGAAGAAAGCAATAGCAGAAAACTAAACGATCAAGTGCTAAGCTAACGGAATGGGCCAAGTCAATCACATCATTCTCCTAATAATGTGATCCCTTTAATCAAATGACAACTCATGTCTATGGTTAGGTAACATAACCATCTTTGATTAACGAGCTAGTCAAGTAGAGGCATACTAGTGACATTCTATTTGTCTATGTATTCACACATGTATTAAGTTTCTGGTTAATACAATTCTAGCATGAATAATAAACATTTATCATGATATGACGAAATAAATAATAACTTTATTATTGCCTCTAGGGTTATATTTCCTTCAATAAGTGTTCTCCTTGAGTATGCACCGTTGCTACAGTTCGTCGTGACGAGACACGACGTGATGATCAGGTGTGATAAGCTCTACGTTCACATACAACGGGTGCAAGCTGGTTTTGCACATGCAGAATGCTAGGGTTAAACTTGATGAGCCTAGCATATGCAGATATGGCCTCAGAACACTAAGACCGAAAGGTCGAACGTGAATCATATAGTAGGTATGATCAACATAGAGATGTTCACCATTGAAAACTACTCCATCTCACGTGATGATCGGACATGGTTTAGTTGATATGGATCACGTGATCATTTAGATGACTAGAGGGATGTCTATCTAAGCGGGAGTTCTTTAGTAATATGATTAATTGAACTTTAATTTATCATGAACTTAGTCCTGATAGTATTTGCAAATTATGTTGTAGATCAAAAGCTTGCGATGTAGTTCCCCGTTTATTTTTTGATATGTTCCTAGAAAAATAAGTTGAAAGATGATAGTAGAAATGATGCGGACTTGGTCCATGATATGAGGATTATCCTCATTGCTGCACAGAAGAATTATGTCCTTGATGCACCACTAGGTGACAGACCCAATGCAGGAGCAGATGCAGATGTTATGAACATTTGACAAGCTCAGTATGATGACTACTTGATAGTTTAGTGCACCATGCTTTACGGCTTAAAACCGAGACTTCAAAAATGTTTTGAACGCCATGAAACATATGAGATGTTCCAAGAGCTGAAAATGATATTTCAAACTTATGCCTGTGTTAAGAGGTATGAGACCTCTGACAAGTACTTTGCCTACAAGATGGAGGAGAATAGCTCAGCTAGTGAGCATGTGCTCAGAATGTCTGGGAACTACAATCGCTTGAATCAAGTGGGAGTTAATCTTCCAGATAAGATAGTGATTGACAAAGTTCTCTAGTCGCTATCACTAAGTTACTAGAACTTAGTGATGAACTATAATAAGCAAGGGATAGCAAAAACGATTCCCAAGCTCTTTGTGATGCTGAAATCGGCGAAGGTAGAAGTCAAAAAGGAGCATCAAGTGTTGATGGTTGACAAGACTACTAGTTTCAAGTAAAAGGGCAAAGGAAAAGAAAGGGAACTTCAAGAAGAATGACAAGCAAGTTGCCACTCCCATGAAGAAGCCCAAAGCTAGACCCAAGCTTGAAATTGAGTGCTTCTACTCCAAAGGAAATGGTCACTTGAAGCAGGAACTGCCCCCAAATACTTGGTGGATAAGAAGGATGGCAAAGTGAACAAAGGTATATATAATATACGTGTTATTGATGTGTACTTTACTAGTGTTCATATTAGCCCCTGGGTATTTGATACCGGTTTAGTTGCAAAGATTTGTAATTCGAAAGAGGAGTTGCAAAATGAATAGATACTAGTTGAGGTGATGATGTGTGTTGGAAGTGATTCCAAGGTTGACGATAGTTGAGGTGACAGTTAGTGTTGAACCTAAAATAAATGTTATTTGATGTTTGCGTTGAGCATGAGTATGATTGGATCATATTTATTGCAATATGATTATTCATTTGAAGTCAAAGAATAATTGTTATTCTGTTTAGATGAATAAAACCTTCTGTGGTCATACACCCAAGGTGAATGGTTTATTGAATCTCGATCGTAGTGATACACATATTCATAATATTGGTGCCAAAAGATGCAAAGTTGATAATGATAGTGCAACATACCAGTGGCACTGCCGTTTGGGCCATATTGGTGTAAAGCGTATGAAGAAACTCAATGTGGATGGACTTTTGGAATCACTTGATTATGAATCATTTGATGCTTGCCAACCATGCCTCATGGGCAAGATGACTAAGACCCCGTTCTCCAAAACAATGGAGCGAGCCACTAACTTATTGGAAATAATACATACCGATGTATGCGATCCGATGAGTGTTGAGGCTCGCGGCGGGTAAGTTATTTTCTGACCTTCACAGATGATTTGAGCAGATATGGGTATATCTACTTAATGAAACACAAGTCTGAAACATTTGAAAAGTTCAAAGAATTTCAGAGTGAAGTTGAGAATCATCTTAACAAAAAAATAAAGTTCCTATGATCTGATCACAGATGCAAATATTTGAGTTACAAGTTTGGTCTTCATTTGAAACAATGTGGAATAGTTTCGCAACTCACGCCACCTGGAACACCACAGCGTCATGGTGTGTCCGAACGTCGTTGTAACGCCCCGGATGTAACTTTCCATAATTGTAACTCCAACTCTTGCCATTTCCGGCTATGTGATATGATTTTCCCTTCGTGGTTGGGTTTTTATCATTTTTTGCATTTTGTTCATGTCATGCATTTCATCTCATGTCATCATGTGCATCTCATTTGCATTCGTGTTCGTCTCATGCATTCGGTCACTTTCCTCATTGTCCGTTTCGTAATTCGACACCCCCACATGCACCACTTGCACCCCTCAAATCTCTTTTCGTGAGCGGGAGAAAAACATTCTCGGAATGGGCCAATATTCGTCGAGTGGCCTTGGTACATCACCGGTAGGCCGCCTATCAAATTTCGTTCCATTTGGAGGACGTTTGATGCCCCAATGGTTAAGCAGGTAACCGAAAAAGGCCCTCTCTTGTTGCAGCCCAACAGCCCACTAGCCCATCTAAACCCCCTCCGTGCTCTCAGTCGTTGGATCACTATCGTGTGGGTGAAAACCGCACCTCATTTGGACACTCCTAGCTCTCCCTACCTATAAATATGCATCCCCCTTCCAAATCTCAAATGAAACCCTAGTCTACCTTCCCTCTCCGCGCCGGACGTATCTGCGACGGCCGGACATGCCCGCGCCGCCGCCCCGCACCACTCCGAGGCTGCCACGTCTCCACCTGGCCGTCCCCGCCGCCGCAGCCCTCCCGGCCCGCAGCCGGGCCCGAGGGAGCTCGCGCCCGC
>NC_041384.1:166778051-166780445 GCF_002162155.2 Triticum dicoccoides
CGCCGGCGACGCCGCCCCGCCGCCGACCGTCGCCGCCACCGAGCCGCCCCACTGCCCGACGCGCCGCCACCACAGCACCACGCCCCGTGCCGGCCTCGTTGCGGATCCGGTCGGGCCGGACCGGATCCGGCGCCCCAGACCTCGCCGGCCTCCTCTCCGGCCACCGCGTCCTCTCCGGCGAGCCCCGCAGCTCCGGCCACCTTCCCCTCCATCTTCGGCGAAGATCCGGCGAGATCCGCCACCGCCTCGGTTTCCATGCCCGAAACCCTAGATCTAAAGGTTGACCTCATTTTTCTTCTAAGTTCCCGAAATTTCATGTTATGTGCCCCTGTTCATCATGTTATATCTCCGTGCTCATACCTCCGAATCACGTATATGATATATCAAAATGTTCATCTCGGGATGCCCTTCATGTTAGTGTCATTTGCATGCATGTTACTGTCCATATTGATGCCCTAATCTTCGGTGCAAAAGTGCTATATTGACTGCTGGAATTTAATATAACTTAATGATTTGCCATTTTCATTGCATTTTGTGTGTGCATCCTATGGGCATGATGTCCACATGTTTTATGAGCTCCATCATGCCATCTTTACAGTGGTGCAAGACTTGTATTTTTATGAGCTACACGGTGACTAGCACAATCATGCAAAGTAGGCTTCATGATGTTGCTGATTTCAGACAGTGATTTTGCTAAGGCATTTTCTGTTATATTTTTGATGCTATATAAACTTGTTGCTACCAGTAGATCCATGCACATTTTGAGGTAATTCAGTAAGAGTGTTTTGAAGATGTGGTATTGCTCTATCCATTCATGCCTCTGGTTGCAATTATGGGGTACTCTAGCTTGTCATTACCATGCTCTACTTTTGCTAAATATTGTTGCTGGCAGATTGTTAACATGAGATTCAATTTTTCCATGTGTTTTGCTAGTTATCCATGCACCCTATTAACTTGCTCTTGCCATGTTTAGCTTCATGAATATGTATACTTACTATTGGTTACCTTGTGAGGCCATAAAATGCTTTGTGATGAGTGGCAGGAGCTTGCAAAGTTGGTATCATGAATCTGTTTCTGCCATGTCATGTTTTTCTTCTAGGTCTGAAACTGATAATATAACTTGCCATGTGTTGCATGGGTGCTACCATATTTTTCCATGCATCTTTGGTTAAAGTTAAGTAAGGGAGTTTTGTTATATGCCTTTAGTAATAACATGTCATGCCTTTGTTTGCCATTATATGTTCCTGTAGCATGTTGTTTGCTAGCTCTAAACATTGCTACCTGATACTGTTTTGACATGCTTAGTATTTTCTCTAAGTATGTGAAGCTGATATCATTTGCATTTTTGCCATGCTATTTTGAGCTTATTCTAGTGAGTTCTAGCAGGAGCTCAGTGTCCATGATTTGTATAGCTTCATGTGTACTTTAATGATATGTGCTTTGTTGCTATGTTAGAGTGTTGTAGCATAGTTTCTTGTTGCATTCTAAGTGCTATGATGCTATTGAGCGCAGATTTGCGTCATTCTTGTTTTGCTTGTCATTTGCAAAACATGCATCCGTTTCCGGTGATCCTTATATCAATTTCGACCGAAATCACCTCATCTTTCCAGTGCCATACTTGGTTTGCCAAGTTGATGCCTTGATCATCCTTTCCACTCTGGATTACCCATATGCATTGCACATCATATCTTGCATTCCATGCCATGTCTTGCATCATGTTGTTTGTGCATTGCACCGTGATTGATTGTTGTTCCGTTGCTTGTGTTCTTGCTTTGGGTAGAGCCGGGAGACGAGTTCGTGAATGAGGAACCTGTTGAGTACGCTAACGAGGAGCAAACTTTCGACAACTCTGAGAACTTTGCAGACAAGATGATCATTACCCTCGATGTCACTTCTATCTTTGCTTGCTAGTTGTTCATTCTATCCTATGTCGTGCTACCTACCACTTGTTTATCATGCCTCCCATATTGCCATGTCAAGCCTCTAACCCACCTTCCTAGCAAACCATTGTTTGACTAAGTTACCGCTTTTGCTCAGCCCCTCTTATAGCATTCCTAGTTGCAGGTGCCTTGTAGGTTGTTCCATGTTGGAACATGGATATATTGGGATATCACAATATCTCTTATTTTAATTAATGCATCTATATACTTGGCTAAGGGTGGAAGGCTTGGCCTTTTGCTCGGTGTTTTGTTCCACTCTTGCCGCCTTAGTTTCCGTCATACCGGTGTTATGTTCCTTGATTTTGCGTTCCTTACGCGGTTGGGGTTATGGGACCCCCTCGACAGTTCGCTTTGAATAAAACTCGTCCAGCAAGGCCCAACCTTGGTTTTAACATTTGCCTAACCACCACCTATACTTTTCCCTTGGGAGTTGCATACCCGAGGGTCATCTTTA
>NC_041384.1:166780780-166896240 GCF_002162155.2 Triticum dicoccoides
GTTGGTCCGAACTGGGCGATGTCCGGCGCCCCTGGGCAACCAGGGCCATAACTAACCCGATGTCTTGCCCATCAGGTGTTCCCTGAGAACGAGATACGTGCGACTCCTGTCTGGATTTGTTGGCACATCGGGTGGTCTTGCTGGTCTTATTTTACCATTGCCGAAATTTCTTGTAACTGGGATTCCAAGACTGATCGGGTCTTTCCGGGAGAAGGAATATCCTTCGTTGATCATGAGAGCTTGTGATGGGATAAGTTGGGACACCTCTGCTGGGTATAAACTTTTGAGAGCCATGCCCGCGGTTATGTGGCAGATGGGAATTTGTTAATATCCGGTTGTAGAGAACTTGACACTTGACTTAATTAAAATGCATCAACCGCGTGTGTAGCCGTGATGGTCTCTTTTCGGCGGAGTCCAGGAAGTGAACACGGTTTGGGTTATGTTTGATCGTAAGTAGTCAGGATCACTTCTTGATCACTTCTAGTTTTTCGAGCATTGCGTAGTTTGTCATCTTACTCTTATTTGCGTATGTTAGCCACCATATTTTCTTAGCACTTGCTGCAACTCCACCTCATTACCACAGCCTACCCATAAGCTTAAATAGACTTGATCTCGCGGGTTTTGAGATTGCTGAGTCGTCGTGACTCACGGATACTTCCAAAACAGTTGTAGGTGCCGATGATACCAGTGAAGGTGATGCTACCGAACTCAAGTGGGAGTTCGACGAGGACCTTGGCCGTTACTATGTGTCTTTTCCTGATGATCAATAGTGGTGCCCAGTTGGGACGATCAGGGATCTAGTAGTTGGGTTTATCTTCTTCTTTTTGGTTGTTCGTAGTCGGACTATGAGTGTACTCTAATGATGTATGAAATTATTTGAATATTGTGTGACGTGGCGAGTGTAAGCCAACTCTATTTATCCCTTTCTTGTTCATTACATGGGATGTTGTGAAGATGCCCCTTCTTGCGACGAAAACCACAATGCGGTTATGCCTCTAAATCATCCTTCGACACGTGGGAGATATAGCCGCATCGTGGGCGTTACAAGTTGGTAATCAGAGCCATCCCCGACTTAGGAGCCCCCTGCTTGATCGAATCGCTGACGTTGTTGAGTCTAGAAAAAATGATTTGAGTCTTAGCATTATATATATCGGAGAGTAGGATTCTTTTTACTCCTCAGTCCCTTCGTCGCTCTGGTGAGATCTCCTGATGTAGATGTTTTGACTTTCCTCTCCTCAAATTTCACAAAAAAAAATTTAGGATCATGCAGATATCTTGGGATCATTCCGATATTCTTGTGACGAGAACATTGTTCTTGGTGCCTCCTAACATTTAGGGGTTGTGGCAGTGTCCCGGGGAGTTGAGCTCCGAGGTGTTGTCGTCACAATTTTATCATTGCAGTTCTGGAATACCTGAGTTTGCCGACATCGAAAATCTCTTTTATGCAGTTAGTGGTAAGATAACCTTGATGCCACCCAGTACTGGGGTGGGAGTTCAGGAGTATTGCCGTAGCTCGTATAACGGATGCTTTTCGAAGGTTGCGGTACACGATTTCCGAAGGTTTCTTCGTTATGTGTTGACGGATGGATACAGTTGGAGTGTAGGGCTTGTTAGTTGTGTGATATATATTGTGCCTCCCTATATCCCCAACACCAGATTGCATAACCAGAGAGTTTGGGGAGTTAGTAGGTGGGAATTCAAGTAGCTCTTAGTATTTCTTCCCGGAGATATTTGGTTTGTGATTGGGTGATCCTTACCATTTATTTGTTCCAGTCGTACCTTGTTGTTTCATTCATCAACCTTTATCTAAGTGGGTTCTCACCTTAATGGTCGTGTATTGTTAACTTTGGAATTCTTTCGTTCAAGCTATGTTCGGATGTTTATTGTGAAGACTATATGTTTCAATTTCTATCCATTGATTCAGCTTGTCTATCTGTCTATCATGGTTCTAACGGATGTCACCCTCTTCAGGATGGCTCCTCCAACGCGTCTGAATCCGCAATGTAACGATGGGGAACAGGCGAACCCTCCATCTCCACCTCCGCCTCCAGAGGCATGGCAAGCTGTCATGGCAGCCACCAACGCCAACACCCATATGCTTTTGCAACTCTTGCAAGAGCGCAACCAAGTCCAAGGAAACCAAGGAATTCAAGGTCAAGGGAAATTCAACAATCAGCCTCAGTTTGCTACCCTCAACCAGTTCCTTGCAAACCAGCCAAAGTCTTTCACCAACTGTGTCGAGGCCACGGACGCCGATGATTGGCTCATGGACATCAGCAAGAATTTTGAATGTAGCAATGTCAAGCCTGAGGACTACGTCAAGTTCGCTTCGTTTCAGCTCAAGGACCAAGCAGCTGATTGGTATCAGCAATACAAAGATTCTAGAGGAGGTCGAGTGATTACCTGGGATGATTTCTGCCGGGATTTCAAACCTCACCACATTCCTACAAGTGTTGCTAAGAGCAAGCATGAGGAGTTCCGCAATCTCAAGCAAGGCAGCATGTCCGTGTACCAATACAACATCCAGTTTCAGAAACTTGCTTGCTTCGCAAGGCAGGACGTTCCTGATGAAAAGAGCATGATCTATCACTTCAGAGGTGGCCTTAGAGAAGATCTGCAGCTAGCTCTCATGCTTCTTGAGCCTATAAGTTTGATCATTTCTATAACATGGCCCTCAAGCAAGAAGGTGCTCAGCTCAAGTGTGAGGCTTCAAAGAAGAGAATCAGGGATGCAATTCAGTCTTCTTCTTCCTCACAAGTGGCAACTAAGAAACAGAAGTTCTGGCTTCCTCCTCCTCTGTTTCATCAGCCCTACCAGTAGAAGAACAAAGGTGGTCATGGATCTTCCCACCCACCCAACCCAGGTTATCAAAACAAGTCTTAGACTCAAGCTCCAAGGTCAAGTGCTCCTACTCCTTATCATCATCCGCTCTCAGAAGTTACTTGCAACAAGTGTCAGCAGAAAGGCCACTATGCAAACAAGTGCTTCAGCCAAAGGCGCCTTCCTCCTCCTCCCGTGAGATCTTCTAGCAGTGCAGTGGTCAAGCATAATCCCAAGTCTACAATGGTGAACATGATGAATGCAGCTCAAGTAGAGGATTCTTCAGAAGTGATCATGTGTAATCTTCCAGTTAATGATATTCCTGCAAAAGTCTTATTCGATACTGGTGCATCTATTTCATTCATATCAAGACCTTTTGCATCCATGCACAATTTGCATACTGTTGATCTGCCTAAGCCGATAGCTGTTTCCTCTCTGGGTTTGTTCATGAATACCAAAATGATGGCTCTGGATGTTTCCATCAAGATGGGCAACTATAAATTTATGTCTTCTCCAATGGTTCTTGGTGACTCTGATATTGATCTAATTCTCGGGATGGACTGGCTTTCTAAAAACAAGGCTCAACTTGATTGTGCTGCCAGGGAGATTCAATTGACACACTCTTCTGAGGATGTGATCATCTATGCCGCTCGGGACAAGGCCATTCGGTTATTCTCTCTCAATGAGAAGGGCGAGTTAGACGAAATATCTCAGATTCCAGTTGTTTTTGAGTACCAAGATGTCTTTCCAGAAGAGCTTCCGGGTATGCCTCCTCACCGGCTAGTTGAGTTCGTTATCGATCTTGACCCTGGTACTGAACCCGTTTGCAAGTGTCCATACAAGCTTGGACCAAAGGAGCTGAAGGAATTGAAGAAACAACTTGATGAACAAGAGCATCTGGGTCTGATCAGACTGAGTTCATCTCCGTGGGGTTGTGGTGTTCTTTTTGTCTGGAAGAAGGATGGCATGGACCGACTTTGCATCGATTACCGTCCATTGAACAAGAAGACAATCAAGAAGAAGTACCCACTTCCCAACATCAATGAGCTGTTTGAGCAACTTAAAGGTGCAAGGGTGTTTTCCAAGCTTGACCTCCGTATGGGTTATCATCAGATTCACATTTGTGAACAAGATATCCCCAAGACAACATTCAGAACAACCTTTGGTTCTTATGAATATACTGTCATGTCATTCGGTCTTGTCAATGCTCCTCCAATGTTCTCTCGCATGATGAACTTCATCTTCAACCCCTACACAATTGAATTCGTCCTGGTGTATCTCGATGATATCTTGGTCTTCTCCAAGAATAAGAAGGATCATACCAAGCATTTGCGATTGGTGCTCGACAAGCTCAGAGAGTATCAATTCTATGCGAAGTTTTCCAAATGTTGAGTTATGGCTTGATGAAGTTCTTTACCTTGGCCATATCATCTCCACCAAGGGCATTGCTGTTAATCCGGAGAAGGTTTCTGCAATTGTGAATTGGGAGCCTCCTCAGAATGTCAAGCAGCTCTGCAGTTTCCTTGGGCTTGCAAGCTATTGCCGAAGATTCGTTGAGAATTTCTCTAAGATTGCAAAGCCTCTTTCCAACCTCCTCCAAAAGCATGTTAAGTATGTCTAGACTTCTGAGTGTTACGTTGCTTTCAACACTCTCTAAGAGAAGCTAGTCTCGGCTCCTGTCTTAACTCCTCCTGATGAATCCAAGCCATTCAAAGTTTTCTATGATGCCTCATTGCAAGGTATCGGTGCTGTGTTAATGCAAGAGAAGAAAGTTGTGGCCTATACCTCTCGTCAGTTGAAGCCCAATTAAAGGAACTACCCCACTCACGATATTGAGTTGGCGGCAGTTGTACATGCATTAATAACATGGAGACATCTCTTGTTGGGAAGGCAAGTGGACATTTTCACCGATCACAAGAGCCTCAAGTATATCTTCACTCAACCCAACCTCCACCTCAGGCAAACTCCTTGGGTCGAAATGATTCAAGAGTACAATTCGAGTATTGAATATACTCCACGCAAGGCCAATGTGATTGCAGATGCTTTGAGTAGGAAGGCTTACTGCAACAGCATAATTCTCAAGCCATTCCAACTGGATCTTTGTGAAGCTTTCTGCAAACTCAACCCCCAAGTTGTTCCTCAAGGTTTTCTTGCCAACCTTCTACTCAAACATCATAGGATAGCCATACATCATAGGGAAATAATATATAGCGCTGAGCACCATGTTTAAGTAGAGAATACATCGGGTAAGAGAGAGGTTACACCGCTGCATAGAGGGGGGCAGAGTTGGTGATGATGGTGGTGAAGTTGTTGGTGAAGATTGCGGTGATGATGATGGCCCCCGATGGCACTCCGGCGCCACCGGAAGCAAGGGGGAGAGGGCCCCCCTTCTTCTTCTTCTTCTTCCTTGACCTCCTCCCTAGATGGGAGAAGGGTTTCCCTATGGTCCTTGGCCTCCATGGCGTGGGAGGGGTGAGAGCCCCTCGAGATTGGATCTGTCTCTCTGTATCTCTGTTTCCGCATTCTCAGATTCTTCCCTTTCACCATTTCTTATATTCCCAGAGATCCGTAACTCCGATTGGGCTGAAATTTTGACACGATCTCTATCCGGATATTAGCTTTCTTGCGGCTAAAGAAGGGCACCAACCGCCTTACGGGTGGCCCACGAGGGTCAGGAGCACGCCTGGGGGGGGGGCAGGCGCGCCCTCCTGCCTCGTGGCCACCTCGGGCACCGTCTCGCGTGGATTTTTCTTCCCAAAAATCATATATATTCCAAAAAAAATCTCCGTCAGGTTTTATCCCGTTTGGACTCTGTTTGATATGGATATTCAGCGAAACAAAAAACATGCAACAAACAGGAACTGGCACTGGGCACTGGATCAATATGTTAGTCCCAAAAATAGTATAAAAACTTGCCAAAAGTATATGAAAGTTGTAGAATATTGGCATGGAACAATCAAACATTATAGATACGACGGAGACGTATCAGGCGCCCCCCAAGACCAAACCGAATTGGACTAGGGGTTGGGGTTGCGGCCCCCCTTTCCTTTCTCTCCTCCTCCTCTTTCCCCCTTCTCCTTGTAGGAATAGGAAAGGGGGGGGGGGCGAATCCTACTTGGAGTAGGACTCACCCCCTTGGGCGCGCCACCCTTGGTTAACCTCCTCCTCCTCCCTCCTTTATATACGTGGGGAAGGAGGCACCCTAGAACACACAAGTTGATCTTTTAGCCGTGTGCGGTGCCCCCCTCCATAGTTACACACCTCAGTCATATCGTCGTAGTGCTTAGGCGAAGCCTTGAGACGGTGAACTTCATCATCACCGTCACCACGCCGTCGTGCTGACGAAACTCTCCCTCGGCCTCAACTGGACGTCATCGAGCTAAACGTGTGCTGATCGTGGATGTGCGTGTGTTTGGTACTTGGATCGGTTGGATCGCGAAGACGTTCGACTACATCAGTCGCATTACTAAACGCTTCCGCTTTCAGTCTACGAGGGTATGTGGACACACTCTCCCCGCTTGTTGCTATGCTTCTCCTAGATAGATCTTGCGTGATCGTAGGTAATTTTTTTGAAATACTATGTTCCCCAACAGTAAATTTGAGTAAGACTCAAAACATGACAACGACAGAGAATAGAAAGAGAATGAAAGTCATTCCCTATGCCTCAGCCATAGGTTCTTTAAAGTATGCTATATACCAAACCTATTGTGTACCTTGCCATGAGTTCGGCAAGGGGGTATGATAGTGATCCAGGAGTGGATCACTGGACATCGGTCAAAGTTATCCTTAGTTATCTAAGAGGACTACGGAAATATTTCTCGGTTATGGAGGTAATAAAGAGTTCATCGTAAAGAGTAAGTCAATGCAAGCTTTTACACCGATCCGGATGACTCCGAGTCTCAATCTGGATACATATTGAAAGTGGGAGCAACTAGCTAGAATAGCTCCATGCAGAGCATTGTAGACATAGAAAATTTGCAAAATATATACGGCTCTGAATGTGACAGACCCATTGACTAAACTTATCTCACAAGCAAAACATGATCACACCTTAGTACTCTCTGAGTGTTAATCACATAGGGATGTGAACTAGATTATTTACTCTAGTAAAACCCTTTAGATATTAGTCGCATGGCAATGTGAAGTAATCACATAAAGATGTGAACTATTGGTGTTAAATCACATGACGATGTGAACTAGATTACTGACTCTAGTGCCAGTGGGAGACTGAAGGAAATATGCCCTAGAGATAATAATAAAAGTTTTTATTTATATTTCCTTATATCATGATAAATGTTTATTTTTCATGCTATAATTGTATTAACTGGAAACTTAGTACATGTGTGAATACATAGACAAAACAGAGTGTCCCTAGTATGCCTCTACTTGACTAGCTCGTTAATCAAAGATGGCTAAGTTTCCTGACCATAGACATGTGTTGTCATTTGATGAACGGGATCACATCATTAGAGAATGATGTGATGGACAAGACCCATCCATTAGCTTAGCATTATGATCGTTTAGTTTTATTGCTATTGCTTTCTTCATGACTTATACATATTCCTCTGACTATGAGATTGTGCAACTCTCGAATACAGGAGGAACACCTTGTGTGCTATCGAACGTCACAACGTTACTAGGTGATTATAAAGATGCTCTACAAGTGTCTCCGAAGGTGTTTGTTGAGTTGGCATATATCAAGATTAGGATTTGTCACTCCGTGTATCGGAGAGGTATCTCTAGGCTCTCTCGGTAATGCACATCACTATAAGCCTTACAAGCAATGTGACTAATGAGTCAGTTGCGGGGTGATGCATTATGGGACGAGTAAAGAGACTTGTCGGTAACAAGATTGAACTAGGTATGAGGATACCGACGATCGAATATCGGGCAAGTAACATACCGATGACAAAGGGAATGACGTATGTTGTTATGCGGTTTGACCGATAAAGATCTTCGTAGAATATGTAGGAACCAATATGAGCATCCAGGTTCCACTATTGGTTATTGACCGAAGATGTGTGACGTTGACATGTACCTAGGGTAGGGAAATAGACCTGATCTAAGCACCCGTCCCAAGGACACTGCCCTACAGTTAAAGACATTCAAAGGACATCAAATTCTACCAACTGAAGTCACCTCAAGATACAACTCACTCGACCATGGTTCCACTCGGATAACCCAATTCTAGTCAACCAAGATATAATCACTCGACCACATCAGAAACCACTCGGAGTACAGAAGATCTAAGGTCACTCTGGATGGCGACGGTCAGGCGTTCACTCCGTAGTGTTAATGATCATTTATATGGCTTTAATGATGGCGTTACCAGTAACGTCTCACCTTTATGTACATTGAACTCCTTGTAACGTGGGATGGCTGGGGTCCTGGCGCACTCTATATAAGCCACCCCCTCCACTGAGACAAGGGTTCACACCCCCTGTAACTTCAAGCATAATCCAATCGACCAAGCCTCCGGGCACCGAGACGTAGGGTTGTTACTTCCTTTGAGAAGGGCCTGAACTCGTAAATCATGCGTGCACAACTTCACCGTAGCTAGGATCTTGCGTCCTCATACCTACCCCCATTCTACTGTCAGACTTAGAACCACGACAGTTGGCGCCCACCATGGGGCAGGTGTCTTAGCGACTTTCTGGTGAGGTTGCGATTTCTCCGAGTCCTTTCATCATGGTTTCCAGCGGAGGTTTGGCTGAGGGCCGTGAGATCCATCTCGGTGCGCTTGTTTTCATCGCCAACGACTCCACTTGGCTTCAGGAAGCTCCTCTCGATGTCGAGGCACTCCCCATCCACGAGGCGACGCACTTTCGCGTGTGCGTTCACGGCGTCCTTCTGTGGCAACCGTCGACCCAATATCGGTTGGCTCCCGTGGTGTCTTCGCTCCCCGCTGTTCGCCGTCACAAGCAGTCCGGTCGGTCACGCCTTCAACGGTGGGTGAAGCATGCGGTGGCACGTCAGTCGGCCACCCCTCAAGTTAGGAAAATCGAGCCCGACGAATCTCTCTATGGCCTGTTCGATCTGTTTGGCTCCGTCAAGACCCTATCCGAGTGCGACAGCAGCGACCCCGCAGCAGAGGTCCTGATGGTCGACACGCCACGCAGCCCGCCTGGCATGTGTCGCAACGGCGGCGGCGATCCGTCGTGCGTTCACGAGGAGTACCACCCCGAAACCCTTTCTTCTCAGCAGAGGGAGGAACTTCACCGCCGCAATATGGAGGCGCTCCACACACCTATTGTCGGAGAGACCTCTAAAGCTCGGGCTGTGGGGGCGGCGCATTTGGCCACTCTGGCTGAGCGCATTCGACTGGAGAACCGTCAGCATGCACTCGATGATCGCGCTCTGCGGCAGATCCACGAATCCAGGCAGCGGCAGCTGTTCCCGCCTGAGCTGTAGGTATACCGCACTCTGATTCAAAACCTTACAGCCACAACCCGCATAGCAGAATCCATTCAGCCGTCCTAGTCAGAAGCTGGTAGAGGTTTGATGCAGATCAGAGCATTGCTCCGGGCAACAGGAGAGCAGAACACTACAATGTCTCAGTTGCATAACAGAATTCATAGCAGATCTGTGGTAGCTGACACAGTTCAGTCGGCTCACAACCCAAGATCACCTCCGTGGCGTGAGGAACGAGGGAATCGCCAAGGGCAGTACTTGGGTTGGAACCACGAGCAGCACGATCATCGGCTCGACCATGATGACCGCCGTCGAGTACCTATGCCCCCTCCGAGGGGCGAATCATATGTGCCCCGGCATTATGATGATAGGCGCCCATACAGGGAAGAGCGGAGGAGGCCAGTCGACCCAAGAGAACCAGGGTTTGATGCAAGGTTTGGTGGACAGGAATCGAGCACACAGAGAAGGGCAAGACAGAGATTGCCCGACTGGAAGCAGAGTGCATGTTTCTGGTCCCGAGTGCTTTAGCAGAGCCATCAGGGCTACAGAGATCCCTCCCAACTTTAGGTTGGCGACTGGGGTCAGTAAGTTCACTGGTGAATCGAAGCCTGACACCTGGCTTGATGACTACCGAGTGGCTGTGCAGATCGGTGGAGGAAACGATGAAGTGGCCGTGAAGCACCTTCCCCTGATGCTTGAAGGGTCAGCTAGAGCCTGGTTGAATCAGTTGGCTCCGGGCAGTATATTCAGCTAGGAGGAGTTGGCCCGAGTGTTCGTCAGAACATTTGAGGGCACGTGCAAACGACCAGCAGGATTGACAGAATTGCAACATTGCATGCAAAAACCAAATGAAACTTTGAGGGATTACATCCAGAGGTGGACCACTTTGCATCACACTGTGGAGAATGTGTCTCAGCATCAAGCAGTTTGCGCCTTCAAGGAGGGTGTTCGCTATCGGGAGATCAACCTGAAATTTGGTCGGACAGGAGACATGACCCTGACCCGAATGATGGAGATAGCCACTCGGTGCGCAAACAGCGAAGAAGAAGACCGACTCCGCAGCGGTAAGAGCAAACTAGTCGGCTAGGACACTGGAGGAGGTAATTCCAATCGGAAGCAGAAGCGCAAAGCAGAACCTACGGGTCCTGGAGAAGTTGCAGTCGCAACCCAAGGAAAATCTAAAGGAAATCCTAAAGGGCCCTGGACCCCCAAGAAGGTGAAGGATTCAGCAGGGAACGACGTGTTGGATCTGCCATGTCACATTCACATCAAGAAAGATGAAGAGGGTAATCTGATTTATCCCAAACATACCACTCGAGAGTGTTGAGTCCTTATACAACAGTTCCGAGAAAAGCAACCCAGTGAGAAGGAGAAGGAATCTTACAAGGATGAGGACAAGGAAGAGGATGATGAAGGATTTCCCAATGTCAATTCCACTTTGGTGATTTTTGCTGACATTGAAAGTAAAAGTCGACTGAAAGTCTGAAAGTGATCAACATAGAGGTAAACATGGTTGCTCCGGCAACGACCACGTATCTGAAGTGGTCAAATCCTCCCATCACATTCGACAAGTCAGACCACCCGCCGCATGTAGCCACCCCCGGGAGGCAAGCGTTGGTGGTCGACCCAGTCGTTGGGGCACCCGATTGACCAAAGTCTTGATGCATGGTGGCAGTGGTTTGAACATTTTGTATGCTGAGACCCTCTGAGGGATGGGCATTCTGATGTCCAAGCTCAGCGAGAGCAACATGCGGTTCCACGAAGTTATACCTGGAAAGAAAGCTGACTCACTCGGCCAAATCACTCTTGACGTGGTTTTCGGTGATTCAAAGAATTACTGTAAGGAAAAGTTGACATTTGAAGTTGTGGATTTTCACAGTGCCTATCATGCTATCTTGGGCAGAACTGCGTATGCTCGTTTCATGGCTCGACCATGTTATGTGCTACCTCTTGAGCACTGCGTTGGTTTTCCCTTGAAGAGGAAATGATAATGCAGCAAAGTAGCGTAAGTATTTCACTCAGGTTTTGAGAACCAAGGTATCAATCTAGTAGAAGGCCACACACAAGTCCCTCATACCTACACAAACAAATAACAACCTCGCAACTAATGCGATAAAGGGGTTGTCAATCCCTTCACAGTCACTTACGAGAGTGAGATCTGATAGAGATGATAAGATAATATTTTTGGTATTTTTATGATAAAGATTAAAAGTAAAGATTGCAAAATAAACGATGCCAGAAATAACTTGTTGACGAGAGATAAATATAATGGAGAATAGACCCGGGGCCATAGGTTTCACTAGTGGCTTCTCTCAACATAGCATAAGTATTACGGTGGGTGAACAAATTATTGTCGAGCAATTGATAGAAAAGCGAATAATTATGAGAATATCTAGGCATGATCATGTATATAGGCATCACGTCCGTGAGAAGTAGACCGACTCCTGCCTGCATCTACTACTATTACTCCACACATTGACCGCTATCCAGCATGCATCTAGAGTATTAAGTTCATAAGAACAGGGTAACGCATTAGGTAAGATGACATGATGTAGAGGGATAAGCTCAAGCAATATGATATAAACTCCATCTTTTTATCCTCGATGGCAACAATACAATACGGGTATTTTCCCTTTCTGTCACTAGGATCGAGCAACGCAAGATTGAACGCAAAGCTAAGCACTTCTCCCATTGCAAAAAAGATCAATCTAGTAGGCCAAACCAAACTAATAATTCGAAGAGACTTGCAAAGATAACAAATCATACATAAAAGATTTCAGAGAAGAATCAAATATTGTTCATAGATAGACTTGATCATAAACCCACAATTCATCGGATCTCGACAAACACACTGAGGGAGTCCTGGATTAGGGGGTCTCCGGATAGTCGGACTATATCCTTTGGCCGGACTGTTGGACTATGAAGATACAAGATTGAAGACCTCGTCCCTTGTCCAGATGGGACTCTCCTTGGCGTGGAAGGCAAGCATGGAAATACGGATATGTAGATTTCCTTCCTTGTAACCGACTCTGTGTAACCCTAGCCCCCTCCGGTGTCTATATGAACCGGAGGGTTTAGTCCGTAGGACAACAACAATCATACCATAGGCTAGCTTCTAGGGTTTAGCCTCTACGATCTCGTGGTAGATCAACTCTTGTAATACTCATATCATCAAGATCAATCAAGCAGGAAGTAGGGTATTACCTCCATCGAGAGGGCCCGAACCTGGGTAAACATTGTGTCCCCCGCCTCTTGTTACCATCTGCCTTAGACGCACAGTTCGGGACCCCCTACCAGAGATCCGCCGGTTTTGACACCGACATTGGTGCTTTCATTGAGAGTCCACTGTGCAATCACCGTAAGGCTTGATGGCTCCTTCAATCATCGGCAGCGATGCGATCTAGGGTGAGGTTTTCCTCCCCGGACAGATCTTTATATTCGGCGGCTTCGCACTGTGGGCCAACTCACTTGGCCATCTGGAGCAGATCGAGAGCTACGCCCCTGGCCACCAGGTCAGGTTCGGAAACTTGAACTATACTGCCGACATCCGCGGAGACTTGATCTTCGACGGACTCGAGCCCATGCCAGGTGCGCCGCACGATCACGACGAGCATGATTTAGCTCTGCTGTCGGATAGTGTTCGGGAGATCACACATGCAACTACTCCGGCCCTCAATCCGGAGCAAATTGTGCCATCCGAGGACGGGGGGATAGACCCCGCCATGGAGGCCGCACTCTCAGTGGCGATGGAGCCGTATACTGACTTCACCCCTTACGAGAGCCGTGTTGCCGAACCACTGGATTCGTCTCCGGCCACGGACTCCGAGCCGCCTGCGTCCGTGCCTATCGAATCCGATTGGGCGCCGATCATGGAGTTCACCTCCGCGGATATCTTTCAGCACTCACCTTTCGGCGACGTGCTAAATTCATTAAGGTCTCTCTCCTTGTCAGGAGATCCTTGGACGAACTATGTCCGGCTAGAATGGGATGCGGACGACGAAGAAATTCGCTGCCCACCCACCACCCACTTAGTAGCCTCTGTCGATGATTTAACCGACATGCTCGATTTCGACTCCGAAGACATCGACGGCATGGACGATGATGCAGGAGAGGAACAGGAACCAGTGCCCACAGGGCGCTGGATAGCCACTTCACCACATGACATATACATGGTGGATACACCCAAAGAAAACAATGACGAAGAACGGCAGGATGCAGCGAAGAATAGCTCCCTCGAGAAGCAAGCAAAGCGTCGGCATAGGCCCCGCTCAAAATCCCACCTCGACAAAAACAGCGATAACAGCGCAAGAGAAAATAACACTCCAGTCGACTCCAGAGGAAACGACGACCACATTGACCCAACGGCAGAGCACGATGAAACTGCAAACGACGAACATAGTATGGATCCGATGTCCGAACACGGCCATGCCGAGGATAAACCTCATCAACCCCCCTATGGGTAGGAAAACAGTCCGGGCGAAGATGCACACATCATCCAGGAAAGGCACTTGGAACAAGAGAACCTCCTCAAAAGGCTTATTGTCACAGCGAGGAGTCTGAAGAAGCAGAAGCAAAGGCTTAAGGCCGCACAAAATACGCCCAACAGCAGGTGGAACAAAGTGCTCGACAATGAAGAAAAGTATGGTGGAAGTTACCACACAAAGATCTATCCAAAGCGCAAGCTATTACCTGAATTCGACGATGAGGCCTTAGAGCCCACACAACCGAAAAATAAAACGGCCAACCGGCCGTATCAACCACCTTGTGGCCGCGATAGAGCGACTAACAAGGCCGCACATAAGTCAACACACGATCTACGTGAGGACTTGCGCCAAAAATCCAGTATGACCAGATCCATCTATGGATCTAGGAAGCGCGCTCCGGCACAAAATCAAAACCGAATACTACAACCGTCCGAACACCATGATACATCCAAATACAGGGGTGCCGCACACCCCCTATGTTTCACCGATGAGGTGCTGGACCATGAATTTCCAGAATGATTCAAACCAGTGAACATAGAGGCGTACGACGGGACCACAGACCCTGGGGTCTGGACTGAGGACTTTATCCTCCATATCTATATGGCTCACGGAGACGATCTCCACGCCATCAAGTACTTGCCCCTCAAGCTTAAAGGACCAGCTAGACACTGGTTGGAAAGCCTCCCCGAAAACTCAATTGGATGTTGGGAGGAGTTCGAGGATGCTTTTCGAGCTAATTTTCAAGGGACCTATGTCCGACCTCCGGATGCAGACGATTTAAGTCATATAATTCAACAGCCCGGAGAGTCAGCCCGAAAGCTTTGGAACAGGTTTCTCACTAAGAAGAACCAAATCATTGAATGCCCGGACGCCGAAGCCTTAGCAGCTTTCAAGCACAGGGTCCGAGACGAATGGCTTGCTAGACACCTCGGCCAAGAAAAACCGAGAACAATGGCAGCCCTGACAAGCCTCATGACCCGCTTTTGTGCGGGCGAAGATAGCTGGTTAGCCCGCAGTAGCACCAGCGACCCAAGCACATCCGAAGTCAGGGATGGCAATGGAAAACCACGACGCAGTAAAAGCAAGCGTCGAAATAAAGAAGACAACCCAAATAATACGGCGGTAAACGCCGGATTCAGGTGCTCTCGACCAGGTCAGCGGAAAAAGCCTTTCAAAGGCAGCAGAGATGGATCGTCCAGCCTAAACAAGATTGTAGACAAACTATGTCCGATTCATGGCACCCCCGATAAACCTCCAAATCACACCCACAGAGAATGTTGGGTCTTCAAGCAGGCCGGTAAGCTAAACGCCGTGCACAAGGGGAGGGAGACACCAAGCTAAGACGAGGACGAACCTCGCCGACAAAGCACTGGAGGATAGAAAAAATTCCCACCAGAGGTTAAAATAGTAAACATGATCCACGTGACAAAGAGGAGAAGCAAACATGCACTCCGAGACATACGCGCCGTAGAGCCCGTCACCCCTAAGTTCAACCCCTGGTTGGCCTGCCCGATCACTTTTGATCGCAGGGATCACCCGACAAGCATCCGACATGAAGGATTGGCTGCCTTGGTGTTAGACCCAGTAATAAACGGATACCATCTCACACGAGTCCTTATGGACGACGACAGTGGTCTAAATTTGATATATCATGACATAGTCCACAAAATGGGGATAGACCCGACAAAAATCAACTACAGTAATACTACCTTCAAGGGAGTAATACCAGGCCTAGAGGCCCGCTCCATGGGCTCTCTAATACTAGAGGTTGTATTCGGTTCACCCAACAACTACCGAAGTGAGAAGTTAGACTTCGACATTGCTCCATTCTGAAGCGGCTATCAAGCACTACTCGGAAGAACAGCTTTCGCTCATTTTAATGCGGTACCACATTACGCTTCTCTTAAGCTTAATATGCCTAGTCCACATGGCACCATCATAGTTAGTGGAAATACTGAGCGTTCTCTACGCACGGAAGAACATGCGGCGGCTTTAACAGCCAAGCACTAGACGACCTCACCAACCAGAATAAATGATAGGTCGTCAAGACCGCGGACACGGTTAGACGAGTCTGGTGCATCACTAGATATACCTAAGATTGGTTTGATGGTTAAACCCTCATAGACGGTACCAGGGGCTTCCCGCGTGTAATCAGGGCTAGTTTGGCTCAACTTGACTTATCTTGCATTTTAATGGTTTATCGAGAATAACCAATTTTTTGGCACGAAAACTTTCACCTAAGTTCTTCTCTTTTACAGATGACAATTGTGCTACACCCGTCCAGGACACGGCACAATAGAGACACAGGCGCAGATGTGCAGCAGGGACCCGCTCAAAGGTTTCTTTTCAGATTAAGACCCTGCGTAAACCTTTTTTACTGTCTCTTGTTGTTCACATCCTCCGGATACTCAATACAACCGAGAAGGATGCTGACGTTATTGGCATTTCGCCACATTAGAATATTGCACGTACCTGGACACTCGGGGTTTATTATTAAGGGCACTGTTCAGCCCGGCATATGTTATAAAGACCAAACACCTTAGGGAGTGTTCGGCATCGCGAATTTGGCCTTATATGCATCAGCTCCGAATCATGTCTTTGGTCAAATGTTGGGTTTACCCGGCTCTCGTGTTTTGCTACCTTATGTTCCGCTCTATCGGCTAAGGCGGCACCGGGAGAACTACTGCGATTGTGCCCTGGTTCATCCGGATGAGCACCTCAGTAGAGAAAGCCGAAAACTGACTGTCATGATAAAGCGCGAGACTGGTCAACCACTCGATGACTTAGCGGAATCTTCGGGATTCCTCCGCATTAACGAAGGGCCATTTCCCGGTCATGTACGTGCGCGCATCGTATTTGGACGAGCGCGGAGGTACCAGGGGCTATATAGTAGTCCCACTGTCAAACTCCTATGGCTAAGTGAAAGTGTTAAAGCAATATAGCCCGATTGCCTCGTTCGCTACGCTACCACCTCCTTAATGGACCAAGACGTTGGATCAAGTGTGAATACACGTTTTTTGTGAACACCCCCGTATTATATGCGTGGGGGCTGAAGCTGAGGACTGCAAAATTTCAGGTTATATACATATATACATAAACGGCCGCACATGAGGCATCATAATACTTTCAGGCAAAAGTATAAACACAGCCTTTATAATTCAATAAAACATTGTTTTTACAATGGGAATACATGTCACTAGAAGATAATATTCTTCGAGCACTGAGCCTCTATTGAACGAGCACCTTCAAGGACTTCTTCAAAGTAGTGCTCGGCAGATACTCATCCTACGATGGAACTCTGGGTTGCAATAGCGGTGCCTCCATCTCTGCTCAGTATGTCTTAACACGGGCAAGTGCCATATCCGCACCCTCTATGCACGCCGACCTCTTCATAGCGTCGATGTGTGGCACAGCACCAAGGAACTATTGCACTAAACTAAAATAACTATTCGGCCTTGGCCCTTCCGGCCATAGATGATCCACAACAGACCTCATGGCAAGCCCGGACAACCTAAGGAGCTCGGCCCACTCGGCCATTCGCTCATTCAACAACAGTGGACGCACTGGAACATGGGACTGTGACCAGAATAGCCTTTCCACTTCATGATCTTTTTGATCCTTGAAGTACTCGGCCACATCAGCAGCACTAGCTGCCAAATCCACGTATGTGTCTGCAGAACTCCATAGTTGATCAAGAGGGGCATACTTCGGATCTCCGAACTTCGTCCGCAACAAAAAGGGCTTCCCAGCCGTGATATCTCCAGCTTGACACAGCTCCTCCTTCGCAGCTCTGATTTTAGAGTGGGCTTCCTTGGCTGCTACCATGGCCTTCTCCAGGTCCGTCGCCTTCGCTCGGCTTTCTTTTTCAAGAAGCTGGTAACGGTCGGTGGCATCTTTCAACTCAACGGCCATCTTGGCCATTTTTCCTTCCTTTGGCAATGCGCAGCCTATTCGGCCCTCAGCTCTACGACCGCCTTTAGAGCGGCCGCATCACTATTCATGGCTTGTTCCTTGGCTCTGGCAAGTTCCCCCCGAAGGGTCTCCATGGCGGCAGCTCCATCTGCAGTCACAACATATTAAAGATACTAGCATCATGCTCCTCTTACTATGTGTTAATCACCGGAGAAATCACATACCCCATGCCTCGTCGGGCCGCTTGTTGACAACCATGATGTCGGCATCTGCCGCATCAAGTTGCCGCTTCAGCTCGGCAAACTCACCGGTCCGGCTAGCTGATGTCTACTACACAACCTTCTTCTTGTAGACGTTGTTGGGCCTCCAAGTGCAGAGGTTTGTAGGACAGTAGCAAATTTCCCTCAAGTGGATGACCTAAGGTTTATCAATCCGTAGGAGGCGTAGGATGAAGATGGTCTCTCTCAAGCAACCCTGCAACCAAATAACAAAGAGTCTCTTGTGTCCCCAACACACCCAATACAATACGTGCACTAGTTTGGCGAAGAGATGGTGATACAAGTGCAATATGGATAGTAGATAAAGGTATTTGTAATCTGTAATTATAAAAACAGCAAGGTAACTAATAATAAAAGTGAGCGTAAACGGTATTGCAATGCGTTGAAACAAGGCCTAGGGTTCATACTTTCACTAGCGCAAGTTCCCTCCACAATACTAACATAATTGGATCACATAACTATCCCTCAACATGCAACAAAGAGTCACTCCAAAGTTACTAATAGCGGAGAACGAACGAAAAGATTATGGTAGGGTAAGAAACCACCTCAAAGTTATTCTTTCCAATCAACCCGTTGGGCTATTCCTATAGGTGTCACAAACAGCCCTAGAGTTCATATTAGAATAACACCTTAAGACACAAATCAACCAAAACCCTAATGTCACCTAGATACTCCAATGTCACCTCAAGTATCTGTGGGTATGATTATACGATATGCATCACACAATCTCAGATTCATCTATTCAACCAACACATAGAACCTCAAAGAGTGCCCCAAAGATTCTACCGGAGAATCACGACGAAAATGTGTGCCAACCCCTATGCATAAGTTCATGGGCGGAACCCACAAGTTGGTCACCAAAACATACATCAAGTGAATCACGTGATATCCCATTGTCACCACAAATACGCACGGCAAGACATACATCAAGTGTTCTCAAATCTTTAAAGACTCAATCCGATAAGATAACTTCAAAGGGGAAACTCAATCCATTACAAGAGAGTAGAGGGGGGAACAAAACATCATAGGATCCAATTATAATAGCAAAGCTCGCGATACATCAAGATCGTACCATCTCAAGAACACGAGAGAGAGAGATCAAACACATAGCTACTGGTACATACCCTCAGCCCCGAGGGAGAACTACTCCCTCCTCGTCATGGAGAGCACCGAGATGATGAAGATGGCCACCGGGGAAGGATTGCCCCCTTCGGCAGGGTGCCGGAATGGGTCTAGATTGGTTTTCGGTGGCTACGGAGGCTTCTGGCGGCGGAACTCCCGATCTATTGTCTGTTCTGGAAGTTTTAGGATACGTAGGTATATATGGGTGAAAGAAGCACGTCGGTGGACCGAAGGGGGGGCCACCCTCGTGGGCACCTCCCTTCTTTCCTGACATGCAGTCCAAACTTTTCCGATAGATTTCCTTCGAAAAATAACTTCTCCAGTTGATTTCGTTCCGTTTCGACTCCGTCTGATATTCCTTTTCTTCAAAACACTAAAATAGGCAAAAAAACAGCAATTCTGGGCTGGTCCTCCAGTTAATAGGTTAGTCCCAAAAATAATATAAAAGTGGATAATAAAGCCCAATATTGCCCAAAACAGTAGATAACATAGCATGGAGAAATAAAAAATTATAGATACGTTGGAGACGTATCAAGCATCCCCAAGCTTAATTCCTGCTCGTCCTCGAGTAGGTAAATGATAAAAACAGAATTTTTGATGCGTAATGCTACTTGGTCTAATTTCAATGTAATTCTTCTTAATTGTGGTATGAATATTCAGATCCGAAAGACTCAAGACAAAAGTTCATATTGACATAAAAATGATAATACTTCAAGCATACTAACTAAGCAATTATGTCTTCTCAAAATAACATGGCCAAAGAAAGCTATCCCTACAAAATCGTATAGTCTGGCCATGCTCCATCTTCACCACACAATGTATTTAAATCATGCACAACCCCGATGACAAGCCAAGCAATTGTTTCATACTTTTGATATTCTCAAACTTTTTCAATCTTCACGCAATACATGAGCGTGAGCCATGGACATAGCACTACAGGTGGAATAGAACTGTGGTTGTGGAGAAGACAAAAAGGGAGAAGATAGTCTCACATCGACTAGGCGTATCAACGGGCTATGGAGATGCCCATCAATAGATATAAATGTGAGTGAGTAGGGATTGCCATGCAATGGATGCACTAGAGCTATAAATGTATGAAAGCTCAAAAGAAACCAAGTGGGTGTGCATCCAACTTGCTTGCTCACGAAGACCTAGGGCATTTTGAGGAAGCCCATCATTGAAATATACAAGCCAAGTTCTATAACGAAAGATTCCCACTAGTATATGAAAGTGACAACATAGGAGACTCTCTATCATGAAGATCATGGTGCTACTTTGAAGCACAAGTGTGGTAAAAGGATAGTAGCATTGCCCCTTCTCTCTTTTTCTCTCATTTTTTGGGCCTTCTCTTTTTTATGGCCTCTTTTCTCTTTTTTTTATTTGGGCTTCTTTGGCCTCTTTTATTTATTTATTTTCGTCCGGAGTCTCATCACGACTTGTGGGGGAATCATAGTCTCCATCATCCTTTCCTCATTGGGACAATGCTCTAATAATGATGATCATCCACTTTTATTTTCTTACAACTCAAGAATTACAACTTGATACTTAGAACAAGAATGACTCTATATGAATGCCTCCGGCGGTGTACCGGGATGTGCAATGATTCATGAGTGACATGTATGAAAGAATTATGAACGGTGGCTTTGCCACAAATACAATGTTAACTACATGATCATGCAAAGCAATATGACAATGAAGAAGTGTGTCATAATAAATGGAACAGTGGAAAGTTGCATGGCAATATATCTCGGAATGGCTATGGAAATGCCATAATAGGTAGGTATGGTGGCTGTTTTGAGGAAGGTATATGGTGGGTGTATGATACCGGCGAAAGTTGTGCGGTACTAGAGAGGCTAGCAAAGGTGGAAGGATGAGAGTGCGTATAATCCATGGACTCAACATTAGTCATAAATAACTCACATACTTATTGAAAAAATCTATTAGTTATCAAAACAAAGTACTACGCGCATGCTCCTAAGGGGATAGATTGGTAGGAAAAGACCATCGCTCGTCCCCAACCGCCACTCATAAGGAGGATAATCAATAAATAAATAAATCATGCTCCGACTTCATCACATAATGGTTCACCATACGTGCATGCTACGGGAATCACAAACTTCAACACAAGTATTTCTCAAATTCACAACTACTCAACTAGCATGACTCTAATATTACCATCCTCATATCTCAAAACAATCATCAAGTATCAAACTTCTCTTAGTATTCAACACACTCATAAGAGAATTTTATTATTCTTGAATACCTAGCATATTAGGGTTTTAAGCAAATTACCATGCTATTTAAGACTCTCAAAATAATCTAAGTGAAGCATGAGAGTTCATCTATTTCTTCAAAATAAAACTACCACCATGCTCTGAAAGATATAAGTGAAGCACTAGAGTAAATGACAAACTACTCCGAAAGATATAAGTGAAGATCAATGAGTGGTCAAATAATTATGAAACTATGTGAAGACTCTCTAACATTTAATAATTTTAGATCTTGGTATTTTATTCAAACAGCAAGAAAAACAAAATAAAATAAAATGACGCTCCAAGCAAAACACATATCATAAAATATAGCTCCAAGTAAAGTTACCGATGAACGAAGACGAAAGAGGGGATGCTTTCCGGGGCATCCCCAAGCTTTGGCTCTTGGATATCCTTGAATATTACCTTGGTGTGCCTTGGGAATCCCCAAGCTTAATCTCTTTCCAGTCCTTATTCCATAGTCCATCGAATCTTTACCCAAAACTTGAAAACTTCACAACACAAAACTTAACAGAAAAACTCGTAAGCTCCGTTAGTATAAGAAAGCAAATCACCATCATAAGTTACTGTAATGAACTCATTCTTTATTTATATTGGTGTTAAACCTACTGTATTCAAACTTCTCTATGGTTTATAAACTCTTTTACTAGCCATAGATTCATCAAAATAAGCAAACAACACACGAAAAACAGAATCTGTCAAAAACAGAACAGTCTGTAGTAATCTGAATCAAACATATACTTATGGAACTCATAAAATTCTCAAATAAATTTATGGACCTGAGTAATTTATCTTTAATCATCTGCAAAAATAATTAACTAAATAGCAATCTCCAAATAAAAATGGCAGCAATTCTCGTGAGCGCTAAAGTTTCTGTTTTTTACAGCAAGATCAACAAGACTTTCCCCAAGTCTTCCCAACAGTTCTACTTGGCACAAACACTAATTAAAACATAAAAACACATCGAAACAGAGTCTAGATGAATTATTTATTACTAAACAGGAACAAAAAGCAAGTAACAAAAATAAAGTTGGGTTGCCTCCCAACAAGCGCTATCGTTTAACGCCCCTAGCTAGGCATGATGATTTCAATGATGCTCACATAAAAGATAAGAATTGAAACATAAAGAGAGCATCATGAAGAATATTACTAGCACATTTAAGTATAACCCACTTCCTATGCATAGGGATTTTGTGAGAAAACAACTTATGGGAACAAGAATCAACTTGCATAGGAAGGTAAAGCAAGCATAACTTCAAAATTTTAAGCACATAGAGAGGAAACTTGGTATTATTGCAATTCCTACAAGCATATGTTCCTCCCTCATAATAATTTTCAGTAGCATCATGAATGAATTCAACAATATAACCAGGACCTAAAGCATTCTTTTCATGATCTACAAGCATAGAAATTTTATTACTCTCCACATAAGCAAATTTCTTCTCATGAATAGTAGTGGGAGCAAACTCAACAAAATAACTATCATGTGAGGCATAATCCAATTGAAAGTTAAAATCATGATGAAAAGTTTCATGGTTATCATTATTCTTTAAAGCATACGTGTCATCACAATAATCATCATAGATAGCAGGCATGCTTTCATCATAATAAATTTGCTCATCAAAACTTGGGGGACAAAAAATATCATCTTCATCAAACATAGCTTCCCCAAGTTTGTGGCTTTGCATATCATTGGCATCATGGATATTCAAGGAATTCATACTAACAACATTGCAATCATGCTCATCATTCAAATATTTAGTGCCAAAATTTTTATAGATTTCTGCTTCTAGCACTTGAGCACAATTATCCTTTCCATCATACTCACGAAAGATATTAAAAAGGTGAAGTGTATGAGTCAAACTCAATTCCATTTTTTTGTAATTTTCTTTTATACTCGACGTGATCCAAATCACCGAAGATCCTAGCGCCGAACGGACGGCACCTCCGCATTCAACACACGTACGGTCAGCGTAACGTCTCCTCCTTCTTGATCCAGCAAGGGGGAGAAGAGGTTG
Organism: Triticum dicoccoides; assembly: GCF_002162155.2. Taxonomy (NCBI): domain Eukaryota; kingdom Viridiplantae; phylum Streptophyta; class Magnoliopsida; order Poales; family Poaceae; genus Triticum; species Triticum dicoccoides. Next base: position 166,804,096 of record NC_041384.1, read on the forward strand.
AGGAAGATGGCTCCAGCAGCAGCACGACGGCGTGGTGGTGATGGAGCTGCAGTACTCCGGCAGGGCTTCGCCAAGCTCTATGGAGGAGGAGGATGTGTTGGAGAGGGAGAGAGAGGCCCTCCTTCCCCCACTATATATAGGGAGCCTAGGGGGGGCGCCGGCCCTAGGAGATGCAATCTCCTAGGGGGGCGGCGGCCAAGGGAGGAATCCCTCCTCCCCAAGGCACCTAGGAGGTGCCTTCCCCCTTTAGGACTCTTCCTTTCTTGATCTCCTGGCGCATGGGCCTCTTGGGGCTGGTGCCCTTGGCCCATATAGGCCAAGGCGCACACCCCTACAGCCCATGTGGCCCCCCGGGGCAGGTGGCCCCACTCGGTGGACCCCCGGGACCCTTCCGGTGGTCCCGGTACAATACTGGTGACCCCGAAACTTGTCCCGACGGCCGAAATAGCACTTCCTATATATAATTGTTTACCTCCAGACCATTCCGGAACTCCTCGTGACGTCCGGGATCTCATCCGGGACTCCGAACAACATTTGGGTTACTGCATATACATATCCCTACAACCCTAGCGTCACCGAACCTTAAGTGTGTAGACCCTACGGGTTCGGGAGACATGTAGACATGACCGAGATCGCTCTCCGGTCAGTAACCAACAGCGGGATCTGGATACCCATGTTGGCTCCCACATGCTCCTCGATGATCTCATCGGATGAACCACGATGTCGAGGATTCAAGCAACCCCGTATACAATTCCCTTTGTCAATCGGTATGCTACTTGCCCGAGATTCGATCGTTGGTATCCCAATACCTTGTTCAATCTCGTTACCGGCAAGTCATTTTACTCGTACCGTAATGCATGATCCCGTGACCAGACACTTGGTCACTTTGAGCTCATAATGATGATGTATTACCGAGTGGGCCCAGTGATACCTCTCCGTCATACGGAGTGACAAATCCCAATCTTGATCCGTGTCAACCCAATAGTCACTTTTGGAGATACCCGTAGTATACCTTTATAGTCACCCAGTTACGTTGTAACGTTTGGTACACCCAAAGCACTCCTACGGTATCCGGGAGTTACATGATCTCATGGTCTAAGGAAAAGATACTTGACATTGGAAAAACTCTAGCAAACGAACTATACGATCTTATGCTATGTTTAGGATTGGGTCTTGTCCATCACATCATTCTCCTAATGATGTGATCTCGTTATCAATGAAATCCAATGTCCATAGTCAGGAAATCATGACTATCTGTTGATCAACGAGCTAGTCAACTAGAGGCTTACTAGGGACATGTTGGTGTCTATTATTCACACATGTATTACGATTTCTGGATAACACAATTATAGCATGAATAAAGACAATTATCATGAACAAGGAAATATAATAATAATGCTTTTATTATTGCCTCTAGGGCATATTTCCAACAGTCTCCCACTTGCACTAGAGTCAATAATCTAGTTACATTGTGATGAATCGAACACCCATGGAATTCTGGTGTTGATCATGTTTTGCTCTAGGGAGAGGTTTAGTCAATGGATCTGCTACATTCAGGTCCGTATGTACTTTACAAATATCTATGTCTCCATCTTGAACATTTTCACGAATGGAGTTGAAGCGACGCTTGATGTGCCTGGTCTTCTCGTGAAACCTGGGCTCCTTGGCAAGTGCAATAGCTCCAGTGTTGTCACAGAAGAGTTTGATTGGCCCCGACGCATTGGGTATGACTCCTAGGTCGGTGATGAACTCCTTCACCCAAATTGCTTCATGTGCTGCCTCCGAGGCTGCCATGTACTCCGCTTCACATGTAGATCCCGCCACGACGCTCTGCTTGCAACTGCACCAGCTTACTGCCCCACCATTCAAAATATACACGTATCCAGTTTGTGACTTTGAGTCATCCAGATCTGTGTCGAAGCTAGCGTCGACGTAACCCTTTACGACGAGCTCTTCGTCACCTCCATAGACGAGAAACATTTCCTTAGTCCTTTTCAGGTACTTCAGGATATTATTGACCGCTGTCCAGTGTTCCTTGCCGGGATTACTTTGGTACCTACCTACCAAACTTACGGCAAGGTTTACATCAGGTCTGGTACACAACATGGCATACATAATAGAACCTATGGCTGAGGCATAGGGGATGACACTCATTTCTTCTATATCTTCTGCCGTGGTCGGACATTGAGCTGAGCTCAATTTCACACCTTGCAACACAGGCAAGAACCCCTTCTTAGACTGATCCATATTGAACTTCTTCAATATCTTATCAAGGTATGTGCTTTGTGAAAGACCTATGAGGCGTCTTGATCTGTCTCTATAGATCTTGATGCCTAATATATAAGCAGCTTCTCCAAGGTCCTTCATTGAAAAACTCTTATTCAAGTAGGCCTTAATGCTGTCCAAAAGCTCTATATCATTTCCCATCAAAAGTATGTCATCTACATATAATATGAGAAATGCTACAGAGCTCCCACTCACTTTCTTGTAAACGCAGGCTTCTCCATAAGTCTGCGTAAACCCACACGCTTTGATCATCTCATCAAAGCGAATGTTCCAACTCCGAGATGCTTGCACCAGCCCATAAATCGAGCGTTGGAGCTTGCACACCTTGTTAGCATTCTTAGGATCGACAAAACCTTCCGGCTGCATCATATACAATTCTTCCTTAAGGAAACCATTAAGGAATGCCGTTTTGACGTCCATTTGCCATATCTCATAATCATAGAATGCGGAAATTGCTAACATGATTCGGATGGACTTTAGCTTCGCTACCGGTGAGAAAGTCTCATCATAGTCAACCCCTTGAACTTGTCGATAACCCTTAGCGACAAGCCGAGCTTTATAGATGGTCACATTACCATCCGCGTCTGTCTTCTTCTTAAAGATCCATTTATTTTCTATGGCTCGCCGCTCAACAGGCAAGTCAGTCAAAGTCCATACTTTGTTTTCATACATGGATCCTATCTTGGATTTCATGGATTCTAGCCATTTGTCGGAATCCGGGCCCGCCATCGCTTCTTCATAGTTCGAAGGTTCACCGTTGTCTAACAACATGATTTCCAAGACAGGGTTGCCGTACCACTCTGGTGCGGAACGTGTCCTTGTGGACCTACGAAGTTCAGTAGCAACTTGATCTGAAGTTTCATGATCATCATCATTAACTTCCTCTCTAGTCGGTGCAGGCACCTCAGGAACATTTTCTTGAGTTGCGCCATTTTCCGGTTCAAGAGGCAATACTTCATCAAGTTCTACTTTCCTCCCACTTACTTCTTTTGAGAGAAACTCCTTCTCTAGAAAGGATCCATTCTTGGCAACAAAGATCTTGCCTTCGGATCTGAGGTAGAAGGTATACCCAATAGTTTCTTTAGGGTATCCTATGAAGACGCATTTTTCCGACTTGGGTTCAAGCTTTTCAGGTTGAAGTTTCTTGACATAAGCATTGCATCCCCAAACTTTCAGAAACGACAGCTTAGGTTTCTTCCCAAACGATAATTCATACAGTGTCGTCTCAACGGATTTCGACGGAGCCCTATTTAAAGTGAATGCGGCAGTCTCTAAAGCATACCCCCAAAAAGATAGCGGTAAATCGGCAAGAGACATCATAGATCGCACCATATCTAATAGAGTGCGATTACGACATTCGGACACACCTCCCCATTCGACTCGATTGCAAGATCTAAAGATATACCTTCAAGCACTCACCTCCCCGGCATTGGCGCCAGAAAAGAGCTTGATGTCTACTACACAACCTTCTTCTTGTAGACGTTGTTGGGCCTCCAAGTGCAGAGGTTTGTAGGACAGTAGCAAATTTCCCTCAAGTGGATGACCTAAGGTTTACCAATCCGTAGGAGGCGTAGGATGAAGATGGTCTCTCTCAAGCAACCCTGCAACCAAATAACAAAGAGTCTCTTGTGTCCCCAACACACCCAATACAATGGTAAATTGTATAGGTGCACTAGTTCGGCGAAGAGATGGTGATACAAGTGCAATATGGATAGTAGATAAAGGTATTTGTAATCTGAAATTATAAAAACAGCAAGGTAACTAATAATAAAAGTGAGCATAAACGGTATTGCAATGCGTTGAAACAAGGCCTAGTGTTCATACTTTCACCAGCGCAAGTTCCCTCAACAATACTAACATAATTGGATCACATAACTATCCCTCAACATGCAACAAAGAGTCACTCCAAAGTCACTAATAGCGTAGAACGAACAAAAAGATTATGGTAGGGTACGAAACCACTTCAAAGTTATTCTTCCCAATCAATCCGTTGGGCAATTCCTATAGGCGTCACAAACAGCCCTAGTGTTCGTACTAGAATAACACCTTAAGACACAAATCAACCAAAACCCCAATGTCACCTAGATACTCCAATGTCACCTCAAGTATCCATGGGTATGATTATACGATATGCATCACACAATCTCAGATTCATCTATTCAACCAACACATAGAACCTCAAAGAGTGCCCCAAAGTTTCTACCGGAGAATCACGACGAAAACGTGTGCCAACTCCTATGCATAAGTTCATGGGCGGAACCCGCAAGTTGGTCACCAAAACATACATCAAGTGAATCACGTGATATCCCATTGTCACCACAGATACACACGACAAGAGATACATCAAGTGTTCTTAAATCTTCAAAGACCCAATCCGATAAGATAACTTCAAAGGGGAAACTCAATCCATTACAAGAGAGTAGAGGGGGGAAGAAAACATCATCGGATCCAACTATAATAGCAAATCTCGTGATACATCAAGATCGTACCATCTCAAGAACATGAGAGAGAGATCAAACACATAGCTACTGGTACATACCCTCAGCCCCGAGGGAGAACTACTCCCTCCTCGTCATGGAGAGCACCGGGATGATGAAGATGACCACCGGGGAAGGATTGCCCCCTCCGACAGGGTGCCGGAACGGGTCTAGATTGGTTTTCGGTGGCTACGGAGGCTTTTGGCGGCGGAACTCCCGATCTATTGTCTGTTCTGGAAGTTTTAGGATACGTAGGTATATATGGGTGAAAGAAGCACATCGGTGGACCGAAGGGGGGCCGCGAGGCAGGGGGCGTGCCCTAGGGGGGTGGGCGCGCCCCCCACCCTTGTGGGCACCTCCCTTCTTTCCTGACGTGCACTCCAAGCTTTTCCGGTAGCTTTCTTTCCAAAAATAACTTCTCCAGTTGATTTCATTCCGTTTCGACTCCGTTTGATATTCCTTTTCTTCAAAACACTAAAATAGGCAAAAAAAACAGCAATTCTGGGTTGGGCCTCCGGTTAATAGGTTAGTCCCAAAAATAATATAGAAGTTGATAATAAAGCCCAATATTACCCAAAACAGTAGATAACATAGCATGGAGCAATCAAAAATTGTAGATACGTTGGAGACGTATCACTAGCCACCGGACCTTCAGCCACCTGTACATGAAGGCGGCCTGATTATTACCTGGGACTATGATCCTCTGTTTGCCGCTATTCTCAATGGCAACCAGAGTCTCAGGGGCTACTACCTGCAGAGGGCACACCTAACGTGTGCAGTACTGTCAAAAACATACACTATTTCACGTACCTCAAAGCCTTTCAGCAGACTCATAAAAGCTTCATGCAACCCGCTTTCGGCGGATGAAATCCTCTGAACCACCATACCCATTAGCGTATGATGCGCTTCTGAGATAGCCGCTTGCTCCATAAGATCCTTCAGTGCGTCCGATCGCACACCGGACGGTTTCGGACTCTTTCTGTTGCTCTCTTTAGGAGCCGAATACTGAGGACTTCGGGTGGCCGAAGAATTACCCTCTGGCCTCGGCGGATCAGGAGAAATCCTCTGTGACGACACCTCAGGGTCGCCCGCCTCATGAGGCGGGGAGGCATGGGGAGGTGTTTCGCTCTCCATCATCTCCGGAAGAAGATCCCCCGAAGACGAACTCTGTCGAGAAGGGCTACGATCCGAACTACAAGATATATGCTTCGGTTATTGTCCTCAGAAGTAAAGCATGACATTTTTATTATTTAGTGCCTTTTGTTTACTTACAACTCGGTGGAGGGCTGACCCCCTTGCGGGCACTATGCAGCAAGGGTACCTTCAGAGGCAGGACCCTCTGGCGAAGATTTCTTCCCCCGTTTGGAAACCTTTGTTTCCGGGTCTTCAGAGGTGGTCCTCTTCCTTCCTTGGGAGAGGGAATTTCAGACTCTTCTCCCCGATTACCCTCCTTCTCGGAGGCGCTAATTCCCCCGGTTTGGATGAATAATGAGTGAGGTCCGCTTTTAGCCTCTTTATTCCCCCCTTTATCTTCCCCTGAGGGCGCCTGATAAGGCGCCGGCTCGAGCATTCTGGCCAGTACTGGATCTGCTGAGCCTTCGGGAAGGGGGGCCGAACACCTGATCATCTTCGCCTTTGTTACCCAGTCCTAGTCAAAGAGCGACCTTTCAGAATGATGTTGTGATAAATAAAAAAACAACGTGTTTGGCCACGGGATTACTTACTTGGGTATCTAGACGACTGCAGCTCAGACCCACATCCTCGGTGGTGTCTGGACACCTTATTTGTGGTCTGAAGAACTATTTGTACATCTCTTCGAGCGTCATGCCGAGGAAGTGCTAAATAGTTCGCGGTCCTTCCGGGTTGAACTCCCACATACGGAGGGGTCGACGTTTGCAAGGTGGGACTCGACGAACTAGCATGACTTGCATTACCATGGCCAGACTGACATCTCTCTCGAGGAGATCTCGGATGCGACTCTACAATATCGGCACATCATTTACTGGCCCCCAGTCCAGCCCCTTGTTGATCCATGACGTCAGTTGTGGTGGGGGGGGGCGAGCGAAAGGCAGGGGCGGCTACCCACTTGGTACCCCGGGGAGCTGTGATATAAAACCACTCCCGTTGCCATAAACTGGACACCTCTGGGAAGGAACCCTCTGGTCATGGAACATCAGCACTTTTTCTTATTACGGCACCTCCGCACTCTGCGTGTCGCCCCTCGATCATCTTCGGCTTCACATTGAAAGTCTTGAGCCACAGGCCGAAGTGTGGGGTAATGCGGAGGAAGGCCTCACACATGACGATGAACGACGAGATGTGAAGGAGGGAATCCGGGGCCAGGTCATGGAAATCTAGCCCATAATAGAACATGGGCCCCCTAACAAAGGGATCCAGACCGAGGCCTAGCCCTCGGAGGAAGTGAGAGATGAATACAACGCTCTCGCCGGGTTCGGGAGTGGGAATGACGTGCCCTTGAGCAGGCAGCCTGTGCGAGATTTCGTCGGTCAAATACCTGGCCTCTCTTAGCTTCTTGATGTCTTCCTCTGTGATAGAGGAAGGCATCCACTGACCTTGAAGGTTGGATCCGGACATGGTTGAAGGTCTGAAGCGCCTGACCTGAGCCTTGGGTGTTGGAACTCGAGGCGGGGGAAGGATTCGATTGAGTACGAGAGGGAAGAAAGGACAGGCCTTGGCCTCTTTATAAAGAGGGTGAATATAAAGCGTCCTCCTCGTGGCCGTTTGGGACTTGCCTAAAATCGAGGAGTCATACCAACGGGCACGATTGGGTTACCCACGTCCGTATTGATGAGAATCCTGTGATAAGGGGGACACGATCTCTGCTTCGACAAGACGTGCCAAGAAAAACGCCTCGCGATATGTGCAGTGCTGGTTGAGAAAAATGGTTCGAATAATGACCGGGCCATGGCATGATGTCATGTTGCTAAACGTGTCAGCAGATTAGATTTGTGGAAATATTATTCTCTCTACGGCAGTATGTGGAACTTGTTTTGCAGAGGCGGACACTATCCTTGTGTTCAAAATCTTCTATGGAGTATTCAGAGGAAGAACCCGCCTTGCAATGCCGAAGACAAATCTGCGAGCCGGACTCATCGTCATTGAAGCCTAGTTCAGGGGCTACTGAGGGAGTCCTGAATTAGGGGGTCTCCGGACTGCCGGACTATACCCTTTGGCCGGACTGTTGGACTATGAAGATACAAGATTGAAGACTTCGTCCCGTGTCCGGATGGGACTCTCCTTGGCGTGGAAGGCAAGCTTGGCAATACGGATATGTAGATCTCCTTCCTTGTAACCGATTCTGTGTAACCCTAGCCCCCTCGGGTGTCTATATAAACCGGAGGGTTCCATACTATAGGCTAGCTTCTAGGGTTTATCCTCTATGATCTCGTGGTAGATCAACTCTTTTAATACTCATATCATCAAGATCAATCAAGCAGGAAGTAGGGTATTACCTCCATCGAGAGGGCCCGAACCTGGGTAAACATTCTGCCCCCCGCCTCCTGTTAGCATCCGCCTTAGACGCACATTTCGGGACCCCCTACCTGAGATCCGCTGGTTTTGACACCGACACACACCGCAAAAAGAGTTACATCAAATAGATATCCAAGAAGATCGAGGAGAACTTTGTATTGAGATCCAAAGAGAGCGAAGAAGCCATCTAGCTAATAACTATGGACCCGAAGGTCTGAAGTAAACTACTCACACATCATCGGAGAGGACATGGGGTTGATGTAGAGGCCCTCCGTGATCGATGCCCCCTTCGACGGAGCTCTGGAAAAGGCCCCAAGATTGGATCTCTTGGGTACAGAAGGTTGCGGCGGTGGAAATAGAGTTTCGTGGTGCTCCTAGATGTTTTCGGGGTATGTGAACATATATAGGAGGAATAAGTAGGTCGGTGGAGCAACGAGGGGCCCACGAGGGGGAGGGCGCGGCCAGGGGTAGGCGCGCCCCCTGCCTCGTGGCCTCCTCGGTTGTTTCTTGACGTCCACTCCAAGCCCTCTAGATCACTACAAAAATCACGCTCCCGAAGGTTTCATTCCGTTTGGACTCCGTCTGATATCCCTTTTCTGCGAAACACTGAAATAGGCAAAAAAACAGCGCCTTGGGTTAATAGGTTAGTCCCAAAAATAATACAAAACTGTATAATAAAGCCCATTAAACATCCAAAACATAATATATAATAGCATGGAACAATAAAAAATTATAGATACGTTGGAGACGTATCAAGCATCCCCAAGCTTAATTCCTGCTCGTCCTCGAGTAGGTAAATGATAAAAATATAATTTTTGATGTGGAATGCTTTCTAGCATATTCTTCAATGTAATTTTCTTTATTGTGGCATGAATGTTCATATCCGAAAGATTCAAGATAAAAGTTTAATGTTGACATAAAAATAATAATACTTCAAGCATGCTAACCAAGCAATTATGTCTTATCAAAATAACATAGCCAAAGAAAGCTTATCCCTACAAAATCATATAGTTTAGCCATGCTGCATTTTCGTCACACAAAATGCTCTCATCATGCACAATGCCGATGACAAGCCAAGCAATTGTTTCATACTTAGCCTTTTCAAACTCTTTCAACTTTTATGCAATATATAAGCGCGAGCCATGGACATAGCACTATGGGTGGAATAGAATATAATGATTGAGGTTGTGTGAGAAGACAAAAAAGGAGAAAGTCTCACATTAACGCGCCTAATCAATGGGCTATGGAGATGCCCACCGATTGATGTCAATGCAAGGAGTAGGGATTGCCATGCAACGGATGCACTAGAGCTATAAATATATGAAAGCTCATCAAAGAAACTAAGTGGGTGTGCATCCAACTTGATTGCTCACAAAGACCTAGGGCATTTGAGGAAGCCCATCATTGGAATATAAAGGCCAAGTTCTATAATGAAAAATTCCCACTAGTATATGAAAGTGACAAAGCAAGAGACTCTCTATCATTAAGATCATGGTGCTACTTTGAAGCACAAGTGTGGAAAAAGGATAGTAACATTGTCCCTTCTCTCTTTTTCTCTCATTTTTTTATTTTTTTATTTGGGCCTTCTCTATTTTTTTCTCGGCCTCTTTTTTTCCTTTCCCTTTTTTTATTCGTCCGGAGTCTCATCCCGACTTGTGGGGGAATCATAGTCTCCATCATCCTTTCCTCACATGGGATAATGCTCTAATGATGATCATCAAACTTTTATTTACTTACAACTCAAAATTACCACTCGATACTTAGAACAAAATATGACTCTATGTGAATGCCTCCGGCGGTGTACCGGGATATGCGATGAATCAAGAGTGACATGTATGAAAAATTAAGCATGGTTGCTTTGCCACAAATACGATGTCAACTACATGATCATGCAAGGCAATATGACAATGATGATGCGTGTCATAATAAATGGAATGGTGGAAAGTTGCATGGCAATATATCTCCGAATGGCTATGGAAATGCCATAATAGGTAGGTATGGTGGCTTGTTTGAGGAAGATATAAGGAGGCTTATGTGTGATAGAGCTTATCATATCACGGGGTTTGGATGCACCGGCGAAGTTTGCACCAACTCTCAAGGTGAGAAAGGGCAATGCACGATACCGAAGAGGCTAGCAATGATGGAAGGGTGAGAGTGCGTATAATCCATGGACTCAACATTAGTCATAAAGAACTCACATACTTATTGCAAAAATCTACAAGTCATCAAAACCAAGCACTACGCGTATGCTCCTAGGGGGATAGATTGGTAGGAAAAGACCATCGCTCGTCCCCGACCGCCACTCACAAGGAAAGCAATCAAAGAACACCTCATGCTTCAAATTTGTCACACAACGTTTACCATACGTGCATGCTAGGAGACTTGCAAACTTCAACACAAGTATTTCTCAATTTCACAATTACTCAACTAGCACACCTCTAATATTACCACCTTTATAGCTCAAAACAACTATCAAGTATCAAACTTCTCTTAGTATTTAATGCACTTTCAGGTTTTTATCTTGGATGCCTATCATATTAGGACTAATTTTATAACCAAAGCAAATTACCGTGCTGTTCTAAAGGACTCCCAAAATAATATAACTAAAGCATGAGAGATCAATTATTTCTATAAAGTAGAACCACCGCCGTGCTCTAAAAGATATAAGTGAAGCACTAGAGCAAAATTATCTAACTCAAAAGATATAAGTGAAGCACATAGAGTATTCTAATGAATTCCGATTCATGTGTATCTCTCTCAAAAGGTGTATACATCAAGGATGATTGTGGTAAACTAAAAAACAAAGACTCAAATAATACAAGACGCTCCAAGCAAAACACATATCGTGTGGTGAATAAAAATATAGCTCCAAGTAAAGTTACCGATGGACGAAGACGAAAGAGGGGATGCCTTCCGGGGCATCCCCAAGCTTAGGATTTTGTTTGTCCTTGGATTTTACCTTGGGGTGCCTTGGGCATCCCCAAGCTGAGGCTCTTGCCACTCCTTGTTCCATAATCCATCAAATCTTTACCCAAAACTTGAAAACTTCACAACACAAAACTTAACAGAAAATCTCGTGCGCTCCGTTAGCGAAAGAAAACAAAACACCACTTCAAGGTACTGTAATGAACTCATTCTTTATTTATATTGGTGTTAAACCTACTGTATTCCAACTTTTCTATGGTTCATAAACTCCATTACTAGCCATAGATTCATCAAAAAGCAAACAACACACGAAAAACAGAATCTGTCAAAAACAGAATAGTCTGTAGTAATCTGTATCAAAAGCAAACTTCTGGAACTCCAAAAATTCTAAAATAAATTGCTGGGCGTGGGTAATGTATCTATTAATCATATGCAACAAGAGTCAACCTAATCACACCTCTCCAGTAAAAAATGGCAGCAAATCTTGTGAGCGCTAAAGTTTCTGTTTTTTACAGCAAAATCGCAAAGACTTTCCCCAAGTCTTCCCAAAGGTTCTACTTGGCACAAACACTAATTTAAAAGCATAAAACCACACCTAAACAGAGGCTAGATGAATTATTTATTACTAAACAGAATCAAAAAGCAAGAAACAAAAATAAAATTGGGCTGCCTCCCAACAAGCGCTATCGTTTAACGCCCCTAGCTAGGCATAAAGGCAAGGATATATCTAGGTATTGCTATCTTTGGCATTAAATTCTTCAATAGAACACTTATAACCCTTAGGAGTTTCCTTCTTTCTATTAATGATTAAACTCCTAGGCAAGAAATCAAGAAAATCATTTGTAGCAAAAGGTTCCTTAATGATAGCGAGAAAGTTCGGGTGAACACTTATGGATTTGAGATCCACATTTTCCTTACTAGAAGTTTCACCCTTATTTTTAGGAACACACATTAATTTGGCAACTTTGGTGGTAGGAGGATTTGTAGTATTCCTTACGGTAGAAAAGGCGGACCCTAAGTTGGTAATAATACCCTCAAATTTATCAATTCTAGTGGAATCTTAGTCTATTCTTTCATTAACTACGTGTTCTTTTTCTTTAAAAAATTTCAGAGTAACTCCTACCTTAGATCCATATTGGGTAATTTGGTTGTGGATCTTTTTATCCAAATTCTCAATCAATTCCACAGCGGCAACTTTATTTTCAATAATTTCGAGCCTTTGCATAACATGTTCCAAAGTTAACATAGTTCCATTAACCAAGAGAGGTGGTGTGCCAAACAAATCTATCATAGCATTATAAGAATCAAAAGTATGGCTACCCAAGAAATTTCCTCCGGTAATGGTATCAAGAATATATCTATTCCAAGGAGTGATGCCTACATAAAAATTGCGTAGAAGAACGGAAGTAGATTGCTTCCTAGTAGATCTATTTTGTGCATTGCAAATTCTGTACCAAGCATTTTTTAGGGTTTCTCCCCCCCTTTGTTTAAAATTAAGGACTTCATTCTCGGGAGATAAAGGAGTGGATAAAAGACTAGCCATGACGACACACGGGATACAAGAGGCAAGCGAAAGAAAAAGTGAACGGAAAAAGAGAGCGAATAAAACGGCAAGGGTGAAGTGGGGGAGAGGAAAAGGAGAGGCAAATGGCAAATAATGTAATGCGAGGGATAAGAGTTGGTGATGGGTACTTGGTATGTCTTGACTTGTGCGTAGACTCCCCGACAACGGTGCCAGAATCCTTCTTGCTACCTCTTGAGCACTGCGTTGGTTTTCCCTTGAAGAGGAAAGGGTGATGCAGCAAAGTAGCGTAAGTATTTCCCTCAATTTTTGAGAACCAAGGTATCAATCCAGTAGGAGGCCACACGCAAGTCCCTCATACCTATGCAAACAAATAAGAACCTTGAAACCAATGCGATAAAGGGGTTGTCAATCCCTTCACGGTCATTTACGAGAGTGAGATCTGATAGAGATGATATTTTTGGTATTTTTATGATAAAGATTAAAAGTAAAGATTGCAAAATAAACGATGCCAGAAATAACTTGTTGACGGGAGATAAATATAATGGAGAATAGACCCGGGGGCCATAGGTTTCACTAGTGGCTTCTCTCAAGATAGCATAAGTATTACAGTGGGTGAACAAATTACTATCGAGTAATTGATAGAAAAGCGAATAATTATGAGAATATCTAGGCATGATCATGTATATAGGCATCATGTCCGTGACAAGTAGACCGACTCCTGCCTGCATCTACTACTATTACTCCACACATCGACCGCTATCCAGCATGCATCTAGAGTATTAAGTTCATAAGAACAGAGTAACGCATTAGGTAAGATGACATGATGTAGAGGGATAAACTCAAGCAATATGATATAAACCCCATCCTTTTATCCTCGATGGCAACAATACAATACGTGTCGTTTCCCTTTCTGTCACTGGGATCGAGCAACGCAAGATTGAACCCAAAGCTAAGCACTTCTCCCATTGCAAGAAAGATCAATCTATTAGGCCAAACCAAACTGATAATTCGAAGAGACTTGCAAAGATAACAAATCATACATAAAAGATTTCAGAGAATAATCAAATATTGTTCATAGATAGACTTGATCATAAACCCACAACTCATCGGATCTCGACAAACACACCGCAAAAAAGTTACATCGAATAGATCTCCAAGAAGATCGAGGAGAACTTTGTATTGAGATGAAAAGAGATTCTAGCTAATAACTATGGACCCGAAGGTCTGAAGTAAACTACTCACACATCATCGGAGGGGCCATGGAGTTGATGTAGAGGCCCTCCGTGATTGATGCCCCTCCGGCGGAGCTCCGGAAAAGGCCCCAAGATGGGATCTCTTGGGTACAGAAGGTTGCGAAGGTGGAAATAGGGTTTCGTGGTGCTCCTGGATGTTTTCAGGGTATGTGAACATATATAGGAGGAAGAAGTAGGTGGTGGAGCCACGAGGGACCCACGAGGGGGGAGGGCGCGCCCCCTGCCTCGTGGCCTCCTCGGTTGTTTCCTGACGTCCACTCCAAGTCCTCCGGATCATGTTTGTTCCAAAAATCACGCTCCCGAAGGTTTCATTCAGTTTGGACTCCGTTTGATATCCCTTTTCTGCGAAACACTGAAATAGGCAAAAAACAACAATTTGCACTGTGCCTTGGGTTAATAGGTTAGTCCCAAAAATAATATAAAAGTGTATAATAAAGCCCATTAAACATCCAAAACAAAATATATAATAGCATGTAACAATAAAAAATTATAGGTACGTTGGAGACGTATCATTACGTGTACCTCAAACTCAAGATGCCTGGTCCTAGGGGCGTGATTATAGTCACTGGTAATCGGTAGCGAGCAGAAGAGTGCTTCCAAAAGGGCTCGAAGATTGCCGATGAACAGATGGCAGCAATAGAAATGGAAGAATACAAGAAGACTGCAGATCTGAGTGGTTTGTTGAGAGCTAAGAAGCCCGTTTCAGAATCTGCATTTAAGTCGTCCGGTGAAACAAAATCAGTTCATATTCACCCGACTGATCCCAATGTTGCTCCGACTCATATTTCAACAACACTCGACAGCAAATAGGAAGAAGCGCTCATCTAGTTCCTCTATGAGAACTGGGACATCTTTGCATGGAATCATCTGACATGCCAGGTGTACCCAGGGAATTGGCTGAGCACCATTTGCGAGCCGACCCAAAAGCAAAACCTGTCAAAGAGCATCTCCAACGGTCCGCCGTGGAGAAAAGAAAGGCAATCAGCAAGGAAGTGGCTCGGCTTGTGGCAGTTGAGTTCATCCGAGAGATTTACCACTCCGAGTGGCTCGCCAATGTCGTCATGGTTCCCAAGAAAGATGATTCACTCCATATGTTTATTGACTTCAAGCATATCAATCGGGCCTGCCCGAAAGATCACTTCCCTCTCCCCCACATCGATCAAATAGTCGACTCGACTGCGGGATGTGAGCGATTGTCCTTTCTGGACGCGTACTCCGGGTACCATCAGATCCAACTGTATGGACCCAATGAAATAAAAACAAGTTTTATCACCCCATTCGGGTGCTTTTGCTATGTTACCATGCCCTTTAGTCTCAAGAATGTTGGCGCCACATTCATGCGCATGATACAGAAGTGTGTGCTCACTCAAATCAGTCGGCATGTGGAAGCGTACATGGATGACATCGTGGTTAAGTCGCGTAAAGGTTCCGACCTGTTGACTAACCTCGCTAAAACCTTTGCCAACCTGAGAAGATATGATATCAAGCTTAATCCGTCAAAGTGTACATTCGGAGTTCCAGGTGGAAAGTTACTCGGTTTCCTCGTTTCTGAATGTGGGATCGATGCTAACCCAGAGAAAGTTGGCGCAATACTCTGAATGAAAAGCCCTGTGCGCATACACGATGTTCAGAAGCTTACTGGTTGTTTGGCCGTCTTGAGTCGATTCATCTCTCATCTCGGTGAAAAGGCATTGCCTCTTTACCGATTGCTGCAGAAATCTGATAAGTTCGAATGGACTCCTAGAGCCGACGTAGTGTTTGCAGAGATCAAAACCCTGCTTTCCACCCAGCCGGTGCTCGCTGCTCCAATCAGCAAAGAGCCTTTACTGCTTTATATTGCATCCACTGGACAAGTTGTCAGTACAGTACTCAAGGTCGAGCGGGAAGAAGAAGGTAAAGCCTATAAGGTTCAACGCCAGTGTACTATATCTCTAAAATCTTAACTCCATCCAAGCAAAGATATCCGCATTATCAGAAGCTTGTCCATGGAATTTACTTGACCACAAAGAAGGTTGCACATTATTTCTCAGATCACTCTATCATAGTCATCAATGATGCTCCATTGTCAGAAATTCTGAACAACAGAGACGCAACTGGTCGAGTGGCTAAGTGGGCGATCGAACTCCTTCCGTTGGATATCAAGTTTGAGGCAAAGAAAGCAATCAAGTCCCAAGCAATAGCAGATTTCCTCGTCGAGTGGATTGAACAACAGCAACTGACTCAAATACACTCGGAACATTGGACTATGTTCTTTGATGGATCCAAGATGTTGAATGGTTCTGGCACTGGAGTAGTTCCGGTATCCCCGCGAGGTGACAAACTCAGTTATGTCCTTCAGATTCACTTTGATTCCTCCAACAATGAAGCTGAATCGAAGCACTTCTATATGGGTTGTGAATGGCCATTTCACTTAGCGTCCGTCGCCTAATGGTCTACGGCGACTCAGATTTTGTGGTCAATCAAGTGACGAAGGAGTGGGATGTCAGAAGCCCAGCTATGACTGGTTATTGCAATGCAATGAGAAAGCTAGAAAAGAAGTTTGAAGGGCTAGAGCTCCACCACATTCCCCGACTGAAGAACCAGGCAGCGGATGACCTGGCAAAAATAGGTTCCAAGCGGGAGCCCATTCCCAGCAATGTGTTCTTGGAGCATTTGCACACACCATCAGTTCAAGAGGATCCCTTCACAGAAGAGCCCTCACAACCTAAGAGTTCTACTGATCCGACTGAAGTTGAAATCCCAGCCGTGGTCGACCTAATCATGGAAGTTTTGGTCGTCATTCCTGACTGGACAGTGTCGTATATCGCATATATTCTCAGGAAAGAACTTCCAAAAGACGAAGATGAAGCACGACAAATTGTCCGTCAATCCAAAGCCTTCACTGTGATAAGTGGTCGATTGTACAGGGAAAGTGTGACTGGAGTTTCCCAGCTATGCATTAACCCAGAGGAGGGTCGAATGATTCTTAATGATATCCACTCGGGGACCTGTGGTCACCATGCGTCCTCTCGGACAATTGTGGCCAAAGCATACCGAGCAGGTTTTTACTGGCTGCGAGGAAATGAAATGGCAAAGGAAATAGTCGACAAGTG
Organism: Triticum dicoccoides; assembly: GCF_002162155.2. Lineage (NCBI taxonomy): Eukaryota > Viridiplantae > Streptophyta > Magnoliopsida > Poales > Poaceae > Triticum > Triticum dicoccoides. The sequence continues at coordinate 166,821,146 of NC_041384.1, forward strand.
TGAGGGCTGCCAGTTCTACTCCAACATGTCTCGCAAGCCCGCTTCAGCCTTGAAGACCATTCCACTCATCAGGCCATTTGCTGTTTGGGGGTTGGATATGGTTGGACCCTTGAGGACTGGCAGAAGTGGTTTCACCCACCTGCTTGTAGCAGTCGACAAGTTCACTAAATGGACTGAAGCCAAACCCATCAAGAATCTCGATTCGAGAACTGTCGTCAGTTTCATCAGAGAGTTAACATTTCAGATTTGGAGTCCCGCATAGCATCATCATGGACGACGGTTCAAACTTTGATTCAGATGAGTTCAGAGCTTTCTGCGCTTCCCAAGGCACCCGGGTCGACTACGCTTCAGTCGCTCACCCTCAATCGAATGGACAGGCAGAAAGAGCAAATGGTTTGATCTTGCAAGGGTTGAAGCCCACATTGATGCGAGACGTCAAGCATGCAGCTGGTGCCTGGGTAGATGAGTTACCATCAATTCTATGGGGTCTGAGAACGACACCAAATCGGTCGATTGGCCAGACGCCCTTCTTCATGGTTTATGGAGCCGAAGCCGTGCTGCCGACTGATTTACTCCATAATGCCCCGCGAGTGGAGCTTTTCTCAGAGGCGGAAGCGAAACAAGCCCGGCATGACGTTGTTGATCTTTTTGAAGAAGAAAGAGAGATGGCCATGATCAGGTTGACCATTTATCAGCAAGACCTTCGTTGGTTCCACGCTAGGAACGTAAGAGGTCGAGCATTTCAGGATGGGGACCTGGTTCTCCGAGTGGATCAGCAACGTCCACACAAGCCTGCTCCCGCCTGGGAAGGCCCCTTCATCATCACCAAAGTGCTCCATAATGGAGCATACCACCTGTACGATGTGGAACACAAGAAAGACGAGCCAAGCGCTTGGAATGCAAAGCTTCTCCGCCATTTTAACTCTTACGCATTCAGACTATCGAGATGTAATAAGAAGTACCTTTCAGTTTGTTTATCAAAGACATGGTTTTACAGTCTCCTAAATGATTGTTATTACTTATGCATGTGTCCAAAATCCCCGAGGGGATGGCTTAGCCGCAAATCCAATTCGCCTAAGTTTCAAAAACAAAATGCTACCAAGTGAAGAGCAAGCCTCTCACTCGGGGGCCTAGCTGCGAATCCAATTCGCCTAAGGTTAAAAAATCCTACTGAGTGGAGGGAAATCCTCCCACTCGGAGGCTTAGCTGCAGTCTCGTACTCGCCTAAGTTTAAAAAATCCTACCGAGTGGAGAGCAATCCTCCCACTCGGGGGCTTGGCTGCAGTCCCGTACTCGCCTAAGTTTAAAAAATCCTACCGAGTGGAGAGCAATCCTCCCACTCGGGGGCTTAGCTACAGTCTCGTACTCGCCTAAGTTTAAAAAATCCTACCGAGTGGAGAGCAATCCTCCCACTCATGGGCTTAGATGCAGTCCCATACTCTCCTAAGTTAAAAAAATCCTACTGAGTGGAGAGCAATCCTCCCACTCGGGGGCTTAGCTGTGATGACCCACAAGTATAGGGGGTCTATCCTAGTCCTTTCGATAAGTAAGAGTGTCGAACCCAACGAGGAGCAGAAGGAAATGATAAGCGGTTTTCAGCAAGGTATTCTCTGCAAATACTGAAATAAGTGGTAACAGATAGTTTTGTGATGAGATAATTTGTAAGCAACAAGTAACAAAAGTAAATAAACTGCAGCAAGGTGGCCCAATCCTTTTTGTAGCAAAGGACAATCCTGGACAAACTCTTATATAAGGAAAAGCGCTCCCGAGGACACATGGGAATATCGTCAAGCTAGTTTTCATCACGTTCATATGATTCGCGTTCGGTACTTTGATAATTTGACATGTGGGTGGACCGGTGCTTGGGTGCTATTCTTACTTGAACAAGCATCCCACTTATGATTAACCTCTATTGCAAGCATCCGCAACTACAACAAAAGTATTAAGGTAAACCTAACCATAGCATGAAACATATGTATCCAAATTAGCCCCTTACGAAGCAACACATAAACTAGGGTTTAAGCTTCCGTCACTCTAGCAACCCATCATCTACTTATTACATCCCAATGCCTTCCTCTAGGCCCAAATAATGGTGAAGTGTTATGTAGTCGACGTTCACATAACACCACTAGAGGCTAGACAACATACATCTCATCAAAATATCGAACGAATACCAAATTCACATGACTACTAATAGAAAGACTTCTCCCTTGTCCTCAGCAACAAACGTAACTACTCACAAAGCATATTCATGTTCATAATAAGAGGGGTAATAATACGCATAAAGGATCTGAACATATGATCTTCCACCAATTAAACCAACTAGCATCAACTACAAGGAGTAATTAACACTACTAGCAACCTACTAGCACCAATCCCGGACTTGGAGACAAGAATTGGATACAAGAGATGAACTAGGGTTTTGAGATGAGATGGTGCTGATGAAGATGTTGATGGAGATTGCCCTCTCCCGATGAGAGGAGCGTTGGTGATGACGATGGCGATGATTTCCCCCTCCGGGAGGGGAGTTTCCCCGGCAGAACAGCCCCGCGAGAACCCTAGATTGGTTCCGCCAAGGTTCCGCCTCGTGGCGGCGGAGTTTCGTCCCGAAAGGTTGCTTCTTATTTTTTTTCTCGACGAAAGACTTCATATAGGAGAAGATGGTCATTGGAGAGCGACCAGGGGGCCCACGAGGTAGGGAGCGCGCCCTAGGGGGGGCGCCCCCCACCCTTGTGGGAAGGGTGTGGGCCCCTTGGTCTTCATCTTTGGCGAGGATTTTTCATTATTTATTATAAGGTATTCCGTGGAGTTTCAGGACTTTTGGAGTTGTGCAGAATAGGTCTCTAATATTTGCTCCTTTTCCAGCCCAGAATTCCAGCTGCCGGCATTCTCCCTCCTTCTGTAAACCTTGTAAAATAAGAGAGAATAGCCATAATTATTGTGACATAATGTGAAATAACAGCCCATAATGCAATAAATATCGATATAAAAGCATGATGCAAAATGGACGTATCAACTCCCCCAAGCTTAGACCTCGCTTGTCCTCAAGCGGAAGCCGATAACAATAAATATGTCCCCATGTTTAGAGGTAGAGGCGTCGATAAAAATAAAATACGAACATGAGGGCATCATGATTATTCTCATAACAGCAACATACATAGATATTGTCATATGATTACTTATGTTCAAGTGATGACCTATTCACAATGCAAAAGTATGAATCAGAAACTTTATTGAGAACCAACAAACTATAACCTCAGTCATTGAAGCAATTGCAATTTATCATAACATCAGAAAGAGTCTATGTCAGAGCTAATAAGCAAGTCCACATACTCAACTATCATCTAGTCCTTCATAATTGCTAACACTCGCGCAATACTTGTGGTTATGGAGTTTTAATCGGACACGGAGAAAGATAGGGGCTTATAGTTTCGCCACACAACCTTTTACCTCGAGGGTAATGTCAACAATAATAACTCATGCTCCCCTACATCCAATTATATATATATATATATATATATATATATATATATATATATATATATATATATATATCAAGTTCTTTCCAACATGCTGGGCTTGCCAAAGGATAAAATGAAAAAGGGAGAGGTGAAGATCACCATGACACTTGCATAAGGTAGAAGATAATAATAAAAGATATGCCCTTTGCAGAGGGAAGCAGAGGTTGCCATGCGCTTTTATGGTTGGATGCACAAAATCTTAATGCAAAAGAACGTCACTTTATATTGCCCCTTGTGATATGAACCTTTATTATGCAGTCTGTCGCTTTTATTACTTCCACATCACAAGATTGTATAAAGCTTATTTCTCCCACACTAATCATACTATTTAGAGCAATTTTTATTGCTTTGCACCGATGACAACTTACTTGAAGGATCTTACTCAATCCATAGGTAGATATGGTGGACTCTCATGGCAAAACTGGTTTAAGGGTATTTGGAAGCACAAGTAGTATCTCTACTTGGTGCTGAGAATTTGGCTAGCATGAGGGGGAAAGGCAAGCTCAAAATTTTAGATGATCCATGACAACATACTTTATCTCAGATATAAGAAAACATAACCCATTATGTTGTCTTCCTTGTCCAACATCAACTCTTTAGCATGTCATATTTTGATGAGTGCTCACAATCATAAAAGATGTCAATAATAGTATATTTATATGTGAAACCTGTCTTTCCTTATTACTTACTATTAATTGCAACGATGACCAAAGCTATGTCTGCCAACTCCCAACAACTTTTAATCATCACACTCTTTCTATGTGAAGTCATTACTATCAATAAGATCAATATGAACTTTTGTTTCTTCTTATTCTTTTTCTCTTTTCTTTTATTCACCCAAGATCATAGCAAGGAAATCAAGCCCTTGACTCAACACTAATCTTTATTATATAGCTCACGGACTCGATTACATAGAGAGATCATAAAGCAAAACTTAAAACTAGATCATGCCAAAAACTTTATTCTACTAGATCAAAATACTACTAATAGGATCGAACTAAGGAAAACGGTAAAGATAGGAGTTGTGATTGTGATACGATACCGGGGCACCTCCCCCAAGCTTGGTGGTTGCCAAGGGGAGTGCCCATACCCATGTTATTATATCTCCTTGGTTGGTGAAGAAGGTGGAGGTGTTGTTGACTTAGTTGATGGCATAGACTTCTCCTTTAATTTACGCTTGAGGACGGCATTTTCATCCCTCAGATCATCAATCTCCCACTCCAGGGTTAATATCTTTTTGCATAGGTCCTTCTTATTTTCCTGCAAGAGACGAAAAGGGATAAAATCGAATTTTGGTTTCTTTACCCTATCAGGGAGACTTGACTTTTTGAACTCCACGTGCATATCCCCAGGTTGAGGTAATGGGGCTTCATCTTCATATGAACTCGTCTCCTTCCCATAGGGTTCATAGTCCTTTTCTTCCTCCGTGGTCCAACCATCATGCTCCACATCTCCATAGACCTTAGGATTAGCTAAGTAATCATCCACATAGCTTTCTCCTTCCGAATCCTGGGAAGACATGTTGATCTAATCTGCAGCGGGATAGCTCGAAAAAAAAACAGAGGATAATTGCGTGATACGGGAGTCAAAACCTTCGGGAGAATATATAGTGAATTTTTACCGACCAAAATATGTATCGTGTACGAAAATGGAGTCCGGAAGGCACACGAGGTGCTCACGAGGTAGGGGGCGCGGCCAGGGGGTAGGGCATGCCCTCCACCCTCGTGTCCTTCCTGGACTGCTACTTAATTTTATATTTTTCTAAATATTCCAAAAGGGATAAATTTTGCCTTAGAAATTGTTTTGGAGTCGGTTTACTTACTGTACCACATACCTATTCCTTTTCGGAGTCTGAAATGTTCTGGAAAGTGTCCCTTATGTATTCCTCCGGGGTTACGGTTTCAATAATATTGGTTTCAACATTTATGGGATTACCTGAGATATAATGTTTAATTCTCTAGCCGTTTACCACCTTCGGATTTGTGCCTTCGAAGTTGTTGATTTTTATGGCACCGGAACGGTATACCTCCTGGATAACATAGGGGCCTTCCCATTTAGAGAGAAGTTTTCCTGCAAAAAAATCTTAAACAAGAGTTGTATAGCAATACATAATCACCTACATTAAACTCACGCTTTTGTATCCTTTTGTCATGCCATCTTTTAACCTTTTCTTTAAACAACTTGGCATTTTCATAAGCTTGGGTTCTCCATTCATCAAGTGAGCTAATATCAAATAACCTCTTTTCACCAGCAAGTTTGAAATCATAGTTGAGCTCTTTAATAGCCCAATATGCCTTATATTCTAGTTCGAGAGGTAAGTGTCATGCTTTTCCATATACTATTTTATACAGAGACATACCCATAGGATTTTTATATGCAGTTCTATAGGCCCATAATGCATCATCAAGTTTCTTGGACCAATTCTTTCTAGACCTATTGACAGTCTTTTGCAAAATTAATTTAAGTTCTCTATTACTCAATTCTACTTGACAACTAGACTGTGGGTGATACGGAGATGCAATTCTATGATTGACGTCATATTTAGCAAGCATTTTACAGAAAGCACCATGAATAAAATGTGAACCACCATCAGTCATTAAATATCTAGGGACTCCAAACCTCGGAAAAATAACTTCTTTAAGCATTATAATAGAAGTGTTATGATCAGCACTACTAGTTGGAATAGCTTCTACCCACTTAGTAACGTAATCAACAACAACTAAAATATGTGTATATCCATCAGAGGCAGGAAAAGGTCCCATATAATCAAAGCCCAAAACGTCAAATGGTTCAATAACAAGTGAATAATTCATAGGCATTTCTTGACATCTACTAATATTACCAATTCTTTGACATTCATCACAAGATAGGACAAACTTACGGGCATCCTTGAAGAGAGTAGGCCAATAAAAACCGGATTGCAATACCTTATGTGCAGTTCTATCTCCCGCGTGGTGTCCTCCATAAGTTTCGGAGTGGCACTTGCATAGGATCTGTTCCTGTTCATGCTCAGGTACACAACGTCTAATAACACCATCCACTACTTCTTTATAAAGGTGTGGGTCATCCCAAAAGTAATGTCTCAAATCATAGAAGAACTTTTTCTTTTGTTGGTATGTGAAGCTAGGTGGTATGAATTTAGCAACAATGTAATTAGCATAATCAGCATACCAAGGGGTACTACGAGAGGTACTTATGACATTTAATTGTTCATCAGGAAAGCTATCATCAATAGGTAGTGGGTCATTAAGAACATTCTCTAACCTAGATAAGTTGTCTGCAACGGGGTTCTCAGCTCCTTTTCTATCAACAATATGCAAATCAAATTCTTGTAGCAAGAGAACCCATCTAATAAGTCTACGTTTAGCATCTTTCTTCTCCATAAGATATTTAATAGCAGCATGATCAATGTGGATAGTTGCTTTAGAATCAGCAATATAAGGTCTGAACTTATCACAAGCAAATACAACTGCTAAAAGTTCTTTTTCAGTAGTAGCATAATTTCTTTGAGCATTGTCTAGAGTCTTACTAGCATAATGGATAACATTTAATTTCTTATCAACTCTTTGCCCTAGAACAGCACCTATAGCATAATCACTAGCATCACACATAATTTCAAAGGGTAAATTCCAATTAGGTGGCTGAACAATAGGTGCAGAGACTAATGCTTTCTTAAGTATTTCAAATGCTTCTACACAATCATCATCAAAGACAAATGGTATATCCTTTTGTAATAAATTGGTCAGAGGCCGAGAAATTTTTGAGAAGTCCTTAATGAACCTCCTATAAAATCCGGCGTGACCAAGGAAACTTCTTATACCTTTGATGTCCTTGGGACATGGCATCTTTTCAATAGCATCAACCTTGGCTTTATCAACTTCAATACCTCTTTCAGAAACTTTATGCCCCAAGACAATACCTTCATTCACCATAAAGTGGCACTTTTCCCAATTCAAGACAAGATTAGTTTCTTCACATCTCTGCAAAACTCGGTCAAGATTGCTCAAGCAATCATCAAAAGAAGATCCATAGATGGAAAAGTCGTCCATGAAAACCTCACAAATCTTTTCACAAAAGTCAGAGAATATAGCCATCATGCATCTTTGAAAGGTAGCAGGTGCATTACATAAACCGAAAGGCATACGTCTATAAGCAAAAGTACCAAAAGGGCATGTAAAAGTAGTTTTTGATTGATCTTTATCCGACACAGGTATTTGAGAGAAACCAGAATAACCATCTAGAAAGTAGTAATGTGTATGTTTGCATAATATTTCTACCATTTGATCGATAAAAGGTAAGGGGTGATGATCTTTCTTAGTAGCCTTATTTAATTTGCGGAAATCAATTACCATCCTATAACCTATAATAATTCTTTGTGGAATCAATTCATCTTTATCATTAGGAACAACAGTAATACCTCCCTTCTTAGGGAGACAATGAACAGGACTTACCCACTGACTATCAGCAACAGGATAAATTATACCTGCCTCCAAAAGCTTTAGTATTTCTTTTCATACCACTTCTTTCATTTTAGGATTCAGACGTCGTTGAGGATCACGAACTGGTTTGGCATCTGCTTCCAAATTTATTTTATGTTGACATAGAGTGGGACTAATGCCCTTAAGATCATCAAGAGTATATCCAATAGTAGCACGATGCTTCTTCAGAGTTTTCAATAATCTTTCTTCTTCATGCTCTGAAAGGTTAGCACTAATAATAACAGGATATATCTTCTTTTCATCAAGATAAGCATATTTAAGATTACCAGGCAACAGTTTAAGCTCGAACACGGGATCACCCTTGGGTGGAGGAGGATCCCCTAGGATTTCAACAGGCAAATTGTGTTTTAGCATAGGTTCATGTTTAAAGAATACTTCATCTATTTCCCTTCTTTCATTCATAAACATATCATTCTCATGGTCTAGCAAATATTGTTCTAAAGGATCACTAGGGAGGTATGGCAATTGAAGCAAGACCAATAATTTCATCCTTACTGGGCAATTCTTCTTCACGGTGTTGTTTACTAAATTTAGAGAAATTAAACTCATGAGTCATATCATCTAAGACGACAGTAACAACATCCCTTGTACAATCTATGGTAGCATTAACAGTATTTAAGAAGGGTCTACCAAATATAATGGGACAAAAGCTATCTTGTGGGGAACCAAGAACAAGAAAATCAACAGGATATTTAGTTTTCCCACACAAGACTTCAACATCTCTAACAATTCCCATTGGTTAAATAGTATCTCTATTAGCAAGTTTAATAGTAACATCAATATCTTCTAACTCAATAGGTGCAATGTCATGCATAATTTCGTTGTATAAGTCAATAGGTATTGAACTAGCATTAGCACCCATATCACATAAGCCATGATAATAATGATCTCCTATTTTAACAGAAATAACAGGCATGCCTATCACAGGTCTAGGTTTATCTGTATCACGGGGTTTAGCAATTCTAACAGTTTCATCACAGAAATAAATAACATGCCATCTATATTATCAGACAAGAGATCTTTAACAATAGCAATATTAGGTTCAACTTTAACTTGCTCAGGAGGTGTATATGTTTTAATATTACTTTTACGAACCACAGTTGAAGCTTTAGCATGATCCTTTATCCTAACAGGGAAAGGCGGTTTCTCAACATAAGAAGTAGGAACAATAGGATCATTATAAGTGACAATATTTTCTTCAACTTTAATAGGTGCAGCTACTTTTACTTCTATGGGAGGATGATATTCAAACCACTTCTCCTTAGGGAGATCAACATAAGTAGCAAAAGATTCACAGAAAGAAGCTACTATCTCAGAATCAAGTCCATATTTAGTGCTAAACTTACGGAAAATATCGGTATCCATAAAAGATTTAACACAATCAAACTTAGGTGTCATACCTGACTCCTTACCTTTGTCGAGATCCCAATCTTCAGAGTTGCGTTTAATTCTATCCAATAAATCCCATCTAAATTCAATAGTCTTCATCATAAAAGAGCCAGCACAAGAAGTATCGAGCATGGTGCGATTATTTTCAGAAAAGCCAAGCATAAATTTTTTGAAGAATTGTTTCTCTTGGGAGCTCATGATTGGGGTATGAATGTAACATTGATTTAAGCCTCCCCCAAGCTTGAGCGATGCTTTCTCCTCTGCGAGGCTAAAAATTATATATATAATTGCGATCACGATGAACAAGATGCATAGGGTAATACTTTTGATGAAATTCCAATTTCAATCTTCTATAGTTCCATGATCTCGTATCATCACATAGCCTATACCATATCAATGCGTCTCCCTTCAAAGATAAAGGGACGACCTTCTTCTTAGCAACATCATCGGGTATACCTGCAAGCTTAAATAATCCACAAACTTCATCAACATATATTAGGTGTTCATCAGGATGCTTTGTTCCATCTCCTGTAAAAGGATTAGCTAGCAGTATTTCTATCATACCCGAAGGATACTCATACGAAATTTCATCTTCAATAGATTCAGTAGGTTGAGGAGAAACTCTTTGCTCTACTGGTCGGGGTGAAGATACCCCAAACAAGACACTCAGAGGATTACTTTCCATAGTAACAAGTGACAGTAAATTTCAGCACACTATATAAATTTTTCCTTACCAAATTCCACCTACCAAAGGCACTTCACTCCCCGGCAACAGTGCCAGAAATGAGTCTTGATGACCCACAAATATAGGGGATCTATCGTAGTCCCTTCGATAAGTAAGAGTGTCGAACCCAACGAAGAGCAGAAGGAAATGATAAGCGGTTTTCAGCAAGGTATTCTCTGCAAATACTGAAATAAGTGGTAACAGATAGTTTTGTGATGAGATAATTTGTAACGAGCAACAAGTAACAAAAGTAAAATAAACTGCGGCAAGGTGGCCCAATCCTTTTTGTAGCAAAGGACAAGCCTGGACAAACTCTTATATAAGGAAAAGCGCTCCCGAGGACACATGGGAATATCATCAAGCTAGTTTTCATCACGTTCATATGATTCGCATTCGGTACTTTGATAATTTGACATGTGGGTGGACCGGTGCTTGGGTGCTATTCTTACATGAACAAGCATCCCACTTGTGATTAACCTCTATTGCAAGCATCCGCAACTACAACAAAAGTATTAAGGTAAACCTAACCATAACATGAAACATATGGATCCAAATCATCCCCTTATGAAGCAACGCATAAACTAGGGTTTAAGCTTTTGTCACTCTAGCAACCCATCATCTACTTATTACTTCCCAATGCCTTCCTCTAGGCCCAAATAATGGTGAAGTGTTATTTAGTCGACGTTCACATAACACCACTAGAGGCTAGACAACATATATCTCATCAAAATATCGAACAAATACCAAATTCACATGACTACTAATAGCAAGACTTCTCCCTTGTCCTCAGGAACAAACGTAACTACTCACAAAGCATATTCATGTTCGTAATAAGAGGGGTAATAATATGCATAAAGGATCTGAACATATGATCTCCCACCAATTAAACCAACTAGCATCAACTACAAGGAGTAATTAACACTACTAGCAACCTAATAGCACCAATCCCGGACTTGGAGACAAGAATTGGATACAAGAGATAAACTTGGGTTTTGAGATGAGATGGTGCTGATGAAGATGTTGATGGAGATTGCCCTCTCCCGATGAGAGGAGCATTGGTAATGACAATGGCGATGATTTCCCCCTTCGGGAGGGTAGTTTCCCCAGTAGAACAGCCCTGCCAGAACACTAGATTGGTTCCGCCAAGGTTCCGCCTCGTGGCGGTGGAGTTTCGTCCCGAAAGGTTGCGACGTTGTCCTGGACTAGGGGGTACTCAACACGTCATCTCCCGATCTGTTAGATTGGGCCGAGGACCCCCATGGCCGTATACTCATGGGCCAGTTCGTACAGCTGCCGCATACATGGAAGATTCCACAAGACTTGGTGATCAAGACAAGGACTCCTCCCCACCGGCGTATTCAGCTAGGACTCTTGTTATCCTAGTCCATTGGTGCATTATATAAACCGAGGCCAGGCTAGTCGATAGAGAACATATACAACAATCATAATCATAGGCTAGCTTCTAGGGTTTAGCCTCTACGATCTCGTGGTAGATCAACTCTTGTAACCCCTATACTCATCAATATAAACAAGAGCATGACGTAGGGTTTTACCTCCATCAAGAGGGCCCGAACCTGGGTAGGCGTCGTGTCCCCTGTCTCTTGTTACCCATCGATCCATGATACACAGCTTGGGACCCCCTATCCGAGATCTGCCGGTTTTGACACCGGCAATGGTGCTTTCATTGAGAGTTTGGCTGTGTGATCGGCAAAGGATCAATGGCTCGCCCATAGATCAACTGCGACGCCGGCATCTTCGTCGCCGGCTCGACTGGTCACCTCGGCTCGACCGAGGACCATGCTCCATCTCCGATCGTCGTGTTCCGACGGGGGCCTTCATCAACATCAACTCCGATCTCTATCAAGATCATGAAGGAATCATCCATGGAGCTCGGGGGCTCAACGTCAACATTGCCCTCGGGCGACCGTGCTGTTTTTTTCTGAACAACAAACTTGTATCCGCTGCCACTGCCTCCTCGAGCATCGCTTTGATGATTCCTTTGATGGAATTGTGCGGAATTGAGTCTACAACAACCATGCAAAATTTCGTCGAGTTCCGATGGAGGAATCTCCGGCAATCTACGATATACCGGAGCCCTGTCAAATCTGGACGGGAATCTGGACGAGTTTAGGGCGTGGTCTTCAGCACCTAGCTCGGACGTCCTTTGGAAGATCCAACCGTTGATCGGCTACGGAATTCCTATATCTACCACCTCTCCAAATTTCAGCTCGATCCGACCGTCCAAACTCCGGTAACCTTCCGATTGGTGTATCACTTTTCGGATCTATTTTCTGCGCGAATACGGATCCGACCCGAATTCATGTTTCTTTATGAACGTGATATACGACAACCTTCTTAAAGGAATTTGCTCCTAGGGTATTGTGCACTGTTTTTAAACATGTGCCCATAAAATTTTAAGCCTCCTCTGAGGTAATCTTCACTATCATGCTGGTGTCAAACCAGTCTGACAATACTGCTCCACGGCTGCCGACCTGCGCTAGACACGTCGTCGCCTTTTGAGCCGAGCTCAACTTCTTCGGATCATCATCTCGGTGAGCGAACAAGAGTTAGGAATCATCAAGGATAAATCATCACCAACATCGCCGCCCCACGAATTACACGGAGCGGGAACACACGCATCGTCGCATGGTCACTTCATCAAAACGGCATTGACTGTGTCACAAGTTACGACCTGCGTCGGCATGGCCGCACTGTTGCTTCTTCAAGCCGATGTCCATCATGCCGAAGTGCTTCAACACCTCGGCTGACACGACAGGTGCAATGTCTCCTTACTGACCCGCTCCGTCTCCTCGGCTAGACCGAGGGCTTCACCATCTCTTCATCAACTTACTTCGGAGACTTCGGCGTCACCAGCCGACCAACTTCATCACATTAGCTGGACCACAGGCTTTTCCTCGGCGAGCCAACCTTTGCTAGCATCGCCATGCCACCGCTTCATCACCCATCAGGTAATGGGTGTGCGGATCATGCCCTAATTTGGGGAGTAACCTTTCTCCAGATTGCTACAACAGATAAACTAGGTGCTATTAATCCTAGTATTTTTTCTTGCTTGGGTTTATTTTTCCCAAGGAATTATTACTCCGATTTGTTTCATCATCTATGGACAGGTCTATCAAATGGTGGCTGTATTAACAACAGTGGCGTGGTGGTTCGGTCAGTTTCCGTATACAGTTCCGCATCCGGAACTCAGACCGGCCTGCGAATTCGGGCTTGGTTACGCCTTCACCACGTCACGCCGATGCCCTGCATCAACATGACTTCGACGCCAGGCCACATCTATTTTAATAAATTATTTTTGCAAAAAGCAATTATCCTTTTTGGACCGCACTATTTTATGTGTGTAGGTGATCGACTTCGACCGCATCACGTGGTCTCTTCGGCAAGCCAACGCCGTCATCCTAATCGGCGTAAATCGGTCGCGTGATCACCTTGTTGGTCATATTGCCATACCGACGTGTTCGGTTGCCTCGGGGACTTCGGCATCACCAAGAGAGCTCTACCTCATCAAGTGTTCAGCGCACAGGCCATATTTCTTTTATTACTCAATTTGCATAAATTATTGATTATGCAACATTATTTTATTATTCCTATTATCTCCGGCTTGCACTATTTTCTGTGCACAGGTAGATAATCCGGGCAGCGCTGTCACCGAGGCGTACCAATGTACCACGTCACCTCGGTTGACCAGGAGCTTCGTCATCACTTCATTAACACATGCTGGGGGCTTCAGCGTCACACTGCCGGCCTGCTCCGTCGCCACGGTCGGACTGGGGTTTTCACCTCGCCCATCGACTATGTTGTGTCACCACTTCATCAAGCCGAGTTCTTTACTCAGACATCTCGGGACCGGCTTGGGGGCTGGGATCTCGTCCCGCCACAATCTCGGCCTGCGTCATCAACATCGAACACATTAACCAGCTAAGTTGCCTTCATGCTCAAAGTTTTAAATTTTTAACTTGTGTTCGGTTCGACCAAGCATTATACTTTTTTGGAAAAAAGTTGCTTGTAAAAAATTTCCTTGTCCAAACTTTGTTTGTGACGCACAAATTCAAATACCCAGTTTATTTGGGGACTTCCTTTATGAAGCTTTTCCTCTTGCATATGATTATACTTGTACGACTTCGTTCCTTGTTCGTGTATTACGCCATAATATGCACCATATTGACTTAAGAGATTTGCAAGCTGGGTTGCCTGGCTCCTGTGCTTACCCCTACGTTCCCGATTGTTCGGCTAGGGAGTAAAGGGAGCACCTCTGCGATTGTCACGACCGGGTCCTCCGAGCTCTGACCTCAGACTGGGTGAAGCCGAAAGCTAGCGCTCTTATTGTTTTCAATCATGGTCGGCACACAACAGAACTCATGAGTACAAAAAATCTATTGCCCAAGTCTCATAGTAATAATGAGCACCGAAGAAAGGTATCGGTGGGGGTACTATTTTCTTCGAAGATGCTTCTTACACTTCATCTGTAATATAGCATAAGTTCCCTGAGCGCGCTTTGTCTGTTACAGCCTTATGGCCCGGTTGCCTGGTTATTGGAAACACTGTCGATATTCTCGACAGGTGGAGTACATGACACTTTTTGGTCCTTGACCGAAGAGGGAGAAGCCGACGGTCGGTTAAGACGGGTTTAAAGTTTGGGTGAACAAAGATATGATATTATTACTTCGGTACATACAATCATTATACATAAAATTCTTTTACCCAAGTCACTTGGGGGCTCTAAAATTTATATGAGTCGTTTATAATAAGTGTTCTTCTTCCTAGTTGTTGCAAAGTTTTTATTACTATTATTATTCATCACTCCTTTTTCGACATGAGTGTGTGGTCACTAGCCGGGGAGCCTAATTTCTCTCTCAAAGTCACTAGAGTTTAGTTTGCTAAACTGGCCTAATGAGAAGTACTCCGCCTTTGGGATAGGAGGTTGAAGCCGTAGGCTAACCCGCTTGGAGTCTTGAGATAGGATGTGTCATGTTAAAGCACGACAGAAGCACTCTTTTTTTCTAAGACCAATTTTCGGATTGGCACCGAACACTTGATCTTGTTCGGACGTCATGTTTTTACTAACGTTTTTTGGTTTTCCAAGCTTTTGGCACTTTTAAACTATTTGTGTGTTTTCAGCACAAGTCTTACAGTTCAACGCCGGACACCTTTAGAGATTCGGCAAAAACATTCTCGGATATTGCTATACATGCATCGGTTTTGAATTGTGTCTTCAGTCAATAGTTGGGTTGCCCGGCTCCTGCGCTTGCCTCCTACATTCCGCTTTGTTCGGCTAGGTGTGCAAAGGGAGAGCCACTGCGATTGTGCTTCCAGTTCACATGGTTAAGCACCTCAGTGGAGAAAGCCAAAAACTGACTGTCACAATAAGCGTAAACTGGTCAGCGATCCGATGACTGTGTTATATGATGGGCCATTCATAACATTGGCCGAAGTGTTTATGGCTTGACCTCGACTGTCGCCGAACACTACCGGGGGCTAGTAACTAGCCTCCCAAACTAAATCCTCAATATTTTGCTCTTACATTAGAGCTGAGGTTTCATGATCATGCTTAGCATGACAACCCAAAGAAAGGAACCGCTAGCGGGACTATTTTCTTTGGAAGACATTTCTTATGTTAAACAGTAATATAACATATCTCTCTGCGTACCTTTGTTTATAAAACCGTATGGCCAGTTTGCCTTGTTTGTCGTAAATCTTTGCCCTCATAAAGGCTTTATAAAGTAGGACAAACACTCCTTGGCTACTGGCCAAGGAGGTTGAAGCCGATGGTCGGTCAACAAAGTTATGTACAATGCGGATCCGAGCATTCATGACGTAAAGTACTTGGATACATAGAGTCATTATACATAATTTGTGATTTTACTATGGATATCGATCCTTAATTCAGCCACCCGTGCCCGCATTAAGGCTCGGGGGCTACTGGGCTTCGGGCTTATTATTTACAAATATTAAAGGGGCACATCGATCCCCTGATCTGGTGTTTCCACCCAACCAGTGTCTCGGGGGGTACTGCATTGCCTGTCCAATGCATAAAATTTTAAGTGCAATACAGTTTCCGAGGAGATTTTGATCCCTAGGTTGGTCGGCCGCACCCAACCTAAGTCTCGAGGACTGAGCACGCCGCTTTTTGTGTCCCGAAGTATTCTGCCGAGCTAGGACTTGATCCCCAGGCTGATTTTGCAAATCAACCTGAGTCTCAGCGGCTACAGGGATCAGCGGTCTTACATCATCCTTCAGGTGCATCTCGGGTTTTAGACCGATACACGCCTTGAGGGCTACTGGCATATATATCTCGGCAGAGAATAAATTGCACCAATCAAAAATATTGACAAAAAATCGGCCCATAGTCGGGGTGGTGCACCACCTCGGAAGCAGTGTGGCATAAAGCTCGGGCGCTAGTGGCTGGCTCCATAGAGGGCATTTCCGGCATTAAGCTCGGCTAAACTCCTTCAACTTTTTTGAACCAAGGTGATTTATAACAGTCCGGCGTTGGAGCTTGGACATAGTCCGGTGTTGGAGGTCGGATACAGTCCAGTGTTGGAGCTCGGATACATTCCGGCGTTGGAGCTCGGAAGCGGTCCGGCGTTGGTGCTCGTCTGCAAAAGATACCTCGAATGCAGTCCGGCGTTGGAGCTCGGACGCAAGAGGACACTGCCTCCCGGGAACAACTTCAAACCCGAGGTGTGGCATAAAAATAATAAGGCATTGATAATGGCCGGAAACTTAAAGGGGCTCCTCGGATACCCGATGTATAAACTCGTCGAATGCATTTCAACGATCCTAAAGATCGAAGATGAGAAGATTTGTTGAACTAGTTTTCAAGACCGACAACCGAAGATGAAGAATAGTTCGGAAGAATCGAGGAGCGTCCCTAACTTGAGGACCGATTCAGGGGGCTACTGACGGTGTCCTGGACTAGGGGGTACTCAACACATCATCTCCCGATCTGTTAGATTGGGCCGAGGAACCCCATGGCCGTATACTCATGGGCTAGTTCGGATAGCTGCCGCATACATGGAAGATTCCACAAGACTTGGTGATCAAGACAAGGACTCCTCCCCACCGGCGTATTCGGCTAGGACTCTTGTTATCCTAGGCCATTGGTGCATTATATAAACCGAGGCCAGGCTAGTCGATAGAGAACATATACAACAATCATAATCATAGGCTAGCTTCTAGGGTTTAGCCTCTACGATC
Source organism: Triticum dicoccoides (assembly GCF_002162155.2). Taxonomy (NCBI): domain Eukaryota; kingdom Viridiplantae; phylum Streptophyta; class Magnoliopsida; order Poales; family Poaceae; genus Triticum; species Triticum dicoccoides. The sequence goes on from NC_041384.1 coordinate 166,838,497, forward strand.
TCGTGGTAGATCAACTCTTGTAACCCCTATATTCATCAATATAAACAAGAGCAGGACGTAGGGTTTTACCTCCATCAAGAGGGCCTGAACCTGGGTAAGCATCGTGTCCCCTGTCTCTTGTTACCCATCGATCCATGATACACAGCTTGGGACCCCCTACCCGAGATCTACCGGTTTTGACACCAACAGGTTGGTTCTTATTTTTTCTCTCGATGAAAGACTTCATATAGGAGAAGACCTAGGGCGCGCCCCCCACCCTCGTGGGAAGGGTGTGGGCCCCCTGGTCTTCATCTTTGGCGAGGATTTTTCATTATTTATTATAAGGTATTCCATGGAGTTTCAGGACTTTTGGAGTTGTGCAGAATAGGTCTCTAATATTTGCTCCTTTTCCAGCCCAGAATTCCAGCTGCCGGCATTCTCCCTCCTTCTGTAAACCTTGTAAAATAAGAGAGAATAGCCATAAGTATTGTGACATAATGTGAAATAACAGCCCATAATGCAATAAATATCAATATAAAAGCATGATGCAAAATGGACGTATCAAGCTGCAGTCTCGTACTCGCCTAAGTTTAAAAAATCCTACTGAGTGGAGAGCAATCCTCCCACTCGGGGGCTTCGCTGCAGTTCCGTACTTGCCTAAGTTTAAAAAATCCTACCGAGTGGAGAACAATCCTCCCACTCGGGGGCTTGGCTGCAGTCTCGTACTCGCCTAAGTTTAAAAAATCCTACTGAGTGGAGAGCAATGCTCCCACTCGGGGGCTCAGCTGCAGTCTCGTACTCGCCTAAGTTTAAAAAATCCTATCGAGTGGAGAGCAATGCTCCCACTCGGGGGTTTAGCTGCAGTCCGGTACTCGCCTAAGTTTAAAAAATCCTACCGAGTGGAGAGCAATCCTCCCACTCGGGGGCTTAGCTGCAGTCTCGTACTTGCCTTAGTTTAAAAAATCCTAACGAGTGGAGAGCAATCCTCCCACTAGGGGGCTTAGCTGCTGTGGAGAGCAATCCTCCCACTCGGGGGCTTAGCTGCAGTCTCATACTCACCTAAGTTTAAAACACGCTCCGTCCTGATCCGCAAGGACGACGAGATGCAGGTCGACTGCGACCTTATCCTCGGAGCTGTGGCACAAATACAATGTCCTCTCCATCCTGATCCGCAAGGATGACGAGGTGCAGGTCGACCGCGACCTTATCCTTAGAGCTTCGGCACAAATACAATGTCCTCTCTATCCTGATCCGCAAGGACGACAAGGTGCAGGCTGCATCACGGAGTCAGTAACAGTCCAGATTGAAGTATCAAGTCCCACTCAAAGTCAAGATATTCAAAAACAACAAAGTTTAGATAAATCCTACTAGGTTCCAGACAGCAGATTAAAGTACTCAAGCATTAGGCCCGGAGGAGTTTTTAACGGTTACAAAACCACTCGGCATACCGAGGCAAATTTAATCGGATCATAAAAAGGTTGTTCACTCCGCAGGAGGGGGACTGGAAGGCTCGACGAACTCATCCAGGTCGATTCCATCTGCAATTCGAGTAGCAGTAGCAATGAAGGTCTCCATAAAAGACTGGAAGTCGAGTCTCTTGGTGTTGGCAACCTTGATCGCTGCTAGCTTTTCTTCGTTGGCCTCCTTGCAATGGACTCGAACAAGAGAAAGAGCTACATCAGCACCGCATCGAGCAGACAACTTCTTCCATTCCTGCACTCGACCAGGGATCTCATTGAGTCAAGTCATCAAGGACTCGAGGTCATTTTGGAGCGTCTCCTTTGGCCAAAGCGCCGTGTTCACCACAACCTTCAGGCGAGCGAGGTAGTCTGTAATGCTGAAAAGACGGGATTCCAGTCGGAGCACGTCCATGGCAGCTTCATCATTGACAGGGGAGTTGGTGGGTCCAAGCTCGTCTCGATTCGCCCAGTTTCTTCCTCAAAGTTTTGACAGAATTCTACAACCGCAAAGAACTAATGAGTCGACAGATTTATAGTGACTCGACGATAGCAAAATAGTTAGACAAGGAAAGATACCTTCAAGCATAAGGAATAACTTCTTGGCGAGTGCTCCCAGATAAGCCTCCAGGTCATTTCTCTTACAAGAAATGTCTTCAATCTTGTCGTTCAAAGCTACCTTGTCCTTCTTCAGACGGGTCACTTCTCGATTGGCCTCAGCAAGAGATGTCTTCAGTTTCACATTGTCTTCCTCCAGTGCCCCGACTGAAGCTAGCTTCTTATCGGCGAGTGTTGCCTTCTCCTGAGCCTCCTTCTATGCTGTGGCAAGATCAAGATCCTTCTGTGCCAGAGTCTGCCTCATTTTCTCTCTCTCCCTCTCTCTCTCTCTCGGTTTAGAGAGAAGAACGAGGAGATGACTAGAGAAACAATCCAATTCCACACTCGACAAGTTTTTTACCTTCCATACCAGCTGTTTCGTCTTTGGCCTTCTGCAAGTTCTGCTTGGCCAACTCCAAGTCAAGGTTGAGCTGTCTCTGCTTTTCCTCAAATTCAGAAAATTTGGAGATGAGATCACATGATTTCTGAAATGAGTAAAAGATACATCAGTGGACAGAATCAATGATTATTCGCTTCTGAGTGAAAAGAATTCGAAGACTACTGTAGAATCAAACATTCAACAGTAGTCTCGGGGACTACACCCAGTGGGTGCACTTAGCGTGCCCCCACTGGTCCAGGTTCCACTCGACATGATCCGCCCAGACCGAGTGGAAAGAAAAAAAGAAAAAAAATAAGAAGAAGAGGCAACAGTTATTCTCAGACCCCAACCGATTGCCCGCAATCGATCGCGATCTCGGGGACTACACCCAGTGGGTGCACTCAGCGTGCCCCCAGTGGTTCAGGTTCCACTCGACATGATCCGCCCAGACCGAGTGGAAGAATTGAAGAACAAGATATTTTTTTCAAGACCCCCGCCGAATCACACATTCAACAGTGGCCTCGGGGACTACACCCTGTGGGTGCACTCTGCGTGCCCACACTAGTCCAAAGTTACAATTGACATAACCTAATCGACTCAACTGGAAAAACTACTTAGCATAAATTGAAACACCCAGTGGGTGTATAGGTGCGAAGAACAGACTCGCAAATGGATACACAATGGAAAGTTTCCACGTAGCATATCCTAGCAGAACAAGCGTCATGATAGGAGATCAGTCGGAAACCAACTAACCTAGACATTGGCTCAGAGGGCTGCACTGGCATCATAGGCAGCTTGGCTGGTCTCATGCACTGTCTTCATCCGCTCCATCATCAGGCCTGCTTGGCATATAGCTCCCGTTGCAGCGCTTGCCTGGTCCTCCGGAACATGATGGGTGACGAACAGCGGAGACGTGGGTCCAGTCACGGCAGCTTGAAGATACGAGGCATGGTGTTGGACAGATGAAGCAGGGACTTGCGCAGTCGACGGTGAAGGGCGTTCACTTGACACTGGAACAACAAAAGTAACAGAAGCCCGGTTCACATCTCCAGACTGCTGAGCCACTGGTTCCGTCACCGGCGTCGACTGGGACGTCTTGCTAGCTGGTGCCTTCCTACTCGAAGTCTTGCCCCTCCTTCCCATGGCTCTCTGTGGCACGTCTTCATCGTCGTCTGGGACTTCAATGACATTGGGTGGAGCTGCAAAGAAATCGATTACAGAAGTTCAGTTGACCGTCAAAATGGCTGATAAAGTAAAGACAAAATGACAAAAGTTATACACGCGTGGGAGGTGACTACGTTTTCCATCTCCTCGTCAGTATCATCTTGGTACATAGAAGTCCCAGAAGCAGCGCTGCAAATTTCAGAATTCACTCGGTTAAAAGGGGAAAGTGAATCGACCAAAGATCAGGTCATGTTAAAACTAAGAGGTCGAGCTTAGTGATTACCCAGAAGCGATAGGGACATCCACTTTGACCTTGGGCAAGGCCTTCCGGGGTTTTGGCGGCACGACTTTGAGTTGTTTCAGAGCTTTTTCAGTTGGCACAGGAGAAGATGGCCTTGGGCGCTTGGTGGTCTGTTCAGTCGGCGGAGTCGCTTTGCCATGAACACTGGCTGGGTCCTGCCTCTGCTTGGAGAGTCTTTTCGTGTGAGGAGGGGAGTCAACCTCCTCAACACTGCTCAAGTCCTCGCTCTCCTCGTCCCCCCTTCCATCAAAATGCTAGTCGCCACTGTTGCCTCCACTCGCCTCTCCCTCCTCATCCTACTCTCCGTTGGGCATCAAATACATCTTAGTATAGATCTGAAAGACATAGGGTCGAGTGGATATCAATCAGTTTCGAGAACAAACACATATCAGAGCAAAATACACTCGGAAGGAAAGAATCAGACCTTGTCGAGTTCGGTGGTGTTGTCGAGTGGAGGAACCCTCCTAGACCCCCTAGGCTTGTCTTTGTTGCCAGTAATACCTTGCAGCCACTACGCCACTGTTCCCTCATCAACTTCCTCCAGGTGGATCCGGGTGATGTCTTCAGCACCCGAGTACATCCACATTGGATGATCACGGGCTTGGAGTGGCTGGATGCGTTGACTGAGAAACACTTCTAAGAAGTCCATGCCAGTCACACCGTCACGGACAAGTTGGACTACTCGCTCAACTAACATATTCACCTCCGCTTTCTTAGCCGGAGTCACTCTCAAGGGAGAAGGCTTCTCAACTCGTTCAATGGAAAACGGGGGAAGGCCAGTTGACTGACTCGGAGTCGGTTGGTCCTTACAATAGAACCAAGTCAACTGCCACCCCCTGACTGACTCAGGAAGAATCATAGTGGGGAAAGTACTTTTATTTCTCATCTGGATCCCCAGACCTCCACACATCTTGAATCACATGTGTCCTCTCATCGACCGGATTGGCCTTTTTTACCGACTGAGAACGGCAGGTGAACATGTGTTTGAAGAGGCCTAGTGCGGTCGACAGCCCAGGAAGTTTTCACACATGGACACATATGCGGCAAGGTATGTGATGGTGTTGGGAGAAAAGTGATGAAGTTGGGCTCCAAAGAAGTTCAGAAAACCCTGAAAGAAAGGATGGGGAGGCAAAGAGAAACTGCGGTCAACATGGGTCGCAAGAAGGACGCACTCACCCTCTTGCGGTCGTGGCTCGGTCTCGTCCTCCGGAAGCCGCCAAGATTTGTGGGGAATCAATCCCCCGTCCACTAGATCCTCCATATCTTCTCTCTGGATCGTCGACCGGATCCAGTCGCCCTAGATCCAGCCGGGTGGCAGGCCGGTCCTCGATGACGACCCCGCCCGGCTCGTCTTCTTCCCCTTCGCCTTTGCCATCGCCTTCTTCGCGCACTCCAGAGACGTCGTCTTGTCCTTCCCCATTGTGGCAGGTCGAGCTCGGACTGGGCGGCGACATCGAGGGCAGAGGCAAATGCAGTGGAGAAGCGGAGGAAGAAGGGGGAAATGGGCGCACAGTGCAAAGGCCCTGGCCCGAACGCCTTATATGGGTTGGCTCCCCGAGTGGCTGACTTGTGGGTCCAGGCGATCCTGTCAAATCCCGCAATAGTCGCACACGCAGTACATGGCGAAAAAGGTGGCACAGGGATCGAGGCGCCCTTGCCTAATCCGCTCCGATTACCACAACCCTCTCCGCCTCACACGCTTCCCCAAATTTTGAATCTCGCGAGATCCGAAGATGGCAGAACAGTCAACCATGACGGAGATTTTATGTAGTATCAGCAGTCGAAGCTTATCAACAAAATTCACTCGACAACTTCTGAATGGCTCAAGGCGACTGAAAATTAAGTCAAAGTTGTTGCATGGTTCTCCAGTCCAAGTAAAATGCTTCTGCAACATGGAAATTGGGTCGGAACCATCTTCAACTCCATCTCCACTCGGACCCAGAACCATTCGGTGGCTAATGACGATGACATGTACCTAGGGTGGGGAAATAGACCTCATCTAAGCAACCCTCCCAAGGACACCGCCCTACAGTCAAAGACATTCAAAGGACAACAAATTCTACCGACTGAAGTCATCTCAAGATACAACTCACTCGACCATGGTTCCACTCGGATAACCCAATTCTAGTTGACCACGATATAATCACTTGACCACATCAGAAACCACTTGGAGTACAGAAGATCTAAGGTCACTCTGGATGGCAATGGTCAGGCATTCACTCTGTAGTGTTAATGATCATTTATATGGCTTTAATGCTGGCGTTACCAGTAACGTCTCACCTTTATGTACATTGAACTCCTTGTAACGTGGGCTGGCTGGGGTCCTGGCGCACTCTATATAATCCACCCCTCCACTGAGACAAGGGTTCGCACCCCCTGTAACTTCACGCATAATCCAAACGACCAAGCCTCCGGGCACCGAGACGTAGGGCTGTTACTTCCTCTGAGAAAGGCCTGAACTCATAAATCTTGCGTGCACAACTTCACCGTAGCTAGGATCTTGCCTCCTCATACCTACCACCCATTCTACTGTCAGACTTAGAACCACGACAATGTGTCTAGGTCATGTCTACATAGTTCTCAAACCCGTAGGGTCCGCACGCTTAACGTTTGATGACGATTTATATTATGAGCTATGTGTTTTGGTGACCGTAGTTTGTTCGGAGTCCCGGATGAGATCACTAACATGACGAGGAGTCTCGAAATGGTCGAGAGGCAAAGATTCATATATTGGAAGGTTATATTCGGACATCGGAATGGTTCCGAGTGATTCGGGTATTTTATCGGAGTACCGAGGGGTTACCGGAACCCCCCGGGGGAAATCATGGGCCTCATGTGCCATGGAGAGAAAAGGGGACAACCCACAAGGGGGAGGCTCGTGCCCCCCAAGGGGAGTCTGAATAGGAAGGGGAGGGGGCGCGACCCCCCTTTCCCTCTTCCTCTCCTCTCCTTCCCTCTTTCCCCCTCCGTTGGAAGGAAAAGGTGGGGGGGGCGAATCCTACTTGGAATAGGAGTCCAAGTAGGACTCCCTGAAAGTGCGTTATATCGACTAGAGGGGGGTGAATAGGCGATTTTTATGAAAGTCTTCAAAACGTGGAAGTTATGAAGACAAACGATAGAAATAAACCTATTACCCTGCAACGGAAGGTAGACTACACTAGGCAAGCCATAGTCAAGTATTCAATAGAGTGAAAGCACAATGACTAATAGCAGCAATGTAGTAAGGATCAGGTAGGAAGATATTGTGAAGCCACACAGAACACGCAGTCACTCAGTGAAGACAAAAGATAGTGCGAACATACAATGACTTCACAAGGAGTAACAGTAAGTAAAGGGAAGGGAAGATGAAACCAGTGACTCGCTGAAGACAATGATTTGTTGGACCAGTTCCAGTTGCTGTGAAAATTGTACGTCTGGTTAGGGCGGCTAGGTATTTAAACCTTAGGACACACAGTCCCGGACACCCAGTCCTGAACACGCAGCTCAGGACACCCAGTCCTCACCGTATTCCCCTTGAGCTAAGGTCACACAGACCTCGCCCAATCACTCTGGTAAGTATTCAAGGTAGACTCCCAAACCTTCACAGACTTCGTTCACCGGCAATCCACAATGTCTCTTGGATGCTCAGAACGTGACGCCTAACCGGCTGGAGGATGCACAGTCCTCAAGTGTAATAAGTCTTCATATCACACAGACAAGAAGACTTAAGTGATGCCTAATTCTCTTTGGCTCTGGGTGGTTAGGGCTTTATCCTCGCAAGGAATTCTCTCTCAAAGGCTTCGAGGTGGGTTGCTCTCAAACGACAAAAGCCGTACTCTGAATCTGAGCAGCCAACCGTTTATGGTTGTAGGGGGTGGGCTATTTATAGCCACTTGGCAACCCGACCTGATTTATCCGAAATGACCCTGGGTCACTAAGGAACTGACACGTGTTCCAACGGTTAGATTTCAAACTCACATGGCAACTTTACTTGGGCTTCAAGCAAAGCTGACTTGCCCAACTCTGGACAAGATTCGCTCTCAAAGTCTTCACTCGAAGACATATGTTTTGTTTAAGCATCACTTCAGTCATTCTGACTGGTTCTCTTGGACCCCACTTAACAGTACGGTGGTTCCTATGACTCAACACAGAAGAAAGAGAACTACGAAAGATCTAAGTCTTCGAGCTCCATAGGCTTCATGTGGTGTCTTCTCTTGTAATATCTTCAATGTGAATATCTTCATATACCACCTTTGACTTCAATGTCTTCATACATTTTTAGGGGTCATCTCTGGTAGGAAAACCGAATCAATGAGGGACTTCTACCTGTGTTATCCTGCAATTCTCACAAACACATTAGTCCCTCAACTAGGTTTGTCGTCAATACTCCAAAACCAACTAGGGGTGGCACTAGATGCACTTACAATCTCCCCCTTTTTGGTGATTGATGACAAACTAGTTGAAGTTTTCAACGGGGAATATAATCTGTGAAATTGTAAAGGATAAGGAATTGTCTTCATAAGTTGCAAGGGCTCCCCCTGAAGATGTGCATATAAGTAATTTGCTTTTGGAATGCAAATGCACATGGCAGGTTGTACTTGTGGAGATCCACTTCAACTTATGATGACAATCCACTATGCATGTGAAAGTATATGAAGATAATGACATGCATAATGGAAAATGGACGTCTGCAGAATGATCTAAGTGCGGAATTTATCGTCGCACATGCGGAATTTATCATCGCAACACAAGGTGGCAGATAAGTTGCAGACGACCATCGAGTTTAAGTGTTACAACTCAAAGAAACAAATGTAGCAAAACGAGAGTTGTAAGCACGAAGCAAAATATAAAGCACCCGCCCATATGGACCCGCTTGAAGACTATCAGCCTCATATGCTTCTCCCCCTTTTGTCAGTAAGGACCAAAAAGGTTTGAAGACATAGAGCATCTACTCGTTCCCATGAGGAGTAGGTGAAGCAGCAGGGTCGTTGGTGGTGTTTGGCGGTGCTGAAGAGCTTGGATCAGAGTCGAAGCATGCTGAAGGAGGTGGCGGTGAAGTAGCATCGTCTTCATCCTCGATCACTCTGGCATTCACAGTTGCAGCAGAGGAAGAGAACTCGGAGTCTTCAAGGGATGGATTTCGTCGCAGCACTTCCCTTCGAGGAGGTGTGGAGTCAAACTTGAATCGCTCAGTGAAGCCATCCTCTTGAAGATCATCTTCAGAACACATCAGCGTTAGCCCTTTCCATGTGCGGCGAGAGGTTTCATGGGCAACAAAAGCATTCTTGGTGGCAAGCTTGCGAATGCGATTAACATCCACCAAGAGGCTTTGCATCTGACGCTTCAGCCAGTCATGATGCCTATCCTGTTTCTGATGAAGAGCCACAAGAAGCTCTCGGTCGTTGAGAACACGAGTGCGTTTCTTGGGTCGTGGGGCAGTTGTACTGTCAGTGGCTTCAGTGAGAGCAGGATGCGGTGCACGTGTAGTGCTAGCCAAAGGATACACACGAGTTACGGCTTCCACGCCTTCAACATTCTGAGTGAAACTTTGATGCTCTGCATTCTGAAGACTGAGAGGTTCCTTGGCAGGCTCAGGATAGATGGCTGCAATAGACATATCCACATCAGGCAAAAAGATCCGATGGTTGCGGGCCGAGGGCTGATATGAGATAGCGGAGTGAAGTTTGATCAGCTGCATCACCCAAGGGGCGTAGAACTTCAAACCAAACAGATCAGAGCCAGATGCAGCAAGTTGGCGAATGAAGAAATCCTGTGTATTGAAGCATTTTCCATGAAGAATGTAGAAGACCGAAGTCTTCATTGCACCTTCCAGCTTGGCATGGGGAGAATGTCCTTTGATTGGCCAGAGAGTTCGCCTTATGATGTGATAAATGGTTCTTGGCAGATACTCAAGGTCTTCAATGAAGAACTCCATGGGATAAGCAGCATCTTGGGGCAATGGCTTCATCATACTGAGCATCTAACTCATATTAGGTTCAGTCTTCTGAAAGATGCTCTCAATAGCTTCACTATGAAGCTGACAGCCATGCTCGTAGAGATCGCCAGGAGTGGGCAAACCAGTGAGCTCAATGATGTCAAAGGCTTTGGCTTCGCGATGAACGTTTCCTGTCATCCACTCTAGGACCCAAGTCTTCGGATCTCTACTATACCCGCGGATGTGAAGTGTGGCATAGAATTGGAGCAGCAACTCTTCATTCCAATGCTCTTGGTCAGTGACGAACGGCAGCAATCTAACGTCTTTGAAGCAATCCAGAGCTTCTTCCAGACAGGGCAGACCAGCTATTGCTTCAATGTCAAGGCGCTTGTGTGGGAAGATGCGACCTTGGTTGTAAAGAACGCATGAGTAATAGCTTTGCTGCGGATAACTCCAGAACCGATCAGATGATATTCTTTCCCTGGAGTAGGGGTTCCTGGAGCTGTTGAAGAATGTGTTGTCTGCTCTGAAGCCATTGATATTGAAGGAGTCAGGTGCTGATGCAGGACCTGGGAACCTTGGCAATCTTGGGATTGGCTTCTGTACCTAAGGCTTGTGCTCAACATGATAGTCGAACTGGGGACCGGCAGCAGACTCAGGAACAGAAGTGGCAGGATCAGTGGCTTCGCTGACTTCTGGTGCTTTTGTTGGTGAGGGCTCCACATTAGCTTCAGCCATGACAGCGTCAGTGGCTTCAGTGGTGTTGGTGGTGGCAGCCTCAAGATGTTCAACCTCCACTTGACGAGCAGGAGGATCGGTCACGATCACGTTCTCCTCGAGAACTGCTTCTTGGTGGGACAGGGGAGTGGCAACTTGTGGGACTTCTTCTTCCGCGGCTGATGCAGCCGGATTGTCTTCAGCAGAGACTTGAGGCCTTGGACCTTTGCGAAGCCTGCGTAATGCGGGTGACACCTGTGGAGTTGTTGTTGGCTGGGCCTCAAGGTCTTCATTCTCTTGTGGGCGATCCGCCCATGAAGCATCATGTGCAATTGGCGTCAGTGGACGACCAATGCTGATGAGTTTGCTGTATGTTAGCACAGGCGATGATACCTGTTGGTGTTCTAGCTGAGGAAGGGCTGCATCATCTTCAACATGGTCATGATGACCAATGTCTTCAGTAGCGATGGGATCAGCTGCTGGAAAGTCTTCAGCTTCATGAGCCTCTGTGAAAGCAGGCTCATGGACAGTCAGTTGACGTTCTTGTGGATTGGCGTCGAGGTGAACCATGGAAATGGGTTCAACAATCAAGGGCTCTGTGGGAGCAGCCCGTTCCTTCTTGGTCATTCTTTTCTTCTTGGCGGGGGCAGTAGCAGAGGCTTCAGGATGTTTTCTCTTCCTTGCTTCAGCCTCAGCAGTCCTGGTCTTCTTCAGTTCTGAAGCGATTGACCTGACCTTTGGCTTCGGGCCAGTCATGCTAGTTGGGAAGACAAGGGGATCTGCCTCCTGCCTTGGTGCTTCAGGTTCAGCCATAGCGGGCTTCTTCTACTTCTTGGCAGCCATCCTGGGTCGATGCCAGGACGCCCAAGGGCCTTGCGCTTCTCAGCCTCATTGTAGGCTTGCACACACCTATCAGCCAGGACCTTCATGCGCTCACGAGAACCCTGAGCTTCTGCACGTTTCTTTAGAAAGTCTTCCTTGAGCTCGTGCAGCATAATCTTGAAATTCTTCACGTCTTGCACGCTGAGCTTGGCCATATGCTTCTTGAACTGAGATTTCTCAAAGTCAATCTTCTACTTCAGTTCAACAATGCGCTGGGCGATAGCTAACTCTGAAGCAATGGCGCCATGGAAGGCGACATTGAGGCCAATGGGTAGTTGGAGATCGTCGAAGCTGATGTTTGGCGTGTCAAACCATTCATCAATGAAGTTGTGGATGATTGTTACATCAAAGAGAGGCAGGTCATTGAAGATTTCTGCTTCTTCTTTGCTCTTGATGAGTTGCTCAAGAGCGTCATCTGCAAGATCTTCATCACTTGACAAATCAATGGCATCATTGCGTAGAATGGCGGCAGCTGTTAGCTCTTGGCCGGTGTGTGGCAGAGGCATCTTGACCTTCTGGGGCTTGGAGATGCGTGATAAATCTTAGGACTGCACACTGTCTTCAGGAGGTGCAGTTGCCAGTGGCTTCGCCCATGAGATTTTTGGTGAAGGGGCAGGCTTTGAAGCTTTAGGCTTCTTCAACTTCTTTGGCTTCGACGCTGCAGGCGCTTCATCTGATTCAGCATCAGCTGCAGGCTCATTCACTGCAGTCCCTTGAACCAAGATATGGGTGATGAGGCCTTCAAGGTTGTAGAAAGGACCGACGACATTGGGTTCTGCATCTCGTGTGCCATCAGCCCTTGGAGCTGAGGGACCAGGGTTAAAGTCTAGTCCCAATGTCTTCTTGTTTTGCTTCGCTGAGTTCTGGGCAAACTAGAAGTTGCGCTTGAACAGAATGTCGTCACGACACCATAGTAGTGACGATGGGTGTGCATCAACAGGCTGTGGCCCACGGACCATGCAGGGATAGAAGCCTTGTTCAATGGCTTCATCTCTGGACCTGGGTTGAAGATTCTTGTATAAGATGTCTCCCCACGGTCTCTTGATGGCATTTTCTGAGCATATTCCTGGGTTACAAATCGGTATTTGAACCATTATTCTGCCCAATATCTTCGAATCCATTGGATTCGGGTCTTGCGCTGATTGTAATCCTCTTCAGGATCTGTCTTGTACAGTTCTGAGAGGTCATCTGGCAGATATCTAGATGTTTCTCCACGACGCTTTCTACCACCCTTCCTTGCTGATTTCTCTGAAGCCATGAACTTTAAACTGAAAGGCTTCAACACGTTCAAAGGCTTCAAAGATTTTTGCTTGCTGGACAAACATGAACTTGCTTCGGGAGAATTTATATGATGCTGTAAGAATTCTGCAAATGAATGCAGACTATGAGAACCAAGGGATTCTCCCACGGACATGTACCTGTGATAGCATTAAGGTGCGAGGGAAGGGGAAGAGGTCATATGCATTCTCAGAAGATTTTGAATATAAATCAGTTTAGAAGACATTGACCTCATCGTGCGAAGACATTCACTCATAGATAAGGAGTTGGTTCCAGATTTGTACGAATCCAGAGATCAATACAAGTGAGGAATCTAACTACTTTGTGAAGCATAAGTGAATATACTAGGCATGTTATGAGATGCAATATGAGAGAGATCTAACTTGTGTGAATAGAAACTGCTTGTGGTAGAAAGTGACAAAGGCATAGGATCAACGGTGCCGTAAAAAGGAAGTTTTATTTACCACACTAAGAACTGCTAGACGGAGTGGAAGATGAGGCCGAGAAGTTTGATCTTCCATGCCCTAACTTGGCGACGGAGGACACCTACGGCGACGGTGGAGAGGACGATGCCCGCGGTCGGCGTGAATACGGTGTCGGAGAGGTTGCGGCAGCGAAGCGCTTCGTCGCCGGCATCGTCGAGGGATAGCGGTGGCGCTAGGGTTCGTGCGAGAGTGGAAGAAGAGATAATGACCGCCGTGAAGTGTGTATTTATAGGTATAGGGGCGGCACTGCGTTATTACACAGGTGCCCCTGGCGATTCGCATCTGAGGAACACGTGGCCATCATGCAGAATTTTGGGGTTTGTTCCACGTCCCACGCACGCCTGGATTGTCGGGTGGTCGTTCCTACTTCTCCGGGTTTCATGTGGAGGAATGAGCATTGAAGGTGGACTCAAGGTTTGTCTTTGTATATTCTGCTGACAAGGACGCAGAGAAGACATTCGACAGTTTCAATAGAATGCATATGATTTGGAGAGATAGAGTTTGAGATAGATAGCATAGAGATGTTAGGGTCCGATCACATTCACTTAGTTCAAAAGATTCAACAAGAAGACATAGCTATAAGTGAATGTTGTAGAGGACGGAACACTAGTATATATATATATAATCAACATAGTAAAGATAATCATGAAGACATGTTGAGATTGAAGCCAAACCAAATGTGAAGACATAGCAAGGTAACGCCATGAGTGAAACACTTCAAAATAGAACATTTGGTGGTGGCGTTACCCACCGTATAGGAAGTATTAGACCCAGACACGGCACACAATTATCGTGGCGCTCCGAAGTCAAATTCCACATTAATGTATTCACACTTAGAATGTATGTCTTCGTTGATTGAAGATATACTTTACTTCGTGTGTTGCACATCTAAGTCATCAATATGCATAAGGGTTAGGATGTGTGCCTGATCACAGGACATTTGAGGATTCCAGGATATTTAGCTCACACCGTAACTTGCAAAATCTCTTCTCATCCAAGGGCTTGGTGAAGATATCTTCCAATTGCTCTTCAGTGTTGACGTGTATGATATCAATATCTTCCTTCACAACATGATCTCTGAGAAAGTGATGACGAATTTCAATGTGCTTTGTCTTCGAGTGCTGAACTGGCTTGTTGGCAATCTTGATGGCGCTTTCGTTGTCGCAGTAGAGTGGCACTTGCTTCAGATGAATGCCATAGTCTTTGAGCGTTTGCTTCATCCACAGAAGAAGTGATCGTCCCAGAAAGTGACATATGCCTGATGTAGACTTGCGATCAACTTTGTCACCAGCATAATCAGCATTCGAGAATCCAACCAGATCAAACTCTGAGCCCTTTGGATATCATAATCCTAGAGTTGGGGTGTGAGCCAAATATCGAAGAATTCACTTCACAGCTAAGTGATGAGACTCCTTTGGTGCCGCTTGAAATCGAGCACACATGCAAACACTAAGCATAATATCTGGCCTAGATGCACATAGATAAGTAAAGAACCAATCATGGAGCGGTATACCTTTTGATCGAACTCTTTACCATTGTCGTCAGGACCCAGATGATGCTTGGCTGGCATTGGCGTCGTGAAGCCTTTGCAGTCTTGCATACCAAACTTCTTCAGGCAATCTTTGAGATACTTCTCTTGAGATATGAAGATGCCGTTGCGTTGCTGTCGTATTTGAAGACCGAGAAAGAACTTCAGCTCTCCCATCATAGACATTTGATATTGCTCTTGCATCATATATCCAAACTCTTCACTGTACTTCTGATTGGTGCAGCCGAAGATAATGTCATACACATATATTTGGCACACAAACAGTTCACCATCATATGTCTTCGTGAAGAGAGTGGGGTCGAGAGAACCAGGTATGAAGCCTTTGCTCTTCAGGAAGTATTTGAGTGTGTCATACCAGGCCCAAGGGGCTTGTTTGAGGCCATATAGTGCCTTGTTGAGCTTGTATACCATGTCAGGATGTTTTGGATCTTCAAAGCCAGGAGGTTGTGCAACATACACTTCTTCTTCAATCTTGCCATTGAGGAAGGCGCTCTTCACATCCATTTGATAAAGAAGTATGTTGTGATGATTTGCATAGGCCAGCAGTATGCGTATGGCTTCAAGTCTAGCCACAGGAGCAAATGTTTCATCGAAGTCAATGCCTTCCACTCGAGTATATCCTTGAGCAACGAGACGAGCTTTGTTTCTGACAACTTGACCATGCTCATCTTGCTTGTTGCGGTATATCCACTTGGTGCCTATTATGTTGTGCTTCCGAGGATCGGGACGCTTGACCAGTTCCCATACATTATTCAGCTCAAACTGTTGAAGCTCGTCTTGCATAGGTTGAATCCATTCAGGTTCCATGAAGGCTTCTTCAACTTTCTTGGGTTCTGTTATTGAGACGAATGCGAAGTGCCCACAGAAATTTGCTAGCTGAGTTTCCCTTGAACGAGTGAGTGGACCGGGTGCATTGATGCTATCAATTATTCTTTCAATCTGCACTTCATTGGCAACGCGAGGATGTACAGGGCGAAGATTTTGCTCTTGCTGATCATTGTCGTTGTTAGAAGGAATGTCTTCAGGCTGAGCATTGTCTTCATGTTGATCAGGTGCTGAGATGATAAGTTCTTCTTTAGGATGAGCTTCAGAAGGTATAATTTCTCCAGTTCCCATTAGCTTGATTGATTCACTGGATGGAACTTCATCTAGCACATTTGGCAGTTGCTCTCTTTGTGAACCGTTGGTCTCATCGAACCGCACATCCACTGTTTCAACCACTTTGTAATGAAAGAGATTGAAGACTCTGTAGGAGTGCGAATCCTTTCCATATCCAAGCATAAAACCCTCATGTGCTTTTGGTGCAAACTTTGAGGTGTGATGTGGGTCCTTGATCCAGCAACTGGCGCCAAATACTCTGAAGTAACTAACATTTGGCTTCTTGCCAGTAAGGAGCTCATAAGATGTCTTGTTCAGAAGCTTGTGAAGATAAACACGATTGATTGTATGGCATGCAGTATCAATGGCTTCAGGCCAGAATTTTCTTGGAGTCTTGTATTCATCTAGCATCGTTCTGGCCATCTCAATGAGTGTTCTGTTCTTGCGTTCGACGACCCCATTCTGCTGTGGCATGTGCGGGGCTGAGAATTCATGTGTGATGCCCAAGGTATCAAGATATGTATCAAGGCCAGTGTTCTTGAATTCAGTGCCATTGTCACTTCTGATATGCTTTATCTTGGCGCCATAGTTGTTCATTGCTTGATTGGCGAAGCGTCTGAAGACATCCTGCACTTCAGTCTTGTAAAGGATTATGTGCACCCAAGTATATCTAGAATAATCATCAACAATGACAAAGCCATAGAGACAAGCAGTAGTAGTAAGAGTTGAGTAATGAGTGGGACCGAAAAGATCCATGTGAAGCAGTTCGAAGGGTCGAGTAGTGGTCATGATTGTCTTCGAGGGATGTTTGGCCCTCGTCATCTTTCCTGCCTCACAGGCACCGCATAAGTGATCTTTCTTGAACTTGACGCCCTCGATGCCTATGACATGCTTCTTCTTTGCCAGGGTGTGGAGGTTCCTCATGCCAGCATGCCCAAGCCTCTGATGCCAGAGCCAGCATTCTGAAGCTTTTGCTAGAAGACATACGGCAAGCTGTGGTCCTGCTGAGAAATCTACCACGTACAAATCATCTTTTCGATACCCTTCAAATACTAGAGACTTGTTAGATTCCATTAGAACAAGGCAACGATATTTTCCAAATATTACGATCATGTTTAAATCGCAAAGCATTGACACAGACATTAAGTTGAAGGCAAGGGATTCAACAAGCATGACTTTATCCATGTGTTGATCCCTTGAGATTGCAACTCTACCTAGACCCAATACCTTACTTTTACCAGTGTCAGCAAATGTGATGTGGCTCTTGTTGGATGGACGTAAGGTTGAGTCCATAAGAAGGCTTCTTTTGCCAGTCATGTGATTTGTACACCCACTATCAATAATTCATTCTGAAGACGCTGGTGTCGTACCCTACAGTGCAGTTAGGGGGATAGGCTTCACGAAGAGCATTGTGAAGCAAAAACATTTGACGAACCAGTGGGTTATGAAAGCTTAGATCCAAAATTAGGACTAATAGGGAGAGTAGCAAGCGATTCAGGAACGAAGTACATATTAAGACCATTCGGGCATTTGATCTTGCGCCCTACAAGATGTTTAAGGTCCCCAGCAATAGCGTCAGACGATTTTGGTTTTCTTCTAGAGACCTTTCCCTGCAAAAGAGAGTTAAGCTTTCTTAGCCACCCACATCTTCAAGGGTGGCTTAGAAGCAATAAGTCTAAGTGCAGCATCTGAGAACTTTGGCTTTGGAGCCCTATCAAACAGTCTTGCAGGCGGACAATAGTACTCATAAGAATAAGCAGAATAGTTCTTGGTCTTATGAACATGGCGGTTTGATGAACCGCTCTCATATTCATATGCCTGAGTATGGTTTCCCTGCAAAACATTTGCGTTAGTGCGACTCAGGTGAGTCCTCTGTTTGTATGAAGCCTTTGGACCGTATGAAGCCTTTGGTCTGAGGTTTGTCTTCTTCACGTGAGGTGTCATGATGACATTCACAGGAAGATTCTCCAGACACCTTTTCGGAACCCAGATCTTCTTCATAGGCGGTCCATTCCTGCAGTTAGTACCAATGTACCTGGCAAACACTTCACCATTCTGATTCTTAAACAGTTTATAGTTTGCATCAAGGGATTCATCAATGATAATGGGGTTAGCACAAGTGAAGCCAGATAGATTGGATGGATCTGCTGATGGTTCCTTTGCAGCAACCCACGTGGTTTTGGGGTACTGCTCAGGTTTCCAGTAAGAGCCATCAGCATTCATTTTCCTTACGAACCCAACACCCTCTTTCCTCGGGTTTCGGTTCAGAATCTGGTTTTTGAGGACATCACATAGTGTCTGATGCCCTTTAAGACTTTTGTGCATCCCTGTTTCAAGCAATGTCTTCAACCTAGCATTCTCATCAGCAATAGCAGTGGTATCCTTAGCAGAGGGGTTAGTTACCACATCAACAGTTGAAGATATTGCAACAGTAGTAGTAGTAGAACATTCAGCAACAGAAGTAGCATTATCACGCTCAATGCATTTAAGACATGGTGGTTCAAATCCTTCCTGAGCGGAACTAATCTGTTTGGCGCGAAGTGACTCATTTTCCTTTTGAAGATCTTCATGAGCCGCTCTCAATTTCTCAAGATCTTGCTTCCTTTGAAGATAATCATAGGAAAGCTTTTCATGAGTTGTTGAGAGAGTTTCATGACGACTTTCAAGTTCCTCATACTTAACATGAAGATTTTTTATGTCTTCAATTAAGGATTCAGATCGAGTCATTTCATCACCTAACAGATCATCGCTTCTGTCTAACAGTTTTTGAATATGTTCCATAGCTTTCTGTTGTTCAGTTGCAATTTTAGCAAGTGTTTTGTAGCTGGGTTTTGAACCACAATCAGAGTCATCGTCACTAGATGTTTGATAGTGAGTAGTGCGTGTGTTTACCTTGGCACCGCGTGCCATGAAGCAGTAGGTAGAAGCGGAGTAGTCCTTGTCATTTGCATCGGTGTCGGTGATGAAGTCATTGTCTTCAGTGTTGAAGATGGACTTGGCAACGTATGTTGTAGCCAGACTTGCGACGCCTGAATCGGACTCCTCCTCAGACTCCACCTCCGCCTCCTCAGAAGCAGACTCCTCCTCTGAATCCATTTCCTTGCCAACAAACGCACGTGCCTTGCCAGATGATCTCTTCTTGTGTGATGAAGACTTTGAGGAAGACTTGGAAGAAGACTTTGAGTATTTCTTATTCTTCTTGTCGTCAGAGTCATATTCCTTGCTCTTCTTCTTCTTTTTGTTCTCATTGTCCCACTGTGGACACTCAGAGATGAAGTGGCCAGGTTTCTTGCACTTGTGATATGTTTTCTTCTTGTAGTCGTGAGCAGAAGCTTCATCATTCCTTGAGCTTGATCGGGAAGACTTTCTGAAACCTTTCTTCTTGGTGAATTTTTGGAATTTCTTCACAAGCATAGCAAGTTCCCTTCCAATGTCTTCTGGATCATCCGAACTGCTGTCAGATTCTTCTTCAGATGAGGAGACAGCTTTTGCCTTCAAGGCACGAGTTCCCCCATAGTTTGGACCGTAGATATCTCTTTTCTCAGAAAGCTGAAACTCATGTGTGTTGAGCCTCTCAAGTATGCCAGACGGATCGAGTGTCTTGAAATCATGACGTTCTTGAATCATCAGGGCTAGGGTATCAAACGAACTATCAAGTGATCTCAGTAGTGTCTTAACGACTTCATGTTTGGTGATCTCAGTAGCGCCGAGGGCTTGAAGCTCATTTGTGATGTCAGTGAGTCGGTCAAATGTGAGCTGGACATTCTCATTGTCATTTCGCTTGAAGCGGTTGAAGAGGTTGTGAAGGACACTGATTCTCTGATCTCTCTGGGTTGAGACGCCTTCATTGACCTTGGAGAGCCAGTCCCAGACCAGCTTAGATGTTTCCAAAGCACTCACACGGCCATAGTGTCCTTTGGTCAGATGACCACAGATGATATTCTTGGCAGTAGAGTCCAGTTGAACGAACTTCTTGACATCAGCAACAGTGACACCTTCTCCAGCCTTGGGAACACCATTCTTGACGACATACCATAGGTCGACGTCAATGGCTTCAAGATGCATGCGCATCTTATTCTTCCAGTAGGGATATTCAGTTCCACCGAAGACGGGGCACGCAGCGGAGACTTTAATTATCCCTGCAGTCGACATAGCTAAAACTCCAGGTGGTTAAACCGAATCACACAGAACAAGGGAGCACCTTGCTCTGATACCAATTTAAAGTGCGTTATATCGACTAGAGGGGGGGTGAATAGGAGATTTTTATGAAAGTCTTCAAAACGTGGAAGTTATGAAGACAAATGATAGAAATAAACCTATTACCCTGCAGCGGAAGGTAGACTACACTAGGCAAGCCATAGTCAAGTATTCAATAGAGTGAAAGCACAATGACTAATAGCAGCAATGTAGTAAGGATCAGGTAGGAAGATATTGTGAAGCCACACAGAACACGCAGTCACTCAGTGAAGACAAAAGATAGTGCGAACATACAATGACTTCACAAGGAGTAACAGTAAGTAAAGGGAAGGGAAGATGAAACCAGTGACTCGCTGAAGACAATGATTTGTTGGACCAGTTCCAGTTGCTGTGACAACTGTACGTCTGGTTAGGGCGGCTAGGTATTTAAACCTTAGGACACACAGTCCCGGACACCCAGTCCTGAACACACAGCTCAGGACACCCAGTCCTCACCGTATTCCCCTTGAGCTAAGGTCACACAGACCTTGCCCAATCACTTTGGTAAGTCTTCAAGGTAGACTCCCAAACCTTCACAGACTTCGTTCACCGGCAATCCACAATGTCTCTTGGATGCTCAGAACGCGACGCCTAACCGGCTGGAGGATGCACAGTCCTCAAGTGTAATAAGTCTTCAGATCACACAGACAAGAAGACTTAAGTGATGCCTAATTCTCTTTGGCTCTGGGTGGTTAGGGCTTTATCCTCGCAAGGAATTCTCTCTCAAAGGCTTCGAGGTGGGTTGCTCTCAAACGACAAAAGCCGTACTCTGAATCTGAGCAGCCAACCGTTTATGGTTGTAGGGGGTGGGCTATTTATAGCCACTTGGCAACCCGACCTGATTTGTCCGAAATGACCCTGGGTCACTAAGTAACTGACATGTGTTCCAATGGTCAGATTTCAAACTCACACGGCAACTTTACTTGGGCTTCAAGCAAAGCTGACTTGCCCGACTCTGGACAAGATTCGCTCTCAAAGTCTTCACTCGAAGACATAGGTTTTGTTTAAGCATCACTTCAGTCATTCTGACTGGTTCTCTTGGACCCCACGTAACAGTACGGTGGTTCCTATGACTCAACACAGAAGAAAGAGAACTACGAAAGATCTAAGTCTTCGAGCTCCATAGGCTTCATGTGGTGTCTTCTCTTGTCATAGTCTTCAATGTGAATATCTTCATATACCACCTTTGACTTCAATGTCTTCATACATTTTTAGGGGTCATCTCTAGTAGGAAAACCGAATCAATGAGGGACTTCTACCTGTGTTATCCTGCAATTGTCACAAACACATTAGTCCCTCAACTAGGTTTGTCGTCAATACTCCAAAACCAACTAGGGGTGACACTAGATGCACTTACACTCCCCCCTTGGCGTGCCCCTCCTAGGACGCCGGCCTCCTCCTCCCCCCTTATATACGGGGGCGGGGGGCACCCGAAAGGCACACCAAAAGTTCTCTTAGCCGTGTGCGGTGCCCCCCTCCACAGTTTACTCCTCCAGTCATAGCGTCATAGTGCTTAGGCAAAGCCCTGCGCGGATCACATCACCATCACCGTCACCACGCCGTCATGCTGTCTGAACTCTCCCTCGACCCTCTACTGGATCAAGAGTTCGAGGGATGTCATCGAGTTGAATGTGTGCTGAACACGGAGGTGTCGTACGTTCGGTATTTGGATCGGTTGGATCGTAAAGACGTTCGACTACATCAACCGCGTTAATGTAATGCTTCCGCTTTCGGTCTACGAGGGTACGTGGACACACTCTCCCCGTCTCATTGCTATGCATCTACTAGATAGATCTTGCATGATCGTAGGATTTTTTTTTTGAAATGCCATGCTACGTTCCCCAACACAAGACTGTCTTCGATCGTTTGTACCATGGCGTTCGGTCCTATGACGACTATTACATCTTGAAGAAGGACGTCGTGGGAACAATTGGGTTCTTTGGTTACCAGAAGTGCATTGTCGTACTCCGGATGCTTGCGTATGGCACAACCGCTGATTCGTGAGACGAGTACCTAAGGATGTCTGAGAGCACATGCGAAGATGACATGCTCATGTTTGCAACTTCTATGGTCGAGGTGTTTGGACCTCGGTCCTTGGGAGAACCAAGTGTGGAAGACACCAAGATGCTCTTGGCGATCTCAGAAGCAAGAGGGTGGCCAGGTTTGCTTGGATCTCTTGACTGCATGCATTGAAAACGGAAGAACTGCCCGAAGGCTTACCAAGGGCATTTTAAGGGTCATATTAAGAAGCCCACCATCATTCTTGAAGCTGCTGCATCACATGATCTTTGGATTTGGCATGCTTTTTTGGCATGCCTGGGTCTCACAATGACATCAAATGTGCTGCAGCGATCACCATTGTTTGTGAGGCTGACTGAAGGAAAAGGTCTTGCTTGCCACTATACTGTCAATAGACATGAGTACAACATGGGCTATTTTCGGGTTGACGATATCTATTCTCCGTGTGCTACCTTTGTCAGCACCATCTCTAACCCAGTTGGTCAGAAAAAGTCTCACTTTACCCAAAGACAAGAAGTAGCCAGAAAGGATGTCGAGAGGGCATTTGAAGTTTTGCATGTTTTGCACTTGTTTGTGGACCTGCTAAACAATGGGATCTGAAGACCTTGTGGGAGGTGATGACATGTTGTCTGATCATGCACAACATAATCATCGAGGATAAGGGTGAGGATACTGCCACAACCGTAGAATTTAAGAACACGTGTGATCCTATTAAACTTCGAGACCAGAATCCGATCAAATTTGAAGAGTTTATTCAAATGCATCAACAAACTCGGCATCGAGCAACTCACGAGCAACTGAAGAAAGATCTGATTAAGCATTAGTGGGCGGTTAAAGGGGACAACAATGTTGGAATGTAATACCTAAAGTTTTTAAAATTTGAACTTCTACTACATGCAGATATTACTCTATGTATGCGGCTATTTGAACATTTGTACTATTTGTATGCGGCTATTTGAACATGCGGACTTTAAGAAAAAAACTAGGAAGGCCAGATGTATACGGGCAGCGTCGGATGGACGCCTCCCACATTCGTGTTCGTGGACTGGCCACACCTTTTCACGAACGGATGCGAGAGAAAATTTGCGTGTCCAAGTTGAAAATGCCCTTGGCACATCAAACTAAAATTAGACAAGAGGAATCTCGTGGCGTGAGAATGGACCAATATTGATGGAAAAGAATTATATGAGACTAGGTCTCACGGGCTAGCATGTAAGACCCACCTTGATGGATGACACGTGACATTTATAAATCACAAAGCATCTACCCCACCCCACTTGAAATCAGGGGAGAAGAGATTAGATGCTTTATGATTTGTAAATGCCACGTGTCATCCATTAGGGTGGGTCTCACCTGCTAGCCCGTGAGACTTGGTCTCATATAATTTTTCCCAACATTGATGAAGGCATGAAGCTGTTGGATCCACATAGGGCAGGAGTCGTGCACATACAAGATCAGAGCCGGCTGGTCACCACATTTGCATGCAGTAGAGCTAGCGACCTCACGGGAAAGCCCAGTGGAGTTAGGCCAACTCCACCGCGCGACCTCATTTTGTCCGGCCCCGTCCATTTGAGGTAAAAGAAACAAATAAGGAGGCCCAGCGCATGACGGCCCGGACCCATCCTGTCCGTTTTATGTCCGGGCCGACCCATTTCGAGCGCAAACATGTGTCGGGTTTGGGTCGCGACAGACAGCGAACGAACATTTCGAACGTCCGCGTCGGGGCCGCGTGGCAGGCGGCCACCTACCTTCCACCCGCCAACATCAATGCGCACGGGCGGGTGGCCCCACCTGTCATCCGCCCAGCAAAGGGTCGCCGTCCTTTTTTAAATGTGAAGTCGTGGACCGGTCGTCGTCCACACTTCCCACTCCGGCCCTCTCTGCCCCCTCGAAACCGACACCCTTGAAACCCTAGCCCAGTCACTCCCCGTCCTCGACCTCGCCGGCCGACCGCAACCATGGGGCTTTGGAACTACGGCCGCAAGGGGAAACACGCCCAGGAGGCCAGCTCCTCCTCGGGACGCCGCCGCGGCTCCGCCAAGAAGGAGGAGGCCGCATCACCGCCGCGCTCCTCCAGTCGAGACCCCGCGCCTGGGCCCTTCACCATCGCCCCTATGGCCGCCGGCGAGTGCGACCGGCGGTACCTGGCCGTGGAAGTGTGCTGGCGGTACTGGGAGACGAGGACGCCGGTCCCGTGGAGCGACATGCATCTCCCCAACAACTGGCACCTCTCCGCGGACCGGGTCCCCATCCCGCCGGTGCCGGCGAGCGGCCGTGCGCGGCGCGACGAGATCGAGCGCCACCGATGCCTCCTCCTCGACGACCCCTACTACAACGAGAGGTACGCCCCCGACTCCGTCCTGTGGGACACGTGGCTCCAGGACGAGCACGACGTGCGGCACACGTCCTACTTCGTCGGCACGGTGTCGGGGCCGCGGCGGCCACGTCGAGAGGTGCGCGGGCGTACGCGGGTGCGCGGCCTCATGCCCACGCCGTCGCCGTCGCCATCGCCACTCCCACCCCTCGCATGATAGCGGTGGAGGAGGCCCATCTCATAGCACGCGTCATAGAGGACTCCATGCGCACGCACGACGAGCGTCAATGGGAGGGCCTCGAGGAGATGACGGCCCTCTCCGCGGCCGGCGATGTCGCCATCCCCGAGCTGGAAATGGTGCCGAAGGAGGAGGTGAGGGAGGAGCCGCCGGTGGCCGCCTTCCACCCGGGCCTGGTGGGCCATGGGTGGAGCTGGTCGTGCATGACGGAGCAGATGGCGGCTGCCGTGGGTGGCAACTGGTGCCCCACGCCGCCGCGGTTGCCGGAGCGGGACGCCTCGCCTCGAGAGGAGGTGGTGCCGGCACCGGCCACCTTCCAGCCCGTGCAACGCGGACCGCCGGCCCATCTCTAGACGCCGCTGGACTACGTCGACCTCGTCAGCGACAACGACGACACTGGCGGCCACTGAAGACGGTGACGGCCACGGCATGGACGGGCGCGGCAGAAGCGCGCGGGCGGCATTTTTTTATTTTGATTTTATGTTAATTATGAAACTGGGCCGTTTAAGTGCGGCGTGAAACTAGGCCGTTTTGTCACCGTGGCTCTAAATATGTTTTAAGTTTTTTTAACTGCGTTTATTTACTTTATGTATTTTATTTAAGTTTTTTTGTTTTTTTTATCACGTACATTCTGGACATGATTTGAGATGCGGTCGCGTGGGGCACACCCACGACCCAACGGACAGAAATGGACATGAACGAATCCATTGCCGCCCCAAAGAGACAAAATCCGGGTCAATCGGACGTCCGTTCGAAGTCGTGCAGTGGAGTTGGCCTTACTTGCCTGGTCTCCTTGCACGTCAAACGCCGCTGTTCCCACACGGCCGCTACCGCCCGTGAAGACAGGGCCCGCGGGCGGCATGGGAGCACAAGGCGCCGTCGGAAGAAAGACCATGCCGATGCCATCATCCACGCGGATGGTGCGAATGCGGCAGGCAACAGAGAAGACGGAAGGGGAAGAAAGCCGCACGGGCAACAACCAACCGACCGTGCGTGTCCGTGCTCGTCTGCTCCCACCGTCCCAGCTCCCCAACCCCCGAGTCCCGACTGATCAAGGGGAGTCAGTCGTCTCTCGCATGGGGACGCGCGCGCACCGGCAGATCACCGCTCTGTCCGCGGGCGAGTGCGTGCACCGCCCTGTTGTCCAGACCAAAACCGAAACAAGCAGGTGCGGCACGCCAGCGCCATCTGTGCCTTGCCGGGTGGATCTGGTGGTTTGCCGCCGTGTTGGTGCTCCACCGGCCACCGGCCACCCGGGGTCTGACTCCCTGACATCGCATGCTGCGCGAGTTTGATTGAGACAGCTTTCTTTCGCCACCTACTAGCTCCATCCATCACCGGTTTTGGTTGCCCGCCCTGCTCCACGCACGCACGACCTTTACATCCATCTAGTTGGCTAGGCCTCCGTTATAAGTACTTTCTCCGTTTCAAATTACTGGTCACAGAAATAAATGTATTTACAACTAAAATACATCTAGATACATTCATACCTGCGATAAATAATTCGAAACGAAGGGAGTATGTACGAAGGGACCAAAGTTAGGCGTGTGCCCGCGATCATAACCAAATACTCCTACAGTATAGGTCAGGCAAACCTGTTGTCGACACGATGGGGGCCCGTTCCTACCGTTCTGGCTCGGGCACTGCACCAGCACTTACGATCTGCCAGTGCCAGGACCTCCTTGTGAAAGTGCTAGAAATGCGGATGACACTTAAATTACGCGGGGAAAACTTCATTTCTGGTTAAAAATCTGACGTTCAATGGCAGAGAAAAATCACCAGTGACATTTTTATTTATGTGCTATACTGCTGGCGTTCACACATCGTGTACTGTGAAAAGCACAATTTATCATCGCTCCTTATGTCAATTGTTGAAATTTTGTCGAATATATTTTGTAGAAGGTAGATGACAGTTGAACTTGAATTCAAACTGCGTGTAGATAAGATATGAACACGTGTTCTAATAAGACACTTGTATCTTTAGACCTCTTAGACTAACTCCAATGCACGACCCTAAATGGTCCGCCCGCGTTCATTTAGGGCTAAACGGTCACAAAACACGGCCCAACGTGCGGAAGCAAACGGACAAATGTCCGTTTTCTGTTCGGCTTCAACCCATTCCCGACACAAATTTAGACCGCGTTTGCATTGAAACGGACACGCGTGGACAGGCGCGACACGTGCCCTTGTCCTCCCCTAGCCCGCCCATCGGTGACACAACCGCCCCTATTTAATCTTCTCCTCCACCCTCCACCCCTCCCCTCCTAGCTGCCGCCATTTTCTCGGCCGCCTCGCTGTCTAGCCCGGCCGCCCACATCGACCACTAGAATTGTGCCTCTCTCGCTCCCGGCGCCGGCGGCCAACCGGTAGATCTACAGTGGCGGGATTTGGCACACCCGGTCACCGGATTTGCAGCATCCGGTCGCGGGCGACTATGCCTTGCCATGGATTGGCCGGATACTGGGCCGCACAACCCCAACAATGCCTTCACGCCGCATGCAGGTATTGACTCCGCCTCTAGCCGCTCGAAGCTATCCCGTCGGCGGTTCGCCGGCAAAGACATGCCCGGCTGTCGTCTGAGCTCAGCGCGGGCTGATACGTCTCCGACATATCTATAATTTTTGATTGCTTCATGCTATTATATTATCAATCTTGGATGCTTTATATGCTATTTTATATCATTTTCTTGGGACTAACCTATTAACCAAGTGCCTAGCGTCAGTTCCTGTTTTTTCTTGTTTTTGGCTTTTTAGAAAATCAATACCAAACAAAGTCCAAACACGATTAAACTTTACGCCGATTTTTCTCGACCAGAAGGGACCCTTGATGGTTCGAAAGGAGGACAGAAGGTCTACGGGAGAGCCACAAGCTCACAGGGCACGCCCTGGGTGATAGGACGCGCCCCCTGAGCTCGTGGGCCCCACCTAGCTCCGTTTGACTTAATCTCAACTCCATAAATTCACATATATACCCAAACCAACAAAGAGTCACCCGAAACACTTTTTGCGCCGCCACAAGCTTCTGTTCTTCCATGATCTCATCTGGAGGCCTTTTCTGGTACTCTACTGGCGGGGGAATCGATCACGGAGGGCTTCTACATCATCCTTGCCGTCTTCCGATGATGCGTGAGTAGTTCACCACAGACCTACGGGTCCATAGCTAGTAGCTAGACGCCTTCTTCTCTCTCCTTACTTCAATACAACGTTCTCCTCGATGTTCTTAGAGTTCTATCCAGCATAATCTTCTTTTGCGGTGTGTTTGTCAGGATCCGATGAATTGTGGGTTTATGATCAGATTATTCATTGGAAGTAATTGAGTGTTTTCTGGACTTTATTATGGATGATTGTTATAGCTTTGTATCTCTCTCCGATCTATCAGTTTGGTCTGGCCAACTAGATTGGTTTATCTACAGTGGGATAGGTGCTTTGTAATGGGTTCAATCTTGCAGCGTCCTCATGATGGGAATGTTGCATGGAAAACAAAAAATATTCTACGCACACACAAGATCTATCCATGGAGATGCATAGCTACAAGGGGCAAGAGCATCTACATACCCTTGCAGATCCCTAAGCAGAAGCATTTATCAACGCGGTTGATGTAGTCGTACATCCTCACAATCCCTCCCAATCAAGTACCGAACGTACGGCACCTCCGCGTTAAACACATGTTCAGCTCGATGACGTCCTCGCCTTCTCGACACAGCAAGAAAGACGAAGTAGTAGATGAGTTCCAGCAACACGTCGGCGTGGTGACGGTGGTGGTGAAACTATGCGCAGGGCTTCGCAAAGCACAACGGACATGGACGGGGGTGGAACTAGAACTAGAGGGAGAGGGGGCACCGCACATGGCTTAGGGATCGTGGTGTGTGTTGCCCCTCTCCCTCCTCTCATATATATAGGTGGGGGAGGAGGGGAGGCAGCTTAGGGTGCCCCAAGGGGACCTGCGACCAGCCCTAGGGCCAGCCCTGGCCGCCCCCTGCCGCCACTTCCTTCTTTGGCGCATGGGGGAAAGGAAAGGGGGCTGCCTGCCTTAGGGCGCCCCTCTTTCCCTTTCTCTCTTCCATGGAGAAAGGAAGAAGGGGGCAAGCCCCTCCCTTTCCTTTACAAGGCCGGTGGCCAGGTTGGGGCACGTCAGCCCACAAGTGCCCCCCTTCCATTGGCCCGTTAGGCCCAATAACTTCCCGTGGCCTCCCGGAACCCCTTTCGGTGATCTGATAAATACCCGGTGTATTCTGAAACCTTCCTGGAGACCAAATAATATCATCCTATATATCAATCTTTACCTTCGAACCATTCCGGAGCTCCTCGTCATGTCCGTGATCTTATCCGGGACTCCGAACAACATTCGGTCATGAAATCACATAACTCATATAATACTATATCGTTAAAGAACGTTAAGCGTGCGGACCCTACGGGTTCGAGAATAATGTAGACGTGACCAAGACGCTTCTTTGGTCAATAACCAATAGCGGGACCTGGATGCCCATATTGGTTCCTACATATTCTACGAAGATCTATATCGGTCGAACCTTTATGACAACAAACGTAATTCCCTTTGTTTGTCGGTATGTTACTTACCCGAGATTCGATCGGTATCTCCATACCTAGTTCAATCTCGTTACCAGCAAATCTCTTTACTCATTTCGTAATACATCATATCGTAACTAATTCCTTAGTCACTTTGCTTGCAATATTCTTGTGATGTTGTATTACCGAGAGGGCCAAAGATACCTTTCCGTCACATGGAGTGACAAATCCCAATCTCAATCCATGCCAAATCAACAGACACCTTCGAAGATACCTGTAGAGCATATTTATGACCACCCATTTATGTTGCGACGTTTGATAGCACACAAGGTATTCCTCCAATATCCGGGAGTTGCATGATCTCATGGTCGAAGGAATATGTATTTGACATTAAGAAAGCAGTAGCAATAAACAGAACGATCATATGCTATGCTAACAGATGGGTCTTGTCCATCAAATCATTCTTCTAATGATGTGATCCCGTTATCAAGTGACAACACATGCCTATGGTTAGGAAACCTTAACCATCTTTTGATCAACGAGCTAGTCTAGTAGAGGCTCACTAGGGACACGGTATTTGTTTATGTATCCACACATGTATTTAAGTTTCTGGTCAATACAATTCTAGAATGAATAATAAACCTTTATCAATATTAAAGAAATATAATAATAACTACTCCCTCCGTCCCATAATGTAAGATGCTTTTTGACACTACACTAGTGTCAAAAAGCATCTTACATTATGGGACAAAGGGAGTACTTTATTATTACCTCTGGGGCATTTCCAACAGTCTCCCACTTGCACTAGAGTCAATAATCTAGATTACATAGTAATGAATCTAACACCCATGGAGTCTTGGTGTTGATCATGTTTTTCCCGCGAAAGAGGTTTAGTTAACGGGTCTGCCACATTCAGATCTGTGTGTATTTTGCAAATTTCTATGTCCTTATCCTTGAACTTTTCACGAATGGAGTTGAAGCGTCTCTTGATGTGTTTGATTCTCTTGTGAAACCTGGATTCCTTCACTAAGGCAATCGCTCCAGTGTTGTCACAAAAGATTGTCATTGGAGCTGATGCACTAGGTATTACACCCAGATTGGATATGAAATCCTTCGTCCAGACTTCTTCATGCGCCACTTTCGAAGCACTGTGTACTATGCTTCACGCGTATACCATGACACTCCACCATTGAATATAAATATGTATCCGGTTTGTGACTTAGAGTCATCTGGATATGTGTCGAGGCTAGCATCGACGTAACCCTTTATGATGAGCTCTTCATCACCTCCATAAATGAGAAACATATCCTT
This sequence comes from Triticum dicoccoides, assembly GCF_002162155.2. Lineage (NCBI taxonomy): Eukaryota > Viridiplantae > Streptophyta > Magnoliopsida > Poales > Poaceae > Triticum > Triticum dicoccoides. The sequence goes on from NC_041384.1 coordinate 166,868,941, forward strand.
GGTCCTTTTCAGGCACTTCATGATATTCTTGACCGTTGTCCAGTGATCCACTCCTGGATTACTTTGGTACCCTGCCAAACTTATGGAAAGGCACACATTAGGTCTGGTACACAGCATGGCATACATAATAGAACCTATGGCCGAGGCATAGGGAATGACTTTCATTCTCTTTCTATCTTCTTCCGTGGTTAGACATTGAGTTTACCTCAATTTCGCACCTTGCAACATAGGCAAGAACCCTTTCTTTGACTGGTCCATTTTGAACTTCTTTAGAACTTTGTCAAGGTATCTGCTTTGTGAAAGTCCCATTAAGCGTATCGGTCTGTCCCTATAGATCTTGATGCCCAATATATAAGCAACTTCACCAAGGTCTTTTGTTGAAAAATTCTTATTCAAGTATCCTTTTATGCTATCCAGAAATTATATATCATTTCCAATCAGTAATATGTCATCCACATATAACACCAGAAATGCTACAGAGCTCCCACTCACTTTCTTGTAAATACAAGCTTCTCCGTAAGTCTATATAAAACCATATGCTTTGATCACATCATCAAAGCATATATTCCAACTCCGAGATGCTTGCACCAGTCCATAAATGGATTGCTGGAGCTTACACACTTTGTTAGCACCTTTAGGATCGACAAAACCTTCTGGTTGCATCATATACAACTCTTCTTTAAGAAACTCGTTAAGGAATGCAGTTTTGACGTCCATTTGCCATATTACATATTCATAAAATGCAGGAATTCTAACATGATTTGGACAGACTTAAGCATCGCTACGGGTGAGAAAGTATCATCGTAGTCAACCCCTTGAACTCGTCAAAAACCTTTTGCGACAAGTCGAGCTTTGTAGACAGTGATATTACCATCAACGTCCATCTTCTTCTTGAAGATCCATTTATTCTCAATGGCTTGCTGATCATCGGGCAAGTCCACCAAAGTTCATACTTTGTTCTCATACATGGATCCTATCTCAGATTTCATGGCCTCAAGCCATTTGTTGGAATCTGGGCTCATCATAGCTTTGTCATAGTTCGTAGGTTTGCCCTTGTCTAACAACATGACTTCCAGGATAAGATTACCGTACCACTCTGGTGCGATACGTGTTCTAGTAAACCTACGAGGCTCAGTAGTAACTTGATCTGAAGTTTCGTGATAATCATCATTAACTTCCTCTCTAGTTGGTGTAGACATCACGGGAACTGTTTTCTCTCAAGTTCTACTTTCCAATTCGAGAGAAGGTACAACTACCCCATCAAGTTCTACTTTCCTCCCACTCACTTATTTCGAGAGAAACTCCTTCTCTAGAAATGACCCATTCTTAGAAACAAAGATCATGCCTTCAGATTTGTGGTAGAACGTGTACCCAATAGGGTATCCTATGAGGATGCATTTCTATGATTTGTATTCGAGCTTATCAGCTTGTAGCCTTTTGACATAAGCGCCGCATCCCCAAACTTTAAAGAATGACAGCTTAAGTTTCTTGCCAAACCATAGTTCATACGGTGTCGTCTCAATGGATTTAGACGGTGCCCTATTTAACGTGAAAGCGGTTATCTCTAATGCATAACCCCAAAATGATAAAGGTAAATTGGTAAGAGACATCATAGAACGCACCATATCTAATAAAGTACAGTTATGACGTTCGGGCACCCCATCCCGTTGTGGTGTTCCAGGTGGCGTGAGTTGTGAAACAATTCCACATTGTTTTAAATGAAGGCCAAACTCGTAGCTCAAATATTCGCCTCCGCGATCAGATCGTAGAAACTTTATTTTCTTGTTACGATGATTCTCCACTTCACTCTGAAATTCTTTGAACTTTTCAAATGTTCCAGACTTGTGTTTCATCAAGTAGATATACCCATACCTACTTAAATCATCCGTCAAGGTTAGAAAATAACAATACCCGACGCGTGCCTCAACACTCATAGTGTTATAATGCTACTGTCAACACTTTTATCTTGAAATTAAGTGAATGTATCATCTTATAATGCTACCGTCATTCTAAGAAAAATAAGATGCGTAAAGGATAAACATCACAAGCAATCAAAATATGTGACATAATATGGCCATCATTATCTTGTGCTTTTGATCTCCATCTCCAAAGCATCGGCATGACTTCCATCACCACCGGCACGACATCTTGATCTACATCATTGCGTCGGGGTCGTCTCGCCAACTATTGCTTCTACAACTATTGCTAACGCATAGCGATAAAGTAAAGCAATTACATGGCGCTTAAGTGATTGACATGCAAGTCATACAATAATTAAAGACAACCCTAAGGATCCTGCCGGTTATCATACTCATTGACATGTAAGTCGTGAACTTATTACAAAACATGATCATATCATACATCAACATATATCACATCATATCTTGACCGTATCACATCACAACATGCCATACAAAAACAAGTTAGATGCCCTCTACTTTGTTGTTGCAAGTTTTACGTGGGTACTACGGGCAACTAGTAAGAACCATTCTTACCTACGCAACAACCACAATGGTGATTATCAAGTTTCTTTTAACCATCTGCAAGGACCGCCGTAGTCAAATCCGATTCAACTAAAGTACGAGAAACAGACACCTGCCAACCACCTTTATGCAAAACAAGTTGCATGTCAGTCGGTGGAACCGGTCTCATGTGCGTGGACATGTAAGGTTGGTCCGGGCCGCTTCATCCCACAAATGCCGCCAAGTCAAAATAAGACATTGGTGGGAAGCAATATGAACCTCACCGCCCACAACACCTTTGTTTCTACTCGTGCATATCATCTACGCATAGACCTGACTCTGATACCACTAATGGGGAACGTTGCATGGAAAACAAAAAAAATTCTACGCACACACAAGATCTATCCATGGAGATGCATATCTGTGAGAGGGGGAGAGCATCTACATACCCTTGTATATCACTATGCGGAAGCGTTTATCAATGCGATTGATGTAGTCGTACACCTTCAAGATCTGTCCCGATCAAGTACCGACCGTATGACAACACCGCGTTTAGCACATGTTTAGCTCGATGACGTCCTTGCCTTCTTGATCTAGCAAGAGAGGCGAAGTAGTAGATGAGTTTTGGCAACACGATGACATGGTGATGGTGCTGGTGAAACTATCTGCGGGGCTTCGCCAAGCACAACGGACGTGAACGGAGGAGGAACTAGAACTAGAGGGAGAGGGGGCGCCACACACGGCTTAGGGATCGTGGTGTGTGTTGCCCCTCTCCCTCCTCTCATATATATAGGTGGGGGAGGAGGGGAGGCAGCCTAGGGTGCCCCCAAGGGGGCTGGAGGCTAGCCCTAGGGCCTGCCCTGGCCGCGCCTCCTTCCTTCTTTGGCGCATGGGGGAAAGGAAAGGGGGCTCACTGCCTTAGGCCCCCCCTTTCCTTTTCCCTCTTCCGTGGAGAAAGGAAGGAGGGGGCCAACCCCTCCCTTTCATGTACAAGGCCAACGGCCAAGTTGGGGGCACGCCATCCCCTTGTGGGATGGGGTGCCCCCTTCTATTGGCCCATCAGGCCCAGTAACATCCTGTGGCCTCCCGTGGCCTCCCGGAACCCCTTCCGGTGATCCGATAAATACCCGGTGTATTCTGAAACCTTTTTGGAGACCAAATACTATCATCCTATATCTCAATCTTTAACTCCGGACCATTCCGAAGCTGCTCATCATGTCCGTGATCTCATCCGGAACTCCGAACAACATTCGATCACCAAATCACATAACTCATATAATACTATTTCGTCAACAAAAGTTAAGCATTCGGACCCTACGGGTTTGAGAATAATGTATACATGGCCAAGACGCTTCTCTAGTCAATAACCAATAGCGGGACCTACGTGCACATATTGGTTCCTACATATTATATGAAGATTTTTATTAGTCGAACCTTTATGACAGCATACATAATTCCCTTTGTCTATCGGTATGTTACTTACCCGAGGTTCGATCGTCGGTATCTCCATACCTAGTTCAATCTCGTTATCGGCAAGTCTCTTTACTCGTTCTGTAATACATCATCTCGTAACTAACTCCTTAGTCACTTTGCTTGCAAGCTTCTTGTGATGTTGTATTACCGAGAGGGCCTAGAGATACCTCTCCATCACATCGAGTGACAAATCCCAATCTCGATCCGTGCCAACTCAACAGACACCTTCGGAGATACCTATAGAGCATCTTTATGATCACCCAGTTACATTGTGATGTTTGATAGCACATAAGGTATTCCTATGGTATCCGAGAGTTGCATGATCTCATGGTCGAAGGAATATGTATTTGCCATTAAGAAATCAGTAGCAATAAACAGAATGCTCATATGCTATGCTAACAGATGGGTCTTGTCCATCACATCATTCTCGTAATGATGTGATCCTGTTATCAAGTGACAACACATGTCTATGGTTAGGAAACCTTGACCATCTTTTAATCAACGAGCTAGTCTAGTAGAGGTTCACTAGGGACACGGTATTTGTTTATGTATCCACACATGTATTTAAGTTTCTGGTCAATACAATTCTAGCATGAATAATAAACCTTTATCAATATTAAGGAAATATAATAATAACCACTTTATTATTTCCAACACCTCACTCAGTGACAGAAGGGGTAGCGAGGCACATATTGTATTGTTGCTATTAAGGGAAAAACGACAGGGTTCAATTATATCGCTTGAGTTTACTTTGTCTACATCATGTCATCTTGCTTAAGGCGTTATTCTGTTTGTATTGAACTTAATACCATATATGCATGCTGGATAGCGATCTATTGGTGGAGTAATAGTAGTAGATGCAGTCAGGAGTCAGTCTACTCGCCATGGACATGATGCCTATAACATGATCATTGCCATGAATATGTCATAATTATGCGCTTTTATGTCAATTTCCCAACAATAATTTGTTTACCCACCATATGTTATGTGATCGAGAGACAAGACTCTAGAGAAAACTATGCCACCCGATCAACTTTATCATATTATTAAAACCGAAAATAACTTGATGCAATTTTATACTTTTTATTTTTATTTTCTTTTTATCTATATATCACTATCAGAATTAATCCTTGCAAGTAACGAGTTCAAGGGGATTGACAACTCTCTTGCCCGTGTTGGGTGCAAATATTTCCCGTTCATGATAAGTGTTTATTATTCATGCTATAATTTTATTGACCGGAAACTTAAATACATGTGTGAATACATAAACTACACCGTCTCCCTAGTACGCCTCTACTAGAGTAGCTCGTTGATAAAAGATGGTTAAGGTTCGAAAATTGCTTGGCGCGCCCGAGCGCGCGCGCTCTTGGTATCAGATCACGTTGAATCTGTTGTGGGGATGTGGGCTGTCAGATATATTATATGTTTTGTACATGGTACATGGACGACATACGAGAGGTACGAATTTGCATACGTAGATAATGGAAGCGGCCTCAGACGGCTGTATGTTCACGACGGCGGGGTTGGTTATGTACCAATCTGTACCAGAGGTACATGAACATAGTCAGACGGTGCCCGGGTCACGGTGTTTGTGTTGTCTGTTAGCGTCACGGGGTGGGAAGTGGTGCTTGTATAGTGCAGCAGAGTTATTTATGAGCCCAGCGACCCAGCCACCCCGTACCTATCTGCTCATTTGCCCCCGCAAAATCGAGAGGAGGAATAGTACGTGGAGCTCATGGCTTCCAACCAAGTCCCAGATCCGGTGGCTCTGCCTAGAGTCCCCTGCCCGGATTGCGGGAGGATAGTGGTGACGTTCGTGGCGAGGCGTGGTCAGTTTGCGGGGGAGCATTTCTACAAGTGGCGCAATCACAATGTGAGTCAGTTTTGGATCGAGTCGACTGATTCTTTCTATTGTTCAGTGTTGATTTTTATTTGTTCGTTTGTTAAATACATGGCAGCCGGGCAGAGGTGGTTGTGACTTCTACCGGTGGCAAGAAGCATACACGGAACATCTAGCTTCGCTTGGCCCGGCGGCACCTCCGTTGGGGCAAATCAATCCTGATGACAACGAAATCGGGGGAGCAAATCAAGGTGGTCATCTGTAGGCAGCGGTCGGCAAGGTCGCGAACCAGGGTGATGCATCGGATGGGGCGCAGATGTCGGCTGTAGGCGGTGCTGGAGGATCTGTGGTTGATGCGGCGGGAAGCGGCGCTGGAGGATCTGTGCTTGGTGCGGCGGCTGTTGGCCGGCGTCTGGCAACTGTCGCCCTGGATCCTACATCAATCAATCTGGTTGTGTCTGTTGGAAACATGGTCATTTGCCTTGCCATCCTTGTACTGGTTGTAGCTTCAAGCGTGTTGCGTGTGTTTGACTAGTGATTAGGCGTGTTAATGTTAGCTCGGTATGGGGGGACCAGTAGAAGCTGTCCAGTAGAATGCTTCCTAATTAGCGGTAGCGGAGTTGTGTTTACAGCTTGATCAGCTTTTGGTTGTTTGTTCGGTTTGGCTTGATCAGCTTTTGGTTGTATGTCCGGTTTGGACGTCCCAGTATTAATGAAATGTCAGTACTTAAGCTAATGAAAGCAGTGGAATGAACAAATGCATGATGGAGTAACATATCAATATGCATGTAGAACACGTGTCTGGACGACGTCTCAGTGTCCGTGCTACAGTGGCGGGGTAAATGTGGTTGAATTCGTGTCTGTAGCATGGGACCACGCGTATCGCGTCTTTTTGGTCACCTACCTGTGCCTCTCATTAATCCTCTTCTGCAGATGGCAACGCTTGAAGCTGGCGCATCAGCAGGCAACATGATGAGGGACGCAGATCTGGGCTCACCAACTTATCCTGGAGGAGTGGTGGGCGGAGTTCTTGGTGTGCTCGTTGGCGGCTTTGCTCTAAGCTCGGCAGGTAAGTGTGGTTTGAATCTTGGGCATGTGTTTATACATTTTAGATCTACCGGATTGTTGCATTTTGGAGGCGAGATTCAGTTTCTTCTTTTTTCATTTTATTCGGGCACTTAGATGGACGAAGAGGACAAAAATATGGACCCGAAGGTGGGAGGCAGATGGGAGGAGGGGATCCGTTCGATGGTGTCGACTGGCCAACAGAAGCTTCAAAGGGTCAGCCAGGGTTGACTTCACGGCTGTCAGTGAAGCACGTTGTCGAGGTCATCCAAAAGTTTGATGATTACAAGTGGTGGCTTGTATCCGAGATTGGTTTTGAGAGGATGCTGAAACTGCCATTGTTGCAAAAGATAGATCTAAGGATGAGTGCAGGGGTTATGAGGAAGGTGGAGGTGAAATCGCGTGTAATTTCTATTGATAAAGACCGGTTGCTTTTGTTCACATCAGAGGATTTTCATAAAAATTTTGGTGTTCCTTGTGGCAATCAGGTTATTCGTGGAAGGGATGGTGAAATCAGGAGTGCAGAAATAGAGTTTGTTAAGCAGACAATTGGTATGAATGGATCAGCTGCTCATAATCTTAAGGTTGCAGAAGATTTGATAAACAGGGATATTTCAGAAGAGTCGACCAAGCTTGAGAAGGATTGCTTTCAGATATCATTTGTTATTTTTTTCATGGGATATCTTTTGTCACCTGGCATGAAGCATGAGTACAAGATGATAGACTTCTGGGGTGCTTTGGCGAATCCAGAGTTGATATCCCAATTCAATTGGTGTGAGTATGCTCTTCAGGATCTGATGGCAGCTGTGATGATGTTGCAGGCGGAGTATGACAAGAAGGCGCAGATAGTTCACCTATTTGGATGCCATCTATTCTTCCAGGTATACTGCAAGTTATGCTTTCTAAAAATTTAAGAATTTGTCATTCTGTTGTCACTAATCAATTTGTTGGTTTTATGAAAAGGTTTTCTTGCTGGATAACATTGATCTAGGGATTTTCAACATGAAGCATACTATATTCCCTCGTATCCAGTGTTTCGAATAGAAAAGACTTAGGGAAATGATCTTGATGGTGCGTTGTGATCGGCGTGGTGTCATGACTTATGTCCCTGGAGCGGTCAGGAACTTGAATTTCGTATCAGTCTGATGCAGATTATTTTATTTTATTAGTTTCTTTATGTGAGTACTAAGAAATTTACGTTTACAGGTGTGTCCTGCAGATTCGGTGTGTTATACCCGGGTAGTTCTGGCGAACCCACCGTGTGGAGTTGCTACATCAATTCTGTCATCTTCGAAGCGACCAGTTTTTGGGTCATTCGAGACACCCAACCGCGAAGTAACGGTGGGTGGGGTAAATGCCAACAAAGGCCCAGCAAACTTCCTAGGTGATCCTATGTCGTCAAGTCGGTCAGTCGGTCCGAGTGATTTCAACAAGCATCTTCGCGAGATTTGCAAAGATGATCCGGTATGGGTGGTGAATGCAATTTTTCGGTTTCAATTTATATGGATATGTGTATGTGTGTGGGTTTTACATCTATGAGAATCATACAGATATTTTATGATGTGTGTGGTACAGGTATTGGAGGAGTTGAGCCTTATGCTGAAACGACACAATGCAAAGTGTACACTGACTACAACATTGCTGTGTAACCAATTGCACTCTGACATGTTTAGCTTTGCTGAGAAAATGGTTGCACTTGTGAAGGAACGATGTAGATGCTGTGCAAAAAAGGGGTTGTCCAAGTGCATTACGCTTTGTGAAACTAGTATTGCTCAATGATGTCTTTTTTGAGATGTCAATTCATGGTCTGATTAAAAAATAGAAGCTATGTTATATGTTTGATGCGTGGTTAATCCTAGTTTTGTTGTATATATGAATATAGGAGCAGATGGTGATCGTTGGAGACGAGTTTGTGAAGTGGGACGTAGGCTCGAGATGTTTGATGATGAAGGTAGGAGCTACTATTTATGTATGTAGTTGTGATTCATTTACATGCTGGTGTTTGTGCCTACATTTGTATGGATATTGAGAGTTTTATTTCTGGTTGGTCAGGTGCCAGCAATGCCAATGTGGATGATAATGAGCAAAGAATAAAAAGAAGCCGGAATGTTATAAATGAAAGCACAAGAGGTGAGTGTTGGGAGTATAGTTATTTCATTAAAAATTATAGGCTATGCAGAGTACAAGATGTTGAATACACATGGCATGACAATGTTGTTGGTTACTTTGTTACAGATGAGGTTGCAGGTCCATCACACATTGTAGATGATGCTCCTATGTACAACAATCCTGTAGTGGAGCATCGACCTGTTGACAAGGACAAATTCTTATTGGACAGACTTGTGATATATGCGCAAAATATGGTCGACATGGTTCAATCTCTTTATGAAGATGAGTCACAGGAGGCAAATGTTGTTTATTTTTGTTCAACTCAGGCAAAGTTACCAAAGCGTAGGTATGTTGCATCTGCAAGTTTTTGTGGTGATCCATGGACACGGGGGTGTCTCCCGCAGCCGCCTCCAATAGCATTTACGAGCAAGTTCAATTCATGGCTAGCTGGAGGGAATGATTTTGATCTGGACAGGTAAATTGTCTTAGTTTTGTTGTATGTGGTACCAAATTAAAATTAGAGTTTGATTTACCATGTCATTGACATTTTTTTCCACATAGTGTATGGTTACTGCACACAGTTCCCCGACTTGTGAGGGTAAACGCTGTATGTGTACAGCAGCAGATGTTGTGGAATAATGATCTTGATCACGAGTTCACTACTCTTGTGTTGCGGAGGTTTTACCAGCTTGACACTGCCGTGGAAGGAGCAAGTCCTTACATGTTGTGGAGGGAAGTTCTTGAGCCAGATTTCGCGGTTAGTATATGTGTTTTTTCGATTTTTTTTCTGGGTGGTATGGTTGTTTGTGTTTTTTCTTTATTAGAGTGATTTGCTTTCATATTTGTAAATGCCAAATTAGAATTATGATTTTTTTGCACAACAGACGCATGTTCTTGCAGGGGAGAAAGTCCTGCATATAAAGGCTGTTCAGTGTCAGCTTGCACACACGGTGCATGATATCACGACATGTAGGACGGTAAGGTGTTATGTTATGTTTTGTTCTAAGTTTAATGTGTGGCATAAGGCAGACAGATGTGGTTTTTAATAAGTGCCAAACCCAAACCATGCAGTTTTTTGTCATTCTTGATCAAGGTTGGGCTGCATATATGTGGGACATGTTGAGGAAGGAGATTCATGTACTTGACCCTATGTGCTGCCAAGTCGATGGTGCAGAGCAGCGGCTTATGATGCATGAGGAGGCAGTGTCGCAGATTCACAATGCTTTGTTCTGCTGCTTGAATGAGTTTTTTGCAAAGTGGCATTGCACATCCAAAAGATGGATACGGAAGTTTCCGAGGATTACTGATGATGTTTTCAACAGGTATTCAAATGGTGTGGACAATCGAGTTTCTTTTTTGGGGGATCAGGAATCAAGGTGTTATTTCTTGTTAGGTATTCAATTTATTTATGTCTTTTGTTTTCAGGGACGAGTCTGGAATCTGTATGATCCACGCGATCAAGCAGTATGATGGGGACAAAATGAAGTGGCCACTTACCAAGGTAATTTTGTTGTTTGCTTTTTTTTCATTCTGTGGGAAAATGTTTTTATCGCTATTTTTCAGTAGTTAGATGCTCGACTGCTGGTTTGACTGTGAAAAATGCAGAAGAATATTGCGAGCTTTCGGAAGTTGGTTGCATTTGAGGTCTTCCGTTTACTTGATGAGCATGGGCAGTTCATTGTGGAGAGTGTTCTGCGCGCTGCATTTGATGAACCTGAGGGGTGATGCGTATGAAATGGATGTATGATCTGGATGGTTTTTACCAGCGTGCGAGGGGTTTGACTAACTTGATATGGGGAGTGAAGAAGATGTTAGGACTTGGTGAAATAATGTACATATGTATGTATGGCAGTTATGATACATGTCGTATTAAGTACTGATCTTAGAACCTTTTTATTTTGACTTGTTAGAATCATGCTCGACGACATATGCTTAAATGCTATGGGGAAATGGATTGAGATTGCAAGGCCAATACAATCGGAATGGGTGATGATGGTTTAATTTTGTGGTAGGAGCCAGGAGGGTTTTTTATTTCTGGCGGCGTAATTGTTAGTTTTGAATGAAATGACCCTTTTCGAGACTCTCCGGTGCGGGTACATATGGTGAGGGAATTTTGAAGGTGTAGCGTGAGCGTTGGGTGATAGTGGTAGAAAGAGTTGCATTAGGTGTGACGGAGCTACGTGGTGTCCCTTGTTATTTTGATGATGGGATATCATTTTTTGTTGTTTTATTTATGAGAAAGTGAGACAAAATTGTTTTTTTCAGGAAGTGAGGCAATTTTTTTTGATAAAGTGAGAATTTTTTATCGGGAACGGGTGTTCAAGTGTTTAAGAAACAAGGTTATGAAATGTCATCGAGACCAAAATTTGGATGGTGTCCACAAATACAAGAGCTGGCAGTGCTAGTGCATTGGAGTTGGAGTTCTTATTTTCTTTGTGTCATTTGGGTTTCAATGGATATTGACATCTCAGGAGAGGTCGGGGTAGGCTGAATTTGACATGGGAGGAGTCTATTAAGAAGAGTTTCAAAGGATTGCATTATCACCAAATAATTAGATATGGAAAGGTGTGAGTGGAAGGTTGCGATCCATGCCTGGAGACTTGAGTTGGTCGCGAGATCCTATGAGTTTCACATGTAGATCACCGCAACTTGTTTTGGGCCGAAAGGAGTTGCTATTCTTGTCGTTGGTATGTGGATTTTTGTGGAATGACGTGTAGCTTGGCGTTACGACAATGAAGGCAACATTTACTTCTGAATAAGTGGTCATTTTTTTGTTTGTTGAAGGTGGTTTTTGATGGTTGTTTGGGATGTGGCTTGTTTTGTTTGACAGGGTTTTACATGTTCACCTAGTATTTTTTTGCATTAATGAAATACCTGATTTTCATACGATTTTGTACTATGGTGGAAGAAAAGCATGGGTGCTATTTGAAGGCAAATGCGAAAATGATATGCATTGATATGATGCTTGAGTTGCCGTGTGTTGTTTGGTATATATGGTCGTAGAGTCCGTGGTTTTAGTCTATATTTGCAATCATGACAGAGTTTGTAGCAATTAGGCAATTGATTAATATTTTGTAAGTTGTGTTTACTGTTAGTGGCAGTTGCTACATTTTTAAAAATTGAGAATGCAAGTTTTAGATGTAAGCTTATGAAAAATGCAGGTCAAGCAGACATTTGCAGTTAGACACGTGATCAGCTAATCCAGAGCATGCAAGTGAGCACTAGTAGATTTATGTCTGACATAAGCGGCATAACATAGTGATTGTCTTGCAAATAGATGACATAGAAGTGCATGACATAGGGGGGCTAATAGTTTTTGCCATGCAACTTTGATTGAATTTAATCATAGTAAGGTCTGCCATGCATACTGGTCACACTGACCGCGACCTATATGGTCGTCACACTGAAGAAGGATAGCTGGATGATAGCTTGAATGACTTGTCCATTCGTAGTAGGAGTACGGTGATTCCTTGTACTTGTAGGGAACCGAGGTTCATTGTGTAGCGCGCCCGTAGATATTGCTCTCGATGTGTGCTGTGTTGCCATCTATGTGGAGAACTTCATATGCCATATGCATCCTCATGTATGCAATTAAAGCCTGTAGGAAGGACAAGGTAAATGTTAGGATTGTAAGTCATTGTGTGTGTATTTCATTCATTAGTTTCTAATTTGGAGATGTGATAACTTACTGGGGTTGGCATTATTGTCAGCTTGTCACCATCAAACTCTTTGATGTAATGGAGTACATAGAAGCCACTGTCAGATCTGCATCATTTTATATGTAGCAAAGCATAAGTGGAGCATAAGTGACCGTAAAGGAACAAGAATTTATTAAATGTTTGAAAGGCAACAACTTTTGATGGATTAACTCACGTAGCGCAATTTTCATGCATGTTGTACTTGTATTTGAAAGACCATGATGAAGTATCAAATTTCCACTGTGGATAACATCTGTTCAGGCAGTTGAAGAGGCAGCTAAGAATGCGATTGCTTATCTCTCTATGCTTTGTCTCCATGGTACCTTTGCGGGAGTTTGTTAGCATGGGATCCATTACGAGCAGAGTTTTGGCCTTGATGTCTACCTCATAAAGGCACCATCCTCTGTCGACAAATAGTATAATCTGAAACTGTTTTATGTGAAAGAAGGGCATCCAAGTTAATTTTCCATAAATTTTAAATGCACAAGGATTGGTAAAAGTAGGATGAAATGTTATGCTTTTTTTGTCGACTTACTTTCTTAGAATCCTGCATGTTGTATTTCAGGTTATTCCTTCTGAACATCCAGTATACTTGCTGCATTTGATCTATGTTGCTGCTGGAAAGGACGTGATCCTGTAGAAATCATATATAGATGGAGATCAAGCACAAGTCAACCATTATTGCTAATGTTTCCAAGCATAACGGTAACCATTGTCTTGGTTTTTATTGTGATTTAGGCTATGCATTTTTTGTACCGCAAATGTTTGATCTATTATTGCCCTGTATCGCAGAGTTCCTTCTGGATACAACTTGTTTTCTTTCATGTGAAGAACTCGGACTGATATGGACATGCCATCACCCTTGAGGCCTCGTCCCGCACCAAAGTTCTTAATTATGGAATGCCCAGTCAGAACCACAGTGTAGGGGTGAGGATGTGAAACCATTTTCCTGCAACAATATTGTATCATCTTCAGTTTGGAGAGTAAGAATGAAACCTTTTATAGAAGATGACACAAGGGGAATGATCAGATGTGTTTCTCAACCTGCGAAGCGCACGCGAGTCCCACTTTTGTATGTCATCATAGCAGATGTACACAACACAGGCATCGGGTTCATCTTTTGACATCCTTGCAAACACTGGAGTTGGAGCTTCTGGTTCATTTTCATTTGATTCAGCAAGGGCTGCAGTAGCTAGCATGTCCCACTTGTTGTGTCCAGATGGGATACAAGGTTGTGTTAGCAATGCTGTTAGGTGTGGTTAAGAACAATATGCAAGGTATGCAAGAGATTAACAAATTTTTAAATGATGGGGGCAGATGGATGGTGGTACCTGAAATTATGTCCATACTCCCGCTTGATAGCACCTGGTATATGTTGGGATCATTGGAGCCCGCTACAACTGCATTTCAAATATGGGGGGTGGTGAGAGTTATCAAACTAAATTTGAAATGTAGATACTTGGAGTTTAGTTTGCTTGATATTTGTAAGCATAGTTGTTTTTTAAAATTCAAGTGCTGTTACCTGTTGCCAGCAAGTCCATGGCAGATGAGTCAGGAGCTTCACTAGATGTTGGACTTGTATCCCATTTTGGACGTGTGACTGTTATGGAAGTACCATATTATAGGAAATCACGTAAAAAAGAGTGTGGAACACAATTGGTGACAATAGGAGTTGAAATATATGCAGTGTATATGTTTGCTATGTGAGACATGATCATACCCGATGGAGTTTTTGAGTTTTGCAGAACAAAAGGAGTTGTACTTGATACAACATCTCGCTTCTTGGTTTTTGTAGATGTGGTACACTTGAATGGTTTGACAGCTTTGGAGACAAGGAAATAACATTTGTTAGTCCAGATTCTTGAGTTGTACTCCCTACATTCAGCGATGGAATCAATTTTTTTTCTTCGAATCTCACCTGAAGCCCGAGGTGTAGTTGTTGGCTGGCGACGTTTGTAAGCCAGTACTGGATCTTTCATTCTGTCTGGGTTGGAGAACCATATATCCGAAATGAATTGAAACACAGTGAACTACTATTAGGTAAAGATGAAAACATTCATGGGATGATATAGCTTGACTGATTACAAAGTACATTCTACCTGCATGAACCGAGTCATTCTTTTCAATATTTAAGTTAGCAGCAACAGACTGGATACTTGGTGGTGTTATGCCTTGAAGATTCTTTGTTTGTGACAGGAGTACCGATATATGCTCTGTTTTTTGCTTTTTGTAGTCCAAATTTCTTGTAACTTCTGTCCGCGGTCGTTTGCTAGTCCAACCAAGTGAATCAGACATGCTATCAGTGTAGCTCTGGCTGCGGTCGTGGAAGGGGGTGCGTGGGCACTTGGGTGATGGGAATCTTGTTTGTTCAGGAGTGTCATCTGATGAAATGTTAGCAGCAGAGTATCTGTAAGTTTGCTGGGGGAAAATAGAAATCAAGTGCAGATGAGGGGAAGGTGTGTGACCTAGAATAGACGAATCATCAGCGATGGAGGTAGTGTTGAATAGGAGAGCACGAGGTGCCAGTGGGGCAGTATCATCTTGGAGCACTAGCCGTCCTGGGGCAGGCAGTGCGGCAGCAGGTGTTTTGTATATCTAGGTGATATATTTTCTGCAAAGGAAAGCAGGCCATCAGTTTGATGGAGTGGCTAACAAAATTATCAGCAGGAAAATTTAGGTAGTTGCTGGTAGCAGACCTGGTTGTTGGACAAGCGAAGGCGCACAGTCGTTTCCCATCATATTGTCTGAGGACACTTGCATCTGAAGTGCTGTTTTTCATGAAAAAGGTATGATCATGAATTAATGTTTTTATAGATCATGTATTTTCTACGAAAAGCATGGGTATGTTAAGCCACTCACATGTGACATTCAATGTTGTAGAGGAGATTGGCATGCATTCTTCTGTAATGTTTGGATTGCAGTGATGTGCCCCCTCATGAGTTGCTGACAATGTTTTTCTGTCATCTTCAATGTGCATATTGCATCCTATTCAATGGAATGACCATGTTAAGAGAATGTGATTAATATGGAAATACAAAACAGAAGGTACATAAGAGATATTATGTGCAAGTAAATTTAGGTGCTGGTTGATAGCAGACCTGGCTCTTGGCCAAGTGAAGTGTCAAAGTCATTTGTCGATCTTTGGTTTGAGGGGGCTTGCATCTGAAGAGCTGGTTATATGGAACATTTATAATTATCAGTTTATGAATGTGTAATTCATGCGTTTTTGCTGAAAGCAAGGGCATGCAACGCTACTCACGGGTGATGTCAAGTGCTGTAGAAGAGCTCAGGACGGTTTCTTGTATAATGTTTGCATTGCAATCTTGTCCCCCGTTATGAGTTTCTGCCAATGTCTTTCCACCATCTTGGATATCCATGCTGCATCCTATTTAATTGATTTACCAAGTCAAGAGAATGTGGTTTATACAAAAACAAGGATACAAAAGAGGAAGTACAAATATGAATCGGGTCTAACCATCAAAAGTTTGGAGTTTTATGCTTATTGGCTCAGGAAGTCTTCGAGAAGGTCTTTTGTTTTTTGTCTCGGCTTTTTCTGCAGCTATTAGCATGCCTAAAAACTCGTTAGACAAATTATTTGAGCCTGCATCAATCCTGTTGAAAATCTGGAGAGCAAGGGAAAGGCATCTCTTGTAATGCTCGACTGTCAGTTTCTTCCCAGGTGGCATGTGGTTGGTTGCAAAATGAAGAACTGCATCTCGGATTCTTGGACAAACTAAATCATTGACATACTATGTGGCAGCAGCTTTGGCTGCAGCAATTGAGAATGAACGCTCCTGACGGAGCACTGGATGCAGTTGCCAATGCTTTGCTTTGTATGTCTCAATGCTTTTTGTCTGTATGAACAAAAAGAGTGTATATTAGTTTTACTTCTCAAACAAATATATGATTCTTTTTATCTGTAAGCAGTCATGTGTACTGAATGTGAAACAGGATTGTAGATGTACTCTGAAAACAATAAAGTGATGTGAGTTCAAAAAACAGAGTGTCTTTTTTCAGATTACCTTGAAATGATTTTTGGATTTCCTTGCTAATTTAAACAGTTCTTTGAGTTTGTCATTTGTGTAAGCTGAGATGCACGGCCACAATTTGTCGTTCAGGTTGTGCTCTTTGAAATCCATCCACTCCACAAAGAATAACTGGCCATGTGTGCAGAAAAGACATGAGCAATTAGTATGAGCAGGGAAAGGAAAACAGGGAAAGAGACAACGACATGCTTTGGAAAAGAGAACAGAGCAAGAGACAACGACATGCATGCAAGCAAATCTATCACGTACCTGGGGGAAAAGCTGAAACCCTCCCACCATGCAGATTTTGGCATTATCATCAGAAAGCTTCAGCGCTTTCTCTGCACTCTCCATGACTTTCCGAAGCAGGTACTCACCCCAGTTTTACATGTTGATTTTCGTTGGATCCAACACACATGTCAGCACTTCGTCCGGCACGGCTGGCCCATTATATTTTGGAGCAACCATGGTGGCACACACAAGCAAAGTATATGCAACATTTGCGACCTCAAGTTGCTTCTTGTTCTTTGTGCGTGGATCTATCTTGTTGATTACATCAACTAGATCCTCTACTTCTATTGATCCGATGGCTGTGTTCTTGAGGCCAAGAAAATCTTGATCGCCCCATAGAGTCTCAAGTCTGTTAGATGTGGATAGGTGATCTGGGACGGGAATGGGACCAGACTCTATGCCGGTTATGAGCTCTACGTCGCTGACAGTCATGCATCTAACTTGCTTATCAGGAAATGTCATGGTTCTATTTTTGGGAACTATGCATCTAAGTACAGTCCAATACATTTTTTTGTCTCCACCACCAGATGCTCAAGCAGTGATTAGCGTGGCCAAGCCGGTAGGCTACAAGGCAGGGTACCAGAAGGGAGAAATGCTCGTCACCTGACCGGTGTTGAAGCTGCATCGGACAGTTGGGATTTTTGAGCCGTCAGAACCTTCTAAGCCGGTCAGCTTCTTTGGCCGCGGCCGCCGCCTTGCTTCTTCTTTGGTGAGGGCTTGCGGCGGTCATCTTGTCTTGCTACAACGTCAGCGACATGCGGGACTGATTGTTCACTCCTCCTGAGCCTGCATTTCTTTTCCTTCTTGTTGCTGTTGGATCCACACTCTGTCCCATCGCCAACCTCGTCTTCTTCCAAAGGTGGCATGGCTTGATCAACGACACCACGCGGCCGGAGCTGAGATTTATGGATGATTGAACAAAACATCAGATTTAGATGTGGTGTACCGAATCAAGATCCAAGGGAAAATTTCTTACAAAATATATGACGGAAATGCGTGATATGAACTCACCTAAGCCAGCGCCGGCCAGTGTTCTATACCACAGCCAAGCACGTAGGGAGGCAATGCCTTGCGCAACACGAGGATTTTTGTATGGAGTGAAGTAAGTAGAGGAGTAAGAATGGGTCGATGCACACATAGAGATAAGATAGATTTTGCGGACAGATGAAGAAGGGGGGAGGGGATAAACAGGAAGGCGTGTGGTGGAGTAATGGCAGTTCCACAGTGGACTGGACTGGCAAGGGCACGCGGCAGCTCATCTATTTGCAGTATGGGTCCCGCTAGTCTTGTTTGGCGATTGCGTATTCACATGCTTACCAGGAATTCAACGTGCCATCGGGTTGCCCTTTGCCTCATTTGTATCACCGAAGCGCCAAGGGAGGACATGCATTATTGCAATTGACTCGATGATGCGCGCCCATGGTGGAGTGAGCTGGATGGAGGATTATCAGAGAGATGTACACAGGTGTTGGCTCGAAAGTGAAGTGGTTGCATGTTGTGGACTTTTCAATCTGGTCGAACCTCTATGGGCAGGGACAAAAACCATGGCCATGCGCATGCATGTTTTTGGAAAAGCCTCACTCACTCACTGTTTGTGGTCCTTCCATACTGTAGCTATCACTACACAAGCAGGTCACGTGTCGAACCTGTCCTACCAGTGTATGCCAAATCTAACCAGGATTGGAAGCATGGGTGTGCCCACTCGCAACCGAGCACTTAGATATGTGCATGTCCGCAACTACTGTCGGTTAGATGTCATGGACAATTTTCTTTTTGGGCCCACCTGTATGGCTGATAACATGCCCCTGCCAGTGGGGCAATGGGCTTTTTTGGTAGCAGCAGATTTTGCTATGACTTTTGTTTTTTAGTAAATGAAGGACGCGTGGATCCCTAGAGCAGTGTAGATGCATGTTCGGTCGTAGTTTACTGTGACACTGTTTTTGCTAATTATACACTGTTTTTGCTAATCGCATTCATTTCTTTTGTTGTCCACATATTTCAGGATCAACAACACATGGCACGTACGGAGTGAATTTTGGTTTTTAATCTAGAGTTTAAATAATCTTTCATGTATGCATCACATTTTTTGCATGTACAATTAATTATCATTAATAGTTATTATCTATAATCGGCAAAGCAAGGGATCAGTGATTAACCAGAGTACTAATTTTTAATTTTGACATGCGGAGATGATGAAGCGTGATTACATCCTTTTCTAAGCGAGAAACAAGGCGCACAGAGGCAGAGAACTACGAACTGGACTACAGGGAAACAAAAGGACACACAACTGAACTAAATTATTGCTAGGTGGTTGAGTACGATCCGGTAGATGATTAATTCTATTTTATTGGCCAAACTAGTAGTCCGGATCATCGATCCTTGCTCGCTTAGCGGATCTGGACTCGTCATCCGGGTTGTCGTTCGTGTCTTCCTCCCACTCGTGTTTCGATGCAGTGTAGGTATCTTCCTCTGCTTCAGCTGCAGCGTCATTGTTGGTGGAGAAATGATTTTCTGGATCGTACTCGCCCACCTCTTCGATTGCCGCTATCCTCGACTGCACTTCCATGTCGCCATCTTGTTCAACTTCATCTGCACTGGTCCAAGGCCCATCAGCTCTGGCGTTCACCGAATCCTGCATGCATGGAGGGGGATATTAGCTCGCGTTGATGAATACCAGGTCTGAATAATGGAGGAACAACAGCAAAGTACATAGAACTTACCTCCTGTGTGGATCTCTGTGCTGAACAATCGATATGGAATCCATCGCTTTCTACTCCACCATCTGAAGGTACTACGATTAGTGGAAGATTGCGGCCAGCAACGACGGTTGCAACCTGCGGGGCGTTCAATCCGGAGGAGGCGTGGGGGAGAGAGCTCCCAACTGAAAGTGCAGTAGACATTTGGTCTCACACTAGGTTGATGGAAGGGGGGAGCAATGGCTATAGAGCTGCTGGGGAAATGAAATTGCCTAGTTAAGTAGGTGGTGCATGAGGTGATGGGGTCGGATGTGCTCGGGACCCCATGGTTTTAAGTAGAGGCCGGTGATGGGGTTATGTACCTAGGGTAGGGTCATGGACCTGATCTAAGTACCTTACCCAAGGACACCCTTAGAAGAAGTCGCCTTCCAGTCGACTAACGAGGGACACACTCGACTGACTTGAAGGACTCGACCACGAAGACTCAGTCGACCACCAGAAGGTCAAGAGGCACTCTGCACTGCAACGGCCTGTAATCAAGTAGACTTTATGATAGTAAAGGCACTTTATGTGGGACGTTACCAGTAACGCCCCAGACTTAACTCACCTTAAACCCTCTCCTACGTGGGCTGGCTGGGGTCCTGGCGCACTCTATATAAGCCACCCTCCTCCACAGGCAGAAGGGTTCGGGACCTTGTAACTCATATACTCATAATCCACTCGACCGCCTCCGGGCTCCGAGACGTAGGGCTGTTACTTCCTCCGAGAAGGGCCTGAACTCGTACATCCTTTGTGCTTACAACCTCTCCATAGCTAGGACCTTGCCTCTCCATACCTACCCCCCACTCTACTGTCAGGCTTAGAACCACGACAGTTGGCGCCCACCGTGGGGCAGGTGTTTTAGCGATTTTGTGGAGAAAGTTGCGATTCTTCCGAGTACTTTCATCATGGTGTCTGCTGGAGTTTTGGTCGGGGGTCAAGAGATCCGTCTCGGCACTCTCACCTTCATCGCCGACGACTCCGCATGGCTCCAGGAGGCTCCACTCGACGTGGATGCGCTCCCCGTCCGCGGTGCGACGCATTTTCACGCATGTGTCCGTGGCGTTCTGCTGCGGCAACCGTCGACCCAGTATCGGTCGGCTCCTTTATCGTCCACCCTCCCGGTCTCCCGCCAGCGCAAGCGCTCAGGCCGGTCGAGGCTTCAGCGATGGGTGAGGCACGCGGTGGCTCGCCAATCGGCCACCACCCAAGTTGCGGCAATCGAGCCCGACGAACCTCTCTACGGCTTGTTCGATCAGTCGACTGGCTCCGTAGAGACTGCATCCGAGTGCGGTAGCAGTGATCCAGCGGCGGAAATCTTGATGGTCGACGGGCCCCACAGTCCCCCTGGCTTCGCCCGTGGTGGTGGAGCAGGTGACGGCGGCGACCCTACACGAGGCTACGAAGAGTACCAGCCCGAGCCACTCGACTCTCTGCAAAGAGAGGAACTTCGCTGCAGGAACGAGGATCCCCTGCGTATTCCCATCGCAGGAGAAACCCCCGAGGCTCGTGCCTTGGAGGAGGCGCGTCTGGCCAATTTGGCCGAGCGCACTCGACTGGAGAACCTTCAGCGAGCACTCGACGAGCGCGCGCGGCAACGAGTTCCCGACACCAGTCGACGTCAACTCTTCCCGCCGACTCAGGTATATCGAACCCCAATTCAGAATCTAGCAGCTGCGACCCGTATAGCAGAGTCCATCCAGCCTTCGCAGTCGGAAGCTGGCAGAGGTTTGTTGCAGATCAGGGATCTACTCCGGGCAGCAGGAGATCAGAATTCGGCCGTGTCTCAGTCGCGCAACAGAATTCACAGTCGATCCGTCACTGTGAATACGGTTCAGTCGGCGCATAGCCCCAGATCGCCTTCGCGGCGTGAAGGGCGCGAGAATCGGCGAGATCAATATGGCGACAGACTCGACCGAGATGATAGGCGTCGAGTGCCCTATTCCCCTCCGAGGGGTGGGTCTTACGCTCCTCGGCAGCCAGATGATAGGCGTCAGTACAGTACAGGGCACATGATTCCAGTCGATCCCAGAGAAACAGGCTTCGACGCGCGATCCATTATCGTGCAAGGGTTGGTTGACCGGAACAGAGCCCATCGAGGTGGACTCGACAGAGATGTACCCACAAGCAGTCGAGTGCATGTTTCTGGTCCTGAATGTTTCAGCAGAGCTATCAGAGCCGCAGTTATCCCTCCCAATTTCAGGTTGGCAACAGGAGTCAGCAAGTTCACTGGTGAGTCAAAGCCTGAAACTTGGCTTGAAGACTACCGAGTGGCAGTTCAGATTGGTGGTGGGAACGACGAAGTGGCCATGAAGCACTTGCCCCTCATGCTGGAAGGTTCTGCCAGGGCATGGTTGACTCAATTACCTCCTAGCAGCATTTACACTTGGGAAGATCTGTCCCGAGTGTTCGTCAGGACGTTTGAAGGAACTTGCAAGCGACCAGCTGGATTGACAGAGTTGCAAGTCTGCGTGCAGAAAACTAATGAGACTCTCAGAGAGTATATTCAGAGGTGGATCACTTTGCACCACACTGTGGAGAATGTGTCCGATCATCAGGCAGTCTGCGCCTTCAAAGACGGCGTCAAGAACAGAGAACTGAGTTTGAAGTTTGGTCGAACCGGTGACATGACCTTGAGTCGGATGATGGACATTGCTACCAAGTACGCCAACGGCGAAGAAGGAGACCGACTCCGAAGCGGCAAGCATAAGCCGAGTCAGTCGAAAAAAGGAAACACCAGTCGGAAACAGAACCGGAAGGCTGAACCGGCAGCTCCTGGAGAGGCTCTGGCCGTGACTCAAGGAAAGTTTAAGGGGAAACCGAAAGGATCCTGGAACCCCAAGAAGGTAAAGGATAAAGAAGGGAACGACGTGATGGATATGCCATGTCACATTCACACGAAGAAAGACGAAGAGGGAAATATCATTTACCCGAAGCACACCACTCGCCAATGTCGACTCCTGATCCAGCAGTTTCAGGGAAAACAGCCTAAGGACAAGGAGAAGGAGTCGGACAAGGCCGAAGACAAGGAGGACAGTGAGGAAGGATATCCGCATATCAACTCCACTCTGATGATCTTTGCAGATGTGGAAAGCAGAAGTCGACTGAAAGTGATTAACCGAGAGGTGAACATGGTTGCCCCCGCAAAGGCAAATTATCTGAAGTGGTCTCAAACACCCATCACATTCGACCAATCTGATCACCCGACTCATATTGCCACCCCTGGGAGGCAAGCTTTGGTGGTCGATCCAGTTGTCGAAGGCACTCGACTCACAAAGGTGCTGATGGATGGCGGAAGTGGGCTGAACTTATTGTATGCGGACACATTGAAAGGTATGGGCATTCCGATGTCCCGACTGAGCACTAGCAACATGAGCTTTCATGGAGTTATACCCGGGAAGAAGGCCGAGTCACTCGGCCAGATAGCTTTGGACATAGTGTTTGGTGATTCGAAGCATTTCCGCAAAGAAAAGTTGACGTTTGAGGTCGTGGATCTTCAGAGTGCATATCATGCCATTTTGGGGAGACCAGCTTACGCACGGTTCATGGCTCGACCATGTTACGTGTACCTCAAATTGAAGATGCCCGGCCCCAAAGGAGTGATCACTGTCACCGGTGATCGGAAAAAGGCAGAAGAGTGCTTTCAGAAGGGCTCCAAGATCGCCGATTCCCAGGTGACAGCGGTCGAGTTCGAAGAATACAAGCAAAACTCAGATCCGAGTGACTTGCTGCGATCCAAGAAGCCCGCCACAGAGTCTGCTTTCCAGTCGTCCGATGAGACGAAGCCTGTTCACATTCACCCGACCGACCCCGAAGCAGCTCCGACCCGCATCTCCACAACACTCGACCCAAAATAGGAAGAAGCGCTCATCCAGTTCCTCCGTGAGAACTGGGACATTTTTGCATGGAAGCCCGCTGACATGCCAGGTGTTCCCAGGGGACTGGCTGAGCATCGCCTAAGAGTCGACTCATCTGCAAAACCAGTCAAAGAGCATCTTCGGCGGTCCGCCGTCCAGAAGAGAAAAGCCATTGGCGAAGAAGTGGCTCGACTGTTGGCGGCAGGATTTATCCGAGAGATATACCACTCCGAGTGGCTCGCTAATGTCGTCATGGTTCCTAAGAAGGACAAGTCGCTACGAATGTGCATTGATTTCAAGCACATCAACCGGGCCTGCCCAAAAGATCATTTTCCTCTCCCTCGCATAGATCAAATTGTTGACTCGACCGCGGGATGTGAGAGGCTATCTTTTTTAGATGCCTACTCCGGGTACCACCAGATCCGTCTGTACGGACCCGACGAGGTAAAAACAGCTTTCATCACTCCATTCGGGTGCTTCTGCTATATCACCATGCCATTCGGCCTCAAGAATGCCGGAGCCACATTCATGCGAATGATTCAGAAGTGTCTACTCACTCAAATCAGTCGGAATGTGGAAGCTTATATGGATGATATTGTTGTCAAGTCACGAAAAGGTTCCGACCTGCTCGCTGACCTCGCCGAAACATTTGCCAACCTCAGAAGGTATGATATCAAGCTCAATCCATCAAAGTGCACATTTGGAGTTCCTGGTGGCAAGTTACTCGGTTTTCTCGTTTCCGAACGGGGAATCGACGCTAACCCAGAAAAGATTGGCACTATTCCCCGAATGAAACGCCCTGTGCGAGTGCACGACGTCCAGAAACTTACTGGATGCTTGGCCGCATTAAGTCGATTCATCTCACGACTCGGTGAAAAGGCATTACCTCTTTACCGACTGATGAAGAAGACAGACAAGTTCGAGTGGACTCCAGAAGCTGATGCAGCGTTTGCCGAGCTAAAAGCTCTGCTCTCCACCCGGTCGGTGCTTGCTGCTCCAATCAGCAAAGAGCCTCTATTGCTCTATATCGCAGCCACAGGACAAGTCGTCAGTATTGTGCTCACGGTCGAGCGGGAAGAAGAAGGAAAAACTCTCAAAGTTCAGCGCCCAGTGTATTATTTGTCTGAAGTCTTGACTCCATCCAAGCAGAGATATCCTCATTATCAGAAGCTTGTATATGGGATATACATGACCACAAAGAAGGTTGCTCATTATTTCTCTGATCATTCCATCACAGTCGTCAGTGACGCTCCACTATCAGAGATTTTGCACAATAGGGATGCAACGGGTCGAGTGGCCAAATGGGCGATTGAACTTCTTCCCCTTGATATCAAGTTTGAGGCAAAGAAAGCCATTAAGTCCCAGGCAATAGCAGATTTCCTTGCCGAGTGGATTGAACAGCAGCAGCCGACTGAAGTTCACTCGGAGCATTGGACCATGTTTTTTGATGGCTCGAAGATGTTGAATGGTTCCGGTGCTGGGGTTGTCCTGGTTTCCCCCAGAGGAGATAAGCTCAGATATGTGCTCCAGATTCACTTTGATTCCTCCAACAATGAGGCAGAATATGAAGCCCTCTTATATGGGTTGCGCATGGCCATTTCACTCAGCGTCCGTCGCCTGATGGTCTATGGCGACTCGGATTTAGTGGTCAATCAGGTGATGAAAGAGTGGGACGTGAGAAGCCCAGCCATGACTGGATACTGCAGTGCAGTGAGGAAGCTGGAAAAGAAGTTCGAGGGGTTGGAGCTCCACCATATACCCCGACTGAAAAATCAAGCAGCTGATGATCTAGCAAAGATAGGTTCCAAGAGAGAAGCCATCCCGAGTGGTGTGTTCTTGGAGCATATACACACTCCGTCAGTCAAAGAAGATCCTTTCACCGAAGAAACTCCACAGCCCAAGAGTGCCACAGATCCGACTGAGGTTGAAGTCCCAGCGGTGGTCGACTTGATCATGAAGGTTTTGGTGGTCATTCCCGACTGGACGATTCCGTATGTCGCATATATCCTGAGGAAAGAGCTCCCGGAGGATGAGGAAGAGGCTCGACAGATCGTCCGTCGATCTAAGGCCTTTACCGTAATCAAAGGACAATTATACAGAGAAAGCGCGACTGGAGTTGGTCAGAAGTGCATAACACCAGAAGAAGGTCGACTCATCCTCAATGATATTCACTCGGGGACCTGTGGTCATCATGCGTCCTCTCGGACCATCGTGGCCAAAGCATACCGAGCCGGATTTTACTGGCCAAAGGCGAATGAGATGGCAAAAGAGATAGTGGATAAGTGCGAGGGATGTCAATTCTACTCAAATATGTCACACAAGCCTGCGTCAGCTCTGAAGACCATCCCACTCGTCTGGCCTTTCACAGTATGGGGATTGGACATGGTCGGTCCTTTGAGAACAGGACGAAGTGGCTTCACGCATGTACTGGTGGCAGTCGACAAGTTCACCAAGTGGATCGAGGCTAAACCAATCAAGAGCCTTGACACCGGTACTGCTGTTAGCTTCATCAGGGAACTAATATTCAGATATGGAGTCCCACACAGCATCATTACGGATAATGGGTCGAACTTTGACTCAGAGGAATTCAGAGCTTTCTGCAACTCCCAGGGCACACGGGTCGACTACGCTTCAGTCGCCCATCCGCAGTCGAATGGACAAGCAGAGCGAGCTAATGGACTGATTCTTAAGGGGTTGAAGCCTCGACTGATGCGTGATCTCAAACACGCGGCTGGAGCTTGGGTCGACGAACTTCCCTCAGTACTCTGGGGACTGCGGACCACACCTAATCGGTCGACCGGAAGAACTCCATTCTTCTTGGTCTACGGAGCTGAAGCAGTCTTGCCGAGTGATCTTCTCCACAATGCTCCTCGAGTTGAAATCTACAACAAAGCAGAGGCTGAACAAGCACGGCAAGACGCAGTCGACCTTTTAGAGGAAGAAAGAGAGATGGCTCTGATCCGGTCGACCATCTACCAACAAGATTTGCGTCGTTTCCACGCCAGAAATGTGAGAGGTCGAGCCTTCCAGGAAGGAGATCTGGTTCTTCGAGTGGATCAGCACAAACCACACAAGCTTGCTCCTTCTTGGGAAGGCCCCTTCATCGTCACCAAGGTTCTCCACAACGGGGCGTACCGTCTTTACAACGTCAAGCATAATATCGACGAGCCCCGAGCTTGGAACGTGGAACTACTCCGCCCATTTTACACTTAAGTTTTATCACTCGGATGAGTTGCAATAAAGTACTTCTGTAGTTCATGGACCTCAAAATAATAGTGTCATAGTCCCTCCATAATTTCTGTCGCTTTTTATTGTTGTCCAATAAAATTCCCCCTCAGTGGGTGACTTAGCTGCGAATCCGTTTCGCCTAAGTTTGTAAAAATCCTACCGAGTGGCGAGCCAGACTCCCACTCGGAGGCTTAGCTGCGAACCTGTTTCGCCTAAATTATCAAAATCCTACCGAGTGGTAAGCCAGCCTTCCACTCGGGGGCTTAGCTGCAGCCCTGTGCTCACCTAAGTTATAAAAATCCTACCGAGTGGTAAGCCAGCCTTCCACTCGGGGGCTTAGCTGCAATCGCCTAAGTTATCAAAATCCTACCGAGTGGTAAGCCAGCCTTCCACTCGGGGGCTTAGCTGCAGCCCTGTGCTCGCCTAAGTTATAAAAATCCTACCGAGTGGTAAGCCAGCCTTCCACTCGGGGGCTTAGCTGCAGCCCTGTGCTCGCCTAAGTTATAAAAATCCTACC
>NC_041384.1:166897531-166930805 GCF_002162155.2 Triticum dicoccoides
CTTCAGCCTTGCGAGATAGTCCACGACAGCTGCAACACGGGACTCCAGTCGGAGAACATCCATGGCAACTTCATCGTTCACCGGAGAATTGACGGGGTCGAGGTTTGGCTCCAGCCGGCTAGTTTCTTCTTCGAAGTTTTGACAAAATTCTGCAAGGGTGATCACTAAGTCAAGGAGATGGTCGAATGGAAAATCACAATTGGAAATGTCTGCCAAGCATAGAGGTTTACCTTCAAGCATGAGAAACAGCTTCTTGGCAAGTCCACTCAGGAAGGCCTCCAGATCAGTTTTCTTCCCAGTCAATTTGGCGACTTGGTCGGTCAGGGCAGCTTTATCGGTTCTCAGTCGACTGACCTCCTTGTTGGCAATCCCAAGAGCAGCTTTCAGATTGGTATTGTCTTGTTCGAGCTTGGTGACTGAAGCTAACTTCTCGTCAGCAAGCTTGATCTTCTCAGCTAGCTCAAGGTCTTTATTCTGTTGGGCCTCCCTTACCTTACCTGCAAGTTACAGCAAGATCAGATTTTGAAACAAGCAAGGGGAAAAGCAGTCGTCAGGGTCTCACCAAACATACCTTCGGTCTCCTCCTTTGCCTTTGTCAGCTTCTCCTGAACCAGCTTCAAGCTCAGCTCGACTTGAGTATGCTTGTGCTCCAGCTCTGAGTAGCGAGCCACAAGATCACAAGAGTTCTGCGAAGAACCAATCGACTAAATGTCAAATCTAATTCACTTCCGAGTGAAAAAGGGAAAAACTCACATTTCTAAGACTACAGCCGAATACAAGCATTCGACCGTAGTCTCGGGGACTACACCCAGTGGGTGCACTCAGCGTGCCCCCACTAATCCTGTTGAAGACAAAGTCGACCAGTCGACCTCAAAAAAAAAGATGTATTCTCTAAGACTGTGATCAACTGCAAGCAGTCGACCACAGTCTCGGGGACTACACCCAGTGGGTGCACTCAGCGTGCCCCCACCGGTTTGTGAAATCCAGTCGACATAGTCGACTGACAGAAAAATTGACATCATAAAGCCTAAGGCCGACTGCCAGCAGTCGACCTTAGCCTTGGGGACTACACCCAGTGGGTGCACTCAGCGTGCCCCCGCTAATACGGAGCTCAATCGACAACACCCACTGGGTGACTACTATAAATTCCGGAAAGGAAAAGTTTTTGGCAGCATATCCAACAGAACAAACGGTGGTCGACTGACCTGAACATTGCTTTGGAGGGCAGAACTGGCGTCATAAGCTGCCTGGCTCGCGTCCCGGATGGTCTTCAGCTGCTCCATCATGAGTCCCGCCTGGCGTATCGCCTCCTTCGCTGCGCCAGCTTGGTCCTCTGGGACATGGTGCGTCGTGAAGAGAGAGGGCTGCTGAGCACTCGTCAGTGGATTCGCGAAGGACACCGTGTGTCGAGTGGTGTTCTCTTCCTCCACAGTCAGAATCTCAGGCGCCGTCACATCCTGAGGCACCTTACTGGCGGACGCTTTCCGACTCCTCCTGTGCTTCAGCGGCTCTTCATCCTCATCATCATCAGGAAGATTGATAACAGTATTGGGTGGAGCTGCGGAGAAGAATCAGGATCAGAGATCGCGAGTCAGTCGACTAAGAACGGCGTTAAGAATACAGTACCTGGGTTCGAAGTTGCTGCGTCCTCCATCTCGTGGTCATCAGCCCGGGCCGAGGTTTCAGAAGTAGCAGCACTGCAACTCCGAAGGATCAGTCGACTAACTTCAGCGTCGACCAGAGACAAAGTTCACACAAAATGAGAAGATTCAAACAACACGATTACCCTGATATGGTAGGGATGGACACCTTCATCTTCGGTAGGAGCTTGATCGGCTTCGACGAGGCCGCCCTGGGCTGCTTCGGCGCCTTTTCAGTCGGCACCGGAGAGGTGGTCCGAGGGCGCTTGGTCGACTGAGTGGCGGTCGCAACCCCCTTACCACGTTCAGTCGAAGGGTCGTGGACAAGCTTCGACCGCCTTTCTGAGCGCGGTGGTACGACCTCCTCCTCCTCTTCTTCCTCGTCCTCGACGTCATCTTCATCACCGTCATCATCATCTTCGTCGTCATCATCCTCTGCAACATCCGAGTCCCATTCCTCCTCTTCCTGGCTCTCGCCCCCGCTCGCCTCGCCCTCCTCAGTCGAAGCTTGTGCCCCATTGGGCATCGAGTACAGCTCGGTGAGGGCCTAGCAGATGTCCAGACAAGGATCAGTCGACCAGTCGGCAGGGTAAACAGAAATGAATGCGACAAAAGCACAGTGGAGAGCAGGGCAAGTATACCTTGTTTGGGTCGCTGTTGTGGTCGAGTGGAGGAATCCTTCTGGCTCCGCGTGGGTTATCCTTATTCCCGGTAACGGCTACCATCCACCTTTCCAGAGTGACGTCGTCGACTGCTTCTGGATGGACTCTAGTCTCGTCTTCGGTCCCACAGTACAACCACATGCAGTGGCTCCGGAACTGAAGGGGATGGATGCGACGCCTGAGGAAGACCTCCAGAAGGTCCATGCCCGTCACTCCCTCCCGAACCAACTGCACCACGCGCTCCATCAACATCTTCACGTCAGCTTTCTCCTCCGGAATCAGCTTCAGAGGGGAGGGCTTGTTCACTCGGTCCATGGTAAAAGGAGGGAGTCCACTCGGCTGCCCTGGCGTCGACTGGACCTGGCAGTAGAACCAAGTCGACTGCCATCCTCTGACGGACTCGGGAAAGGTCATGGGCGGGAAGGTGCTCTTATTCCTCACCTGGATCCCCAGGCCCCCACACATTTGGACGACTCGGGTTCTCTCATCACCTGGGCTTGCCTTCTTCACGGTCTGAGAGCGACACGTGAATATATGTTTGAACAAACCCCAGTGCGGTCGACAGCCCAAGAAACCCTCACACATGGACATGAATGCAGCAAGATAGGAAATGGAGTTTGGGGTAAAGTGGTGAAGCTGCGCTCCGAAGAAATTCAAGAAGCCACGGAAGAAAATACTCGGCGGCAAGGAAAACCCACGATCAACATGAGTGGCCAAAAGCACACACTCACCCTCTTCTGGCTGTGGCTGCCACTCCTTCCCCGGAAGCCTCGCAGCTCCGTGAGGGATCAAGCCCTCGTTGGCCATGTCGAGGAGGTCCTTCTCTGTGATGGTCGACTGGATCCAGTCTCCTTGGATCCAGCCCTTCGGCAGGCGGGATCTGGACGAGGACCCTCCGCGGCTGGTGGATCTCCCCTTCGCCTTCTCCGACGCCGACGCCTTCTTTGCGCGCTCCAGCGCCGCCGTCTTCTCCTTGGCCATGGTCGCCGGCGAGATGCGCGAAGGGAAGTGGTGCGGGGGCGAGAGCGAGCACGCTGGGCGGAGCAGAAGGAAGCAGAGAGAGGGAGAGAATGCTGAGGCGCAGCACAGAAATCCTCGCCGGGCACATTTATAAGGTCTCTTCCGAGTGGATGACAGGTGGGCCCGTCGATCTAATCATATCTGGGAGCAGTTACGCAGACTGGATACGTGGCGAAAAAGGCGGCGCGGAGATCGAGGCATCTATGCCCCGTCTCATCCGAACGCCGCGGTCCGCCCCGCTTCGCGCGCATCCCCAAATTTCGCATCCCGCGGAATCCGCGAACAACAAATCAGTCTGTCAGACGCGGTGTTTCCGGCGATCCGTCGCTCGGAGATCGTCGAAACCCGAAAGATCACTCGACGCAAAAATAGAATGGATCGAGTCGACTGAAGGCAAATTGCTCCCTGTCGACGAAGAGATTCTTTGGTCCAGGACAACGCACGACCAGGGCACAAAGGTTAATCGGAAACGACATCAACTCCTTCCTCACTCGAAGCCTCAATCCATTCGGGGGCTAATTATGGGGTTATGTACCTAGGGTAGGGTCATGGACCTGATCTAAGTACCTTACCCAAGGACACCCTTAGAAGAAGTCGCCTTCCAGTCGACTAACGAGGGACACACTCGACTGACTTGAAGGACTCGACCACGAAGACTCACTCGACCACCAGAAGGTCAAGAGGCACTCTGCACTGCAACGGCCTGTAATCAAGTAGACTTTATGATAGTAAAGGCACTTTATGTGGGACGTTACCAGTAACGCCCCAGACTTAACTCACCTTAAACCCTCTCCTACGTGGGCTGGCTGGGGTCCTGGCGCACTCTATATAAGCCACCCTCCTCCACAGGCAGAAGGGTTCGGGACCTTGTAACTCTTATACTCATAATCCACTCGACCGCCTCCGGGCTCCGAGACGTAGGGCTGTTACTTCCTCCGAGAAGGGCCTGAACTCGTACATCCTTTGTGCTTACAACCTCTCCATAGCTAGGACCTTGCCTCTCCATACCTACCCCCCACTCTACTGTCAGGCTTAGAACCACGACAGCCGGCATGGGCGGGCACTCCAAATGCATTCAAATTTCGGACTGCATGTGAGAAGTGTGGCATGCAGGGGAGTTGATCATTTCCAGTATGTTGCACTACTAGGAAAAGGGCTATAGATGGAATTGACACTAATGGCGCACCAGACATGTGGTGCGCCATTACTATATACTAATGGCACACCATCTGTTGGTGCGCCATTAGTGTGGAAGACACTAATGGCGCACCAGGCACACGGTGCGCCACTAGTAACAAGATGTTTTTTTTCATTTTTTCAAACATACTAATGGCGCATCCGGGCAGAGTGCGCCATTAGTAGTTAGAACTACTAATGGCTCACCAGCCATAGAGTGCGCCACTACTGTATTTTTTTTTACTTTTTTGCAAAACTACTAATGGCGCACCGTTGCATAGTGCACCATTACTAGTTTAAACTAGTAATGGCGCACTGTGCCACGGTGCGCCATTAGTATAAAAATTATTATTTTTTACTTTTTTGCAAAACTACTAATGGCGCATGTATGTGTGGTGCGCCATTAGTATGTTGGGTTACTAATGGCGCATGTCTCTGTGGTGCGCCATTAGTAACATGGGACCAGCTAGATATTTTTGGACAGCCACACCTACACACTCACTTTCCCCACTTCATTCCCCCCACCTCCTTCTCTAAGCTTGTCGGCTGCCTCGTCCTCCTCACCTCATTTGCACCATAGATTCATCAAAATTAAGTGTTGAAATTACCCTTTTTTGATAGGTAAGTAAGGGGAAAGCTATGTTCATGTTGTAGATCTACTTTTTTTCTCCCTAGCTCGCTCCAACAACGTGCACATGCACTTTTTGTGGCCTAGCTAGATCTATGTATGTTTGTGGTGTTGCATATATTTGTGGTGTTGCATATATGTTTGTGTTTGCAGGTACCGGTATTTGAAATGCGATAGTTGCCAATATTTTGCCGGAATGTTGATTCATTTCCGTTTCGGCGAGAATTTTGGCACTATGCATTCTTTTTGGTCCTATTTTTAGGGAAAGTCATGCCAAATTTTTTCTTGGTTCTAAAATATCGTTTTGCTCTACCCCGCAGGCGACCATGGTCCGCACGATGACCGAAGGCATCGTGAATAGGTTTTTGAGCTCCGCAAAGGCCGAGATGCTTCAAAAGAACGAGACAGAGATAAGATGTCCGTGTCGAAGATGCAAGCTGAAGAGCCTTATTGTGGACCCGGATTCCGGGCAGGTGCGGGACCACCTGCTCTTCCGTGGTTTCATGGATGGCTATCGGTGGCAAGGTGATGAAGATGACTATGAAGTCGTCCATGGGGGCCGGGCAAGAAATGAGGAAGGGCAGCAAGACAACCACCGCGGGTCGGGCAGGCGAGAAGACGAAGAATCTCCAGGACATGATCACGACGGTGATGCTGTACACAGTCATCATGTAGAAGATGCCGGACATGATGATGAGGAAGATGCCGGAGCAGACGAAGGGCATGATCATGAAGATCTAGATGTCGGAGGAGCAGACGACGATGGACCATCGATGGGCTGGGTGCAGGACCCTCATATTCAAGAGTTGCTTCTCAAGCAGACGGATAACGCAAGAGCTGCCGCCCGAGAGAAAGCCAAGCTGGATCAACTAGAGATAGACACGGTTACTCCATTGTATGAAGGATGCAGACCCGAGGATACCCGCCTAAAAGTAACGCTCATGGCTTTGGAGATGAAGGTAAAACACAAAATGACCGACGCATGCTTCGACGAGAACATGTCATTCTGGCATGAACGTCTTCCCAAGGGGAACAAGTGCCCGACCAGTTTCGAGGAGGCGAAGAAAGTCGTGTGTCCTCTGGATTTACCGCACGTGAAATACCATGTGTGCATGAACAATTGCATCATTTATCGGGGCGAGCACGCGGAGTCTACCATATGTCCGGTGTGTGGCATCACTCGATACAAGAAGAGGAAGAAAGCTCCTCGAAAAGTGGTGTGGTACTTTCTGATCACTCCTTGTCTGCAGCGGTATTTCGCGGACCCTAAGGTAGCAAAGCTCCTGCGTTGGCACGCGGATAGGGAGGAGAAGAAGCAAGAAGATGACACAAATGATCCGGAGATAAATAAAAAAGACAAGATGCTGAGTCACCCTAAGGATGGGAGCCAGTGGCAAGCGTTGAACTTCGAACACCCAGAATTTTGGAAGGATCCAATGAACATCGTGCTGGGCACGAGCACTAATGGAGTCAATCCGTTTGGCAGCCAGAGAAGCACACATAGCACCTGGCCTGTGTTTGTGTGGATGTACAACCTTCCCCCCTGGTTGTGCATGAAGAGGAAGTACATTCACATGAGTATGCTAATTGAAGGGCCGAAACAACTAGGGAACGACATCAATCTGTATCTGGGGCTGCTAAAAGAGGAGCTAGACACGCTATGGAAAACGCCAGCCAATACGTGGGACGCTGCAGAGAAAGAATATTTCCCTATGAGAGTCGCACTGCTCACGACGGTGCACGACTATCTCGGTTACGGATATCTTGCGGGGCAGGTGGTCCACGGATTTTCTGGATGCGTCAGGTGCATGGATGACACAACGTATCGCCAGCTAGATAGAGATCCCGGGTCTTCGAAAACCGTG
Source organism: Triticum dicoccoides (assembly GCF_002162155.2). Classification (NCBI taxonomy): domain Eukaryota; kingdom Viridiplantae; phylum Streptophyta; class Magnoliopsida; order Poales; family Poaceae; genus Triticum; species Triticum dicoccoides. Next base: position 166,904,523 of record NC_041384.1, read on the forward strand.
TTCATGGGACATCGAAGGTGGCTTCGTGACGATGACCCGTGGAGGAAACACAAGGATCTGTTCGATGGTGAAACCGAACTCCGAAGACGCCCGCGTACGAGGAGCGGCGAGGAAATAGACGGGCTGTTGAAAAATTGGAAAGATTGCCCACTGTTGGGAAAGAAGAAAAAGGCGCCAGAGCCGGGAAAGAAGCGAAAGGCGCCAGAGCCGCTGCTAAAGGTATGGAAAACGAGGTCTGTTTTCTCGGACTTACCGTACTGGAATATCACCGTGTGCCTCACAGCCTTGATGCCATGCATATCACGAAGAACGTGTGCGAGAGTCTGCTTGGTACCCTGCTCAACATGCTAGAGAGGACCAAAGATGGGCCGAAAGCAAGGGCAGACTTGAAATCAATGGGCATTAGACAGGAGCTTCATGCTAATGATGATGATGATGATGAGGCGAAGCAGGACACAGAAAGTCGTCGCAAAGGCAAAAAGGCCAAGAAGACCGGAAATGACTACCCACCCGCGTGCTTCACTCTAAGTCAGGAGGAGATCGAGCAGTTTTTCACCTGCCTCGTAGGAGTAAAACTTCCTTACGGTTACGCGGGGAACATAAGAAGATACCTAGACCCAGCGAAGCAGAAGTTCAGCGGGATGAAGTCTCACGACTGTCATGTGCTAATGACGCAGATACTTCCAGTTGCAATCCGTGGGATCATGGACGCTCACGTCCGTGAAATGCTATTTGGCCTATGCAACTTTTTCGACGTCATCTCTCAGAAGTCGGTTGGCGTGAGGCAACTCAGAAGGCTACAGGAAGAGATCATGGTGATACTATGCGAGCTTGAGATGTACTTCCCGCCCGCATTCTTCGATGTTATGGTGCATCTGCTGGTCCATATCGTGGAGGATATCATCCAACACGGGCCGACGTTCCTGCACAGCATGATGCCGTTCGAAAGGATGAATGGTGTCATCAAAGGATACGTTCGCAACATGTCACATCCAGAGGGAAGTATAGCCAAGGGCTTTCTGACCGAAGAGTGCATCTCCTACTGCACGAATTATCTAGGCATCGAGAACCCCGTTGGTCTGCCCATCAACAGGCACCTCGGCAGGCTCGTTGGATGTGGTCACCGTGAGGGTCGCCACGAAATGCATGTCGACTTCGAGGGTCGACTCGCCGACTTTGAAAGAGCAAACCTAGTAACGCTACAACACATAGACGTGGTCGATCCTTGGGTGGTAGAGCACAAAACCTTTATTGAGAAGATGTACAATGACCGAGGCCAATAGAGGACGGACGGAGATATAATCAAAGAGCACAACTCATGTTTCACGTGTTGGTTCAAGCAGAAGGTTCTGTCATACCCTTTACAGAGGATTCTTCCGCGGAAGAACAACTCATATTCGCCTTGTCGCAGGGTGCCGAGCACAACCTGATGACCTATGAGGCGTACGATATCAACGGCTACACATTCTACACCGAGGACAAGGACATGAAGAGCGATGGTTATCAGAACTCCGGGGTAACAATGGAATCCTACACCGGTAATGACAAGGATAGATACTACAGAAGGATCAAGGAGATCTGGGAGCTGAGCTACGCTCGAGAGAAGGTCCCGATGTTCCGTGTCAGATGGGCCAAGAGCGTCCTAAAAGAAGACCGGTATTTCACCACCATGGTTATACCCGAAGCCAAATCCAAGACCGCGGGCGCAAACGTCACCGCGAAAAATGAGCCATGGGTACTGGCTTCCCAAGTGGACCAATGCTTCTTCATTACCGACCCGTCAAAGCCTAGTCGTGTTGTCGTGAGGAGAGGCAAAAGGAAGATCATCGGAATGGATGGAGTAGCCAATGAGCAAGACTTCGACAAGTACGGCGACCCGAAGATCGAACATGACGACGACGGTGAAGTAGCAGCATACACCACAAGAAGAAGCATGACCACCCTACCTAAAGGACGTCCGTTCCACAGAAGAACTCCATTTGCGAAAAAGAAGGACAAGAAGATTATGAACAGATAGCTAGCTAAGATCGACTGTATTTAAATCGTAGTCTTCATTTCTCGGTTGTATTTCATGGGCACTTTTTGATATCATGAATATTTTTAAATTTCATGGGCACTTTTTGAATTCATGAATATTTTTTCAAATTTGATGATATTTTTTCATATTCAATATGATAAAATATTGAATATTCATGAGGACACTCGATCTCGATCCCCCTCCATCTCGATCTCGATTCCCCCTCCATCTCGATCTCGATCCCACCCGCACCCTCCCCCGCTAGCTCCACGGCCGCCGACGACCCACCGCACCCTCCCCCGCTCCACCACCGCCGACGAGCACCCCCCGCACCCTCCCCCGCTCCCCGGTGAGCTCCGCCTCCTCTCCCCTCTTCATTTTTAAAAAAATAATAATAAAAAAGTGTAGACTGCAATTGTTGTTAAACAACAATTATTACTGTTTTTATAAAAAAGTGTTACTGTTTCATATTCATATTCATTTTCTAAAAAATTATTACATGCAACAAAACAAATACTTATGGCGCACCTCTGGCTGGTGCGCCATTGCTATATATAAAAAATATTACTAATGGCGCACCTCTGCCTGGTGCGCCATTGCTATGTAAAAAAAAGATTACTAATGGCGCACCTCTGCCTGGTGCGCCATTGCTATGTAAAAAAAAGATTACTAATGGCGCACCGACCGCGGGTGCGCCATTAGTAAGATTCCCCCTAGCTAATTCCCTCCCTCTCGCCAGATCCCCTTCGTCCCTCTCCCTCGCCCCCCTAGCTAATTCCCCCCGCTGCCCCGACCCACGCTGCCGTCTCCATCGCCGTCCCCCCTCTGCCCGCGCCCGCGCCCTCGACGTCCTCCCGCCCAAGCGCCCCCTCCCCCCACGGCCCCGCCTGCATCAACCTCGTGGTCGCCATCCAACACCGCGCGGCCTGCCCAGGAGGACCGCCATTGTCTTCCTCTTGGACTACGAGGACCCGGACGAGCTCGGACGCCCTCGGACGCCCGCCGATTTCCTCCGCCTCGGCCACCATCGCCACCGCTCGACACCGAATTTGCGCTGCCTCGACTAGCTCCGGCTACCCCGAGAGCACCCGAGCCGCTTCCCCCTCTTCCCCCTCTTGATTTCCTTCTGATGTGTTCTAGGGCTAGGGGTTGGAGAATTTTGGACAAGAAAAGGGGTTGGAGAATTAAGTAGCTAGGGTTGGGGAATTAAGTAGCTAAGGAGATTATGTTTAGAGCATCAATGATGGGTGTTTATATACCTCTAGATAATTTTGATTTTATTCATGTTCTCAAGGAATTGGAATTATCCAGGGAACAAATTAGTAAGAAAACTGAACACTGTTTAGATATTCATGACTCGAATGGAAATGTCGCCTCCCTGTGTCTAAGTTGGCATGATACTGTAGTGGAAGAGGAGGAGAAATTTACTGTAGTTTCTAGAAGAAAGAAAAAGTCTCCTGCTAAGAGAAATGTCACTATTTCTTCTCTTACCTCCTCTTCTATACCTTGTACTAGAGGTCAGCAAAAGAATATCAGTTCTACTTTGCCCCCTAGTAGATCTGGATACTATTTCTGTTAGGAGATGGTGTTATATTAAGATGCATATATTGTTATGTTACGCAAATTGTATCATCTTGCCACTTAAGTCAGCCTTCCCTTTAAGCAGAAAATTCAGTTAGGAGCTACTATTAGGAGCTACTGTCAAAAACTTGAGCTACTGTCAAAAACTTGAGCTACTATCAAAAAATTCAGTTAGGTACAGTTAGGAGCTACTGTCAAAAACTTGAGCTACTGTCAAAAAAATCAGTTAGGTACAGTTAGCATCATGTAAGAAAATGGCCATAATGTGCCCTGATAATGATGTATTTTGTCATAAAAATATATAGTGGACTGCCATGATAATGACATGCTGCTAGTAGTTACTTCCACCATGAGTTTCATTAACAGCAAGTCAGTTTTGTTTATAGTTGAAAGTAAGTGTGTGGTTTGAAAATCAAACAGAAATGTTTTCTTAACTCAGAAGCCTGTTACTGCACCTGTACTGCACATTACAAAGTCTCCTAGTACTTAACCCACCCAAGCTATGAGGCAAAAATTTCAGTTAACTGTTATGGACAATTGTCAATTTTCTGTAATGATGATGGAACATTATAAAGCATTGTACTCCAGTGTATATGAAGGATACAAAAATTTTAGCAACTTCTCTGATTTTATAAAGTTGTTCTTATATGGGTGAAACTTCACTTGTTTTTAGGCTAGTGCAGGGTGTTGCTTTATTCTGTCATCATTTGTAACTATGTCACAAATAAATTGTTCCTTCTTCTGTATTTGAAGTAATGACTGTTCATAAGCTAAGGCATGGATTAAGCTGTTTCTTTGCTGTACCATTATATCTGGATGATTTTTTGTTTGGTGACCTACTATATCTGGAATGGAAGCTCACATAAGTTGAGCTGATTTTTTTCCATATGAAAGCAGAGGACCATATGGTCTGTGGCTAGGTTTTGTCTCCGACCATTTTGCCGTGATGAATTTGCAGGTACCCCGAGAGGCCCTTGATTTTGCCGGAATGTCGATTAACTTCCATTCCGGCAAATTTGGGTACTCCATATGTCCTATTTTCAGCAAAGGTCATGCTGAAATTTTCCGTGAATTTTAGCATGACTTTGCTAAAAATAGGACATATGGGGTACTTGCGACTAATGCATGGGCCAGGGTATCGTAGTACTTAGTTAAGTAGGATCAACTGCCCCGCCATTCTTGCTGCATTAAACCATAGGTGGCAATAGAGCCAAGTGATTAGGCCCAACTTAGAATTCTCCTTAGCATCGATAAACCCTAGATGATAAACCCAACATAGGTGGCAATAGAGCCAACTGATTAGTGCCAAGTGATTAGGCCCAACCTAGGGTGCCTCGGCATCGATAAACCCTAAATGATGAAAACTTAACTTGGCTTCTATAGGGTGCCTCGGTGTCGATGAGAACCTAAATGATGTACGCTTAGGCTTTTAGGGTGCCTTGGCGTCGACAAACCCTACATGATAAAAGCTTAGCTTTTAGGATGCCTCAACATCGACGAACCCTAAATAATAAAACCTTGGCTTTTAGGGTGCCTCGGTGTCGATAAGAACCTAAATGATGAAAGCTTAGGCTTTTAGGGTGCCTCAGCGTCGACAAACCCTAAATGATAAAAGCTTAGTTTTTAGGATGCCTCGGTGTCGACAAACCCTAAATGATGTAGTTTTGAATTATGAACGTAGGATATGTCATCATCATCATCGGACGACAAAAGTCTCCCGGGGGAGTGTGACTGATGCCACGACGATCGAGGTCTGTGCGACATGCCTCACCTGGACGATGATCGGCGCTTCAGCATTAAGCTCGAGGAGACCTTCGGAGTTGAAACGGTACACAACGACGACAAGTGTTATTTTCATAATTAAGCATGACTTCAACTATTTCAATGTGTAATTTTCATCTTTTACAATTCGAGTATAGCTTGTCCCATGCCATGCAAGACGCTATGTCTTGGAGAGGATGGATTTTGAAGACCATGAAATTTCTGAAACAAAGAAAATTCACCTAAGGACTCATCACGATGTGGACTTTGAAGTAAATCTGTATAATTCTGAGAGCGTAACCCATTTTGGTTGCAAAAATTGGGAAGCATTTTGCAAGATGTATGGTTTTTATGAGGGTATGCTTGTCACCATGCATCTTGGTAATCCTGACATCAACCAAGACAATATGGACATTTGGGTCCTTGTTGATACGCCTCCAGTTCTACCGCTATGTGAGTTTCTCAAACATAGTTATTAGCTAATTTATATTGTTTATTTCAAAATAGTTGACAGCTTATTTTCATTGACAACTTATTTTTATTGTTCAAAGAATGTGCGGGAGATGTTAGACAAAACCCACTACACCGATGGCTCCGAATTAACAACTTACAAGGAGAAAAATCATCTGGTCGGATTTTGTACTGACATTGAGAATTACAATATCCACAATCAAACTCCTCAACATTATGGTAAATACGTGCCACTAGTGCATGTGTTCAACTACGGTAACTACTATGGAGATACCTTGGTAAGATTTTTACTATTACGACATCCGTGCATCTTTTGCATACTTCTAAAACTAATACATCATTGGTAACTATGAAGTTATTACTATGTTTTTCAGCAGATAATCCCAGAGAATTGTGTGCCTCATATGATGTATCAGAAAGGTAGTCTTAATGTTTTGAACATACAGCCAAGTCATCCTACGAATCTCAACTGTCCATACGAGATTTCTAAAAGAAGTGGAGACATGAAAATCAAAGGATGGAAAAAATGTATGGACAGTCGTAAGGAGCTTCTTGGAAGCAAAAGGAAGCGAAGCGCAAGACTTGGAGACAGGATGTTCTCCATTCTCCATAATGGAGAGTCAGGGTCTATATTGTTTTATGCTATTTTAGCTTAAATAGGGTATTTAGGTCCTGCCTAATACTGATGATCATGTGATAAGAACAATTAAGTAGGGTTGGTTCGATGACTATCAAGATGATGATCGTATGACTTGTTATGAATAACGAGTAGAAGTTGTATGATGATGATTAGTAGGACTTGTTAGGATTAGTATTACTTCCGACAAACTCGATACTCGCGGTCTCGAGACTTGTAATGTTTTATCTTTGTTCGGTCTTTTGAATTTGGAGACTAATATGATGAATTGTATTCGGAGACTAATCTTATATTGTATTCGATGAATCTGCTGTTGTTGTGTGCTACTATCTATATTCTGTCAAATAATATATTTTGTAACCTGTGCAAAAATCAGAAAAGTAAAAAAACCTAATATTCATACTAATGGCGCATCACTACAGAGTGCGCCATTAGTATGCCAAGTATACTAATGGTGCATCCATCCGCAGTGCGCCATTAGTGTGCCAAAGCACATGGTTAAATTTGGCCCTAGGAGGCATACTAATGGCACATGGTGTTATATACTAATGGCGCACTAGGTGATGCGCCATTAGTATACCAGATACTAATGGCGCACCAGTGGTGCGCCATTAGTAATGAATACTAGTGGCGTGATACTAATGGCGCACCAGTGATGCGCCATTAGTAGGCAAAACTGGTGCGCCATTAGTAGGCCTTTTCCTAGTAGTGTTGCCGCGTGTACATGGTGGTGTCGGTGCTGTCATGCACGTGAATTTAGCCTTTTCAATGAAAAAAATGTAAGTATGATTTTTCAGAAATTTGTTTCGTAAGCTAATGGGAAGACATTTCGTATAAATGACTCTGATGGAAAAATGCTAGGAACACATGAAAATCAAATATAAGTATGATTATTGGGAAATTTGTTTCGTAAGCTAATGGGAAGACATTTCATAGAAGTGAATCTGACGGCAGAATGCCAGGAATACATGAAAATTAACAACACAGAGATATTACAAGATGGAATTTGGTTCTTAAGATCTCAGGTACGTAATGGAGGGGTGCAGACGCGCATACATCACAACAGTGTATTATTTTTTCCAGGCAAAGTGGCTACTGAGCATGGTTCATAAAAGAGGAAAGAAAAATAAAAAATACATAGGTTCATCACTGGTTCACAAGAGGTTCATGAGCACCTATCTCTGCAACATGTAAGACGATCTTAGGATTGTTGCATGTGTTCTTTCGATGCCCTCCCAATCCACAGGTTGAGCATTTTGGTTCCTTTCTTTTCTTTTGAGGAATATCACCCCTCTGTGGACATGTTGTGCTCTTATGACCAGGGCCACGACATATAGTGCAGAATCGTGTTCGCTTGCTGGTACCAGATGCTGGAGCACTATCAAGATGTGGTACATTTTTATATTTTTTGCTTTTTGCACTGCAGTCATCATATGGAGGCTTGTCTCTGCTGTTGGTTGGTCGTCCAGCCTTTCGCTTGCGTTCTGGAGTTGATAAACCGGTAAAATTTCCAATTGCACTTCCCTCAGCATCACTTCCGTATCCATTTCCTGTTTCAGGCAGCACACTTATTTGTGTTCCTTTTGGCTTGCTGAATTCAATTTTGTGCTGTAAGCCTAGTCCATCATGATCAGCAGCTAAAGGTGTTAATTTATCCATTGCTGACCTAAGAAGGTCCATTGCACACTCATAGGCGATTGGGTTTGCATCCCCAAGTCTTACAACCTCTAAAGCATGAGTATACAGATTTGTATGTCTGAATGTGATGGAGTTGGCTGAAATCTGGTCTTTCTGCAAGTGTGCCAAGTGATCTGGAAGTATATCTCTGGCATCCCTTGTCCACCACTTTATGATGTGTTTAGATGGTATTCTGGATATACCCAAAAAATCAAGCACCTAAAAAATACATTATGTTTGGTCATCAGGTGTGTTTTTACAAGTGGTTATGCAAGACATGGTAAGAACTTGTACCTTAATTGAATGGCAACACAGCAGACCTGTGTGCTCGAAACCTCCGCATTCACATGCAATTTCTTCACCAGCAGCAAGCACTTCCACTATGTACATAACTCGGCACCACTTGTCATGCTTCTCTGGGTCATACCGGTGTACATAATATTTTGAACCTTTTTCAACTTCTTCCACTCTATATTGTCCTGCTTCAGAAAGAATTTCACCAAATTTCTCAAACATAGCGACAGTGTAGATTTTGCTAGCGTGGAACTCGAGTGGTGTATTTAGCCTCATAGCAGGTAACATCTATGTGCGTAAAATGGGTTGTATAGTCAGTAAAAAATGCATACAGGTTTGAATGAGAGATGTGCATATATCATCTTGAAAGAACTTACTATCTTTGTTCGCCGTTCTTCATAATTCTCATTCGCTTCTCGGTCAAAAAGTAGCCTCATATATTACCGTACAAATAAGTGCATTGGACAGCTAGCTGGAACATATCCCTTCAGCATATGGTTTGCACTTTCACTGCGTTGTGTGCTTGTCATTTTTGCACAAAATTTTCCTTTGAAGTATGGTTTTGCCCATTTTTTCGATCTTCATATATGTGATCCAAGTATGTGTTTTTTTGCAGTCCATATTTGTCAAGCAGCTCAGCCCATGCACCTTCAAATTCATCCACTGTTAGCATGTGGTTCACTATTTTGTGGAAGTCTGCTCTGAATTTGCTTCGTTTTGTGTAATATGCACCCAGTTTTTCCTTTGCTTTCTTAAGAATGTGCCATTTGCACCAACGGTGTGTGGTGTTTGGCATCACTTTCTCAATTGCAACTTCCATAGCTCTGCATTGATCTGTGAGGGCAAATCAATTTTTTGTTATCAATAATGTCATTCTTGGTATGAGTGAAATTCAGCATTTCGGCTACTATATGTAAATATAGTAATTCTAGTGGTTGCTGTGCTTCAGAAGTCTACAAAAGTTTGAACTTACATGATAATAATTCATTTTGGAACTGAATCAACTCAAGTTGTTGTTGTCAGTAATTTCAGTTAGGTGGAGAGAGCTATGACTGAATACATCATTCTTATAACAATATGTAACTGAAGCAAATGTAATGGTTGCCATGCTTCCCAAGGCTTGAAAAGTTTGAACTTACACAATAATAAAAATCTTTGGAAATAAATTTATCCATGTATGCAGGGGTCACTCAAATCGTCATTATCAATAATCTCAGTTTTGGTATGTCTGGAGATATAGTGCTATCACAACAATTTTATAGATATAGAAAATATAAATGGGTTTTATGCAAATGAAGTCTTCAAAATTTTGAACCTATGTATTAATTAAGAAGTTTGGAGCTGGGTTTACTCACCTGTCAATATTGTTTGTGGATGCTTACCACCCATCATGCGGATAAATTCACTAAACACCCACTCAAATGTTTCAACTGTCTCATCCCTCACAAGTACACCTCCAAAGATAACACTTTGAAAGTGGTTACACACTCCAACGAACAGCCCAAACGACATATCATAGAGGTTTGTCCGGTATGTTGTGTCAAATGTTATTGCATCTCCGAAATAATGGTATTACATCCTGCTTGCTCCAGTTGACCACAGTAGATTCCATAACCGACTTTCATTGTCAGGTTGTACTCTGTAGTATAAACTAGCATCCTTCATGCCCAATTCAGCAAAAACATCCATTTTCTTGCATACATCATCATCTGCCTGATGCCGGCTGATCTCACCGCATAGCCCCCTCAAAGCCCTCTTACTGAATGGAACATTATTGATTGAGCCAAAGAAACTTCCAATTATGTTGTACACTTTTCCAATGCTGATGTTGTTCTCTCTAAGCTGCTTGACAAGGTCTTTTGTATATATGTCAATATGTTTATGTGAAGGCCAATACACATTCTCAACACATTTATCTGTCAAAGCATGGTTGTGCGATGGTCGGTGTTCACTTATGTACCAACCATTGTCATTCGATCGAAGTAACCGTATCATTGCAGGGCACTCATAGCGGCATGTACGTGTATTTCCTCTTTTGGGTTTTCCCTGAAACAGCAAAGTTGTCAGACATTTTTTACTGCATTTCAATACATATGTTATATTTTGCGATCAGCAATTTAGGTTGGACTTACCGAGCATCCACATACTATCTCCTGCATACATTTGGTTCTCTCGACATTTAGTCTACTTTTCCCATATCTTATTCCAAATCCGATTTCCCAAGAATATAGGTTGTAGTAGTCATATGCCTCTCCCAGTGAATCGAAGTTGTTCCCAACAACCGGTACCACTACAGTGCCATTTTTCTTCTCTGCATATAATCTCAAAGTTTTTTCAAGGGCACATACCCTGTTAGGGCAAGGTGGACGCTCGATAGGTGTCCGCCCGACATGGACCCTGCAGGAATAAGAATTATTGTAGTGTAGCAACTATTCTAGTGTAATCATTTTTTAAGAATGTATAAATTCAATAGAAAGCAAGCACATATGAGTTGACAGATCAAAATTATTTTGATAACATAACAACTATATGGACAAGGATGTGAACATGACTAAAGGCAACACGGACGCTGCTGGAATAAGAATTATTGCAGTGTAGCAACTATTGTAGTGTAATCATTTTTGAAGAATGTATAAATTCAATAGCAAGCAAGCCCATATGATTTGACAGATCAAAATTATTTTGACAACATAACAACAATATGGACAAGCATGTGAACATCACTAAACACACTGAGTAATTGAATCAACTTATGTTGTTGAATGTCAAGAATTCAGAAAGTACAGATGAAATTTGAATCAAATTACCTTTTTGTCCACTTGGGACCTTCAGATCCTCCCCGTGGAGCCGATTCATGGGAATGCGCCGCTGACAAGCTCATGGCGTCGCAGTTGCTGGTGGTTGCTAGTTGCAGGGCAAGAGGTGTGTCGCCGACGTCCCCCATGCTTGATTCGGCTGCTGATTGTGTGAGAATAGTTTCTGTGTCACCGTACGGCCTGAAAATTGTCGGCCGCAAGATCTGGCTGGGGGAATCTATGAAGACAGGCACGTACACTTGAGGCTTTTGGCAGAGAAGATCCAGATCTACTAGGTTGAGGAAGATGGATGAAAGCCGTACCTGTCCATCGGATCTGAGAGAAACTCAAGGCCATCGCTGGGATGCTCCTCCATCGCCATAACGTCTGCTCTATCCGGAGCGCGCCGTAGTTCACTAAAAAATGTAATGTTTTTTCTCCCGTGGGCCACCAGTGTGGGTAGTTGACAGCAGTGCAGTTGGGCGGCAAGCTCATTTATTTTCAACCGTGACACCAACCGAGATTTCTTGACGGAACTTTTATATTTGACGGTCTTGTACTGCTCCAAACATATTATGTACCAGCAGTATAGCTGGATCGGCCGTCGTCGTCGTTACGTACATGAGATCACAATATGTATCGCCAGTACCATACTGTTTCACTATACGCGAGCCCGAAGAGGCCCACCGTTCTCGATTACCACCATTGGGCCACGTAGCGGGAGCAAACGCGCCCGTGCTATCTAACGCCGCTCTCGGTTAAGGTTTCCTAACTATGAATATGAGTTGTCATTTGATAATGGGATCACATCATTAGGAGAATGATGTGATGGACAAACCCAACCATAAGCTTACAACTTTCTTCATGTCAATTATCAGTTCCTTAGACCAAGATCATGCCACTCCCTGATACTGGAGGAATGCCTTGTGTGCTATCAAACGTCACTTCGTAACTGGGTGATCATAAAGGTGCTCTACAGGTATCTCTGTAGGTGTCTGTTGGGTTGCATGGATCGAGACTAGGACTTGTCACTCCGTGTGATGGAGAGATATCTCTAGGCCCTCTTGGTAATACAACATCATAAGAAGCTTCATGTGACTAATGTGTTTAGTCACGTGATCTTGCATTACGGAACGAGTAAAGATACTTGTCAGAAATGATATTGAACTAGGTATGGAGATATCGACGATTGAATCTCAGATAAGTAACATATTGCCGGGCAAAGGGAATTGCATATGGGATTGACTGAATCCTTGACATCATGGTTCAACTGATAAAGATCTTTGTTGAATATGTAGGAACCAATATGGGCATCTAGGTTCCACTATTGGTTATTGACCGGAGAGGAGTCTCGATCATGTATGCATGTTCCGAACCCGTAGGGTCACACACTTAACGTTCGGTAGCGCTAGGGTAGTATTGAGATATTAATAGTGGAAAATCCGAAGGTTGTTCGTAGTCCGGATGGGATCCGGGATGTCACAAGGATTTCTGGAATGGTCCAGAGGTAAAAATTCATATATGGAAAGTTGTTTTCGGGGTTCCGGAAAAAGTTCGTTTTTTGGTATTATATCTGGAAAATTCTAGAAGGTTCTGGAGTGGGGCCCACCTGCATGGGGGGTCCCACATGAATGTGGGTAGTGGGGAAAGTCCCCACATGCCGGCAACACATATGCTTAGTTATGCAAAACGTATGCATTGCTACTCCCTATACCCGGTGGTTTTTGGGTCGTGTGGGAAGGACCCCCCTATTGCACATAGTGGCTAGGCGACGGTTTAAACTGTCGTCGTTGAAAGGGGTTAAAAACTGTCCGTACAATAGCTTGTTGTACCAGTGTTGGCCCTCCGTGGGGAGAGGGAGCTCTCCCCTAGATTGGATCTCTCTGTTGTCTTTTGTTTCTTGCTACTGTTTTCTGGACGAAAACCATTTCTTATATTTCTGGAGATCCGTAACTCCGATTGGGCTAAAAATTTTAGGGGATGTTTATCCCAAAATTATCTTTCTTGCAGCAAAAGAAGGGCATCAACCGACCTACAAGGTTCCCACAATGCAACCCGGCATGCCCAGGGGGTAGGGTGCGCCCTGTTGCCTTGTGGGGCCCTCGAGCATCGTCTTGCATTGATTCTTCCTCCCAAAAATCACATATCTTCCATAAAAATCTCCGTAAATTTTTATCTCGTTTGGACTTTGTTTGCTATGGTATTTGTGTGAAACAAAAAACATGAAAAAATATGAACTGGCACTAGGAACTTGATTAATAAGTTAGCCCATAAAAATAATATAAAAGTGCACCAAAACCATAGAAAATTATTGTAGACATGGCATGAATACTTCATAAATTATAGATACGTTCGAGACGTATCATACCTATAAACATGATCATTGCCTTGAATATCGTCATAGCTATGCGCTTTTCTATCAATCCAATAGTAATTTGTTCACCCACCGTATGCTATGTGTTCAAGAGAGAAGCCTCTAGTGAAAATTATGGCCCCCGGGTCTACTTTAATCATATTACAAAACCTAAATTCCTTTGCTGCAATTTTTCTTCTTTAGTTTGTTTTTCAATTTATCCATCTACCTATACAATGTTTGATCCATGCAAGTAATGAGTTCAAGGGGATTGACAACCCTCTTGCCCGCGTTGGGTGAAAATATTTTCTTTCGTGTGTGCATGTGATGTTCACGGGGCTTTGCGTGATTCTCCTACTGGATTGATACCTTGGTTCTCACCTAGGGAAATACTTATCTCTACTATGTTGCATCTCCTCTCCTCTTCGGGGAAAATCCCAACGCATATCACAAGTAGCTCTATGGTTTTTGCCATGAACAAAAAAACTAGCTTCAAAGATTTCCTAGAAAAGATAGGTAGATCTCTTTGCAATCTAGGGATGAAGGATACCTAGTTTTAGATTGGATTTCATACAAATTGAAATCGAGATGGTTGGTGATCACATGAAAATGGAAAGTGGAAAAGAGAGAAAAAGTGCCATCTGTAGTTGTTCATTAGTGTCTGTGTTACGAAGCAAAGCTTTTACTCAAATTTACCACCATATACCTGTTTGACATGTGTGTTTGAAGGTGATTGCCATGTCTGTTAGGTAAAATTTTCCACACTTGTTGGCATAACATTGCCATGTGTTTAGGCAAGTGCCTAGTTCCAGAAGGAAAAATGTGTTGACTTAGCATGCAAAAATTGCCATGTGTTTGTGCATATGTCTACCTTGAAAACATTGTTAAATGTTTGCCATACAATTTGGTGTGAACTTGCCATGTATTGTGATAACCCACAAGTATAGCGGATCGCAACAGTTTTTGAGGGTAGAGTATTCAACCCAAACTTATTGATTCGACACAAGGGAAGCCAAAGAATATTCTCAAGTATTAGCAGCTGAGTTGTCAATTCAACCACACCTGAAAGACTTCATATCTGCAGCAAAGTATTTAGTAGCAAAGTAATATGGAAGTAACAGTAACGGTGGCAAAAGTAACAGTAGCAGTTTGTAGTGATTGTCATAGCAGCAACGGAAAAGTAACTTAGCAAAGATCAATATGTGAAAAGCTCGTAGGCAACAGATCGGCAATGATAATTGTGTTGGATGATATTCAACATGTAGTAGTTATAACTTAGGGTGATGCAGAACTAGCTCCAATTCATCAATATAATGTAGGCATGTATTCCGTATATAGTCATACATGCTTATGGAAAAGAACTTGCATGCCATCTTTTGCCCTACCCTCCCGTGGCAGCGGGTTCCTAATGGAAACTAAGGGATATTAAGTCCTCCTTTTAATAGAGAACCGGAACAAAGAATTAGCACTTAGTGAATACATGAACTCCTCAAACTACGGTAATCACCGGAAAGAATCCTAATTATTGTCACCTTGGGGTATGTAGATCATAACTCATAATAGGTGAAAGGATCGATATAGTTGACTAGAGGGGGGGGTGAATAGGCAACTAACAATTTTTATCTTTTCTTGGCCAAATTAAACTTAGCATCAAAATATGTTGTCTAGATGCGCAACTAGGTGAGAAACCTATATGGTGCAACAACAAAAAGCACACAAGCAAGCAAGGGATACAACACAATAAAAGCTTGCTCAAGTAAAGGTAATAGATAACCAAGAGTGGAGTCGGTGGAGACGATGATGTGTTACCGAAGTTCCTTACCTTTGAGAGGAAGTACGTCTCCGTTGGAGCGGTGTGGAGGAACAATGCTCGCCAAGAAGCCACTAGAGTCACTGTATTCTCCTCACACCCTCACACAATACGAGATGCCATGATTCCACTATTGGTGCCCTTGAAGGCGGCGATCGAACTTTTACAAACTAGGTTAGGGCTTTCTCCACAACCGAATTGGAGGTTCCCAACAAAACCACGGAGCTTCACCACAATGGAATATGGCTCCGAGGTGACCTCAACCGTCTAGGGTGCTCAAACACCCAAGAGTAACAAGATCCGCAAGGGATTAGTGGGGGGAATTAAATTTCTCTTGGTGGAAGTGTACACTATAAAAAAATACACTTCCATGATGATATGTGTTTGTCACAGTAGGTCACATTTTCTGTCATGCATGTACATCCATGATGATTTTATGACAGAATCCAGATGGTCATACATGTGCTGCCATAGAAGTGTTCCATGACATTACCAAAATTATCATCACGGAAGTGTCCCCTTCCATGACGATAAATCGTGCGTCATAGAAGTGCTTTCATCAAGGGTGACCGACACGTGGCATCCACCATAACGGGCCGCTGTTAAGCTATCGGGCCCGATATTGGATCTGATAACCCGCTAACAGCCACGACCAATGCCGATTTTCCACGTGTAGAATTCTCATTGGCTGAAGGAACCACGTGTCAGCTTCGCATTGGCACAGGTGTCACTCATCCAATGGGCGAGATGCGCCTATGATATGTTGACACGTGGACCAGCCCAAAAGTGGCCCAGAAAGATTAAATGGGCTGGCCCACCTAAAGGCCCACAAGATTTAGCGGACCATAATGGGCCGCCCCAGCTAAAGGCCCAACATTCTCAGTTAAGGCCCATACGGCTAGTGTCAAATCGGCCCGTCAATGACCCGTCCTAAACTTGTCATCATCATGGCCCATGGTCACTTCTAGCCCGTCTATAGTCTGCTAAGTATTTGGGCCGAATTACGTCCCGGTGTGTTTCCAGCGTGTTAAAGGTCCTGCTTCATTTGGGCCCATTTATAGGCCATTGAAACTTTTGGCCCATAAACGACCGTGAAGGGATGTGGGTCATATTTGGCCATGTCCGACATTCGGCCCGTTAGAGGCCCACTATAAATTTGGGCCACTTTCAGCCTATTGTGACTTTTGGCCTGTTAACGTCAGACGAAATCTATGGGCCATATGTGGCCCAACGTCACATCGGGCCTACTAACGACCCATATAAAAATGACACTAATCAAGCCCGACCGAACTTCCGGCCTATTAAAGGCCCGTGTAGTAGGTCGACGAATTTATGGCCCATCTGGATTTCGGCCTGTGGACGATCCACATTGTAAATGGGCTGCCATTTCGGCCTGCTAAGACCAGTGGGTTATTTGGCACAATCAGGGCCCAATCTCACTTTCATCCTATTGAAGGCCCATGTTTTTAAGGGATCGAGATATTTACACTTGTAAACGACCTATTATTACTGAGGGCCCAAATTATGTTTACGCGTGTTACAGGACCACTATGGGCACAAGCCTAGCAAAAAAAATACGAAAGTTTATGCTGATTTAGGCCCAGATATTTTTAGTGGGCTACATGCAAATTTCAGCCCATAATCATTTTTAGCCCAATCGAAATGGGCCCGACGAATGTTGGCATGTTGGGCTCCTACGAAGCTTTAGGCCGAATACATTACTAAGATAAACGTACACTATACACAAATAGCGTCGTAATTACTGTAGCCTTTGGCAGCATCATAAATGCTGTATCACAACAAAATAAATTCCAACCATACAACAAAAGGCCTGTTGGCATAAAGTTTATAGTCCTTGTAGATAAAAGCACCATCAAATGTATAGAAGCACAGATCATTTGACCTGAGTGCTAATGTTTCAGGCTATAGAATCTGATGGAGCAGCATGATCTTCCCATTTTTTCCGCCATTGCTCTTGAATGATGAAGCAAATGTCTGATAGTCTAGTTTCAAAACCATACATATCTTTACGAAATTTGTCAACCACTATTCTTGTTTTCAAAACAACATCCATTAGGGATTGGACTTGTGTCTGGAGCACAGATATATCACACTATCTAGCCAGAAGATTTTGTTCAGTAGGCGATTTGGATGAGGTTACCTTGAAAACCAACCCAGAATTACGCAGGAAGGTGCACTTTGCACTGTTAGTGGAGAGATACTGATGCACTGCAACAAGAGGTGACATTGTGCCTGTGGTAGCCTCGTCACCTTCAGGGGGTTGTGGTTGTTCAATCATTTGTTCCATAGGTTGCTTAAAGTTTGCACTTGTAGATTAGTGTACCGGATAAGTTACTAATGAGACAAAAACAAACAAAGTAGGTTTCACGTTTATACATAACTTATGTTGGTGAACTACTGTAATACATTAGCATGTATTATAGTGCAAACTACATAATAAAATTACTTTTGGAACATATGTCCATGTACCATGCCTACTGTATTGTCTATTTCCTCACATTCGTTGACATCTAAGGATAAAGAGACATGGTTTAAAGTAGGATGAACATAGTATGACATCATTCATATAATGGGAAAATAGATATAAAACAAACATGCTATTGTATCATTGTGTGCGCACGTGAACATCACAACTAGATTACAGATCAAGACCAAAAGAATATCCTTCGTCTCTTTTAAACCATGTAAGGTGAAATGATACATTAAGACAACTATGTATAAAAGTGAACAGAGTAACTGACATTGGCTACAAACCAAGCAGTTAAATGAACACATCACAGTACCAATCAATTCAAAGGCAGGAGGAGTAAGGACTTACAACAGCGGCTTGAACTAGTGTGCTCATGCCCTTCATCTTGCTGGTGTGGCAATCCTTGAAGATTTGCACTGGATTCGGTTCAGGTTCTTTTTGGTCCGCACGGGTTTTCCACTATATTTGTAACAAGTCAATATAGATATGATAATATGGCACAGAGAAAATATGGAACTAGCAGCTATTTACAAGAGCCTCGTAGTGTGCAATATAGCTACGAGATCCTGTTGTCTGTTGGAATTTCACTTTAGAACGGTTGGTCTTGTTCTTCAAACAATTAGCCTAGAAGAAGATACACCTGTAAGGCACATACATAAATACAAGTTCAATATGTGGTCTGATCAAATACATATACCCTAGCTGATACTTTGGATCAGACCAGTGTTTAACAAGGGCTGTCCAGTCTTCATCTGTAATATATTCCACTGGAGATGTTTGGGTGATTTCATTGTTAGCCTTGCCTTCAAAGTGAGAGTTTCTAAGGTGGTACCGATACTATCGCAGAGCAGACTAAAAAACATGAGTGCATGCTTGTTTAGTTGCATCATCTTTCATATCCAACTTGAACCTCATCTGTTGAAAAAAGAACGTGAGTCTTATTAGGAGGAAGCTAGAAAGTATGGCACGGAGCAAGACAATATTACAAATTGCGATGGATAACATTACTTATGGATAAATGGTCAAGGAAGGTGTTAAACCGGGTATTGTCTTTCTCATTCCTGTACTGGATCCATGTTGGGAGGATACGTGCATGACACCTAACGGCAATGGCTGCCTCTGATACTAACTTGGCTGACTCTGTAGCATCATGTGACCTTTTTAAACCTGCCTCAAAATGGATGTCCATTCTCCCTCCTTTCGATTTTGTTAATCTGTCAAGCATTATCCCTGATGTCTATTTCCTCTTGCACCATGGTGCTAGTTCAACAATGAACATGGAAAGTTTTAGTGCACATCAAACTATGAGAGTACATATAAAGGAGCATGCAACTGCAACTTGCACTACAAGAATCAGCTACTTTGCCGTCTGCCATGGCGGACGGCAAAGGCATGAACGGCGTACGGCAAAGACCTTTGCCGTCAGCCGCGGACGGCAAAAGGCTCCGGCAAAGTAGGCTACGGTAAACAGCTACTTTGTCGTCCGCTACTGATGGCAAAGTCTTTGCCGTCTGCGGCGGACGGCAAAGAGAGCGGACGGCAATAATTGTGCTGTCAGTCCGTTAAGTGGCTAACGGCAGGCCTTTGCCGTCCGCCGCTGACGGCAAAATTTCTAGTGTCTTTGTCGTCCGCCGCTGATGTCATCTACATGTCACTACATGGCAGGTTCTTTGCCGTCTGCCACTGATGGCAAAGTGCAGGTTCTTTGCCGTATGCCACTGATGGCAAAGTCTTTGCCGTCTGCCACTTTAGGCAAACTGACCAAATGGGTCAGCTCCCAGGAAGCACAGCTAGATGCCACGTGTCCTCTTTGCCGTCCGCGGCAGACAGCAAAGAGCCCGTTGCCGTCGGTGGCCGACGGCAAAGAGCCTGCATATTGGCTCTTTTATCTGTTTTTTATTAAATCCAACAATTTTCATCACAAATATATATGACATATATAGATATATTTCAAAAGGCCATTACAGAGCAAACATATAAGATATCCAACACATAACTTCATCATCCAACCATATATATTACATGCATAGTTCCATCATACATAACAAGTTCAACATAGAGGCATCCAACCATATATATTACAATAGTTTCATCCAACGATACAAAAGAAACAGAGAAAGGGATAAGGAGCACTCCATCTATGCAAGCTTTCGTCAAGTGAATGAAATCTGCAAAATGAAAAATAAGAAAGTTAGAACAAGAAGAGTAGAACAAGAAGAAGACTAGAACAAGAAGAGTATGTCATTTATGAGCTAACTTTACGTGAAATGGATCATATATGAGCTAACTCAGTTGAAATGGGTCGTTTATGAGCTAGCTAAGGTGAAATGGATCATTTATGAGCTAAATTAGTTGAAATGGGTCGTTTATGAGCTAACTAAGGTCAAATGGATCGTTTTTGAGGTAACTAAGGTGAAATGGATCGTTTTTTAGCTAACTTAGGTGAAATGGATCATTTATGAGCTAACTTAGTTGAAATGGATCGTTTTTGAGCTAACTTAGGTGAAATGGATCATTTATGAGCTAATTTAGTTGAAATGGATCTTTTTGAGCTAACTTAGGTGAAATGGATCATTTAAGAGCTAATTTAGGTGAAATGGATCGTTTTTTAGCTAACTTGGTGAAATGGATCGTTTATGAGCTAAATTAGTTGAAATGTATCGTTTATGAGATAACCTAGGTAAGATGGGTCATTTTGGAGTTAACCTAGGTGAAGTGGGTCATTTTAAAGCTAACATAGGTAAAATGGATCATTTAGGAGCTAATCTAGGTAAAATGGGTCATTTTTGAGCTAACTTGGATGAACTGGATCATTTATAAGCTAACCTAGGTAAAATGGATCATTTTAGAGCTAACTTAGGTAAAATGGATCGTCTATGAGCTAACTAAGCTAATTATGCAATTTTTGACATAAGTAAGCTAAGTACAGATCGTTTTAGAGCTAACTTAGGTAAAATGGATGGTTTTGGAGGTCAGTAAGCTTATTAAGTCATTTTGGAGGAGAAGAAGCTAAGTCTAGGTCATTATGGTAAGCATTGGAGGAAATAAAGCTAAGTCTAGGTCTTTATGCATGTGTTAAGCAAAACACTAGATAAACTTACCAAGATCCAGGAGGTGTAGGAGCGGGGTGGCTCGTGTCGGTAGCTGGAGAAGGATCGTGCGATGCTTGTCTGGAGTTACGCTGCACCAAAGATCATTTCCAATGTCTTGTTAGCATGATGACACTCAAATGTTAAGACTAGCAAGTAATGTCCATTCAAATAAAACTCACCGTGGTCCCAGGAGCAATCACTGGCATCGACGGAGCGGTCTGACCTGTCTTCTCGCACACAGACTGCACATTTGGTGCGAAGTTTTGCCGGCAAAGAACTCCAAGGACGGAGTTGGGCCGGCGGACACTATGATGGTGGTCCCAACCCCTGCGGCATGACAAGGCCAACGCATTAGTTATTTGAAAAAACATGAATGCACAAGGTACAAAAATATTAAATGCACTTACGTACCTCTCCCCATCAGGGAAAATCAACCACCTCTGCTCGCGGGTCACCAGCACGGACAGGAGCCGTGTAGCACCATGCTGGTAGACGGTGCCCCCCTCCTCCTCAAGATCAGTCGGCTCCCCGCCATCATCAGCATGGCCACTCGGCTCCTCGGGCTGATCCGGCCAAGTACCCCATCCGGACGTGTGCTCCTCCGGGGTCACGTGGGCCGAACTCTCGTGGGCCGAAGGCCAGTCGACCCGAAGCTCGTGGGCCCAAGACCCGTGGACCGGAGTCCGTGTAGCCTCCTCCTCGGACGAGTCCACCCTAGCAGTCACGTGCTCGGGTGAAACAGCTGGGGGTGGCGTCGAGGAAGGCGCCGTAGCAGTCACCCTACCTCCTCTCCCACGACCACGTGCCCCACCTCCTCTCTTCCTACCTCGTCCCCTGCTGGGCACCGCGGTCAACGAAGAAGGGCCCGGCGGTGTGGCCATACTGTCCAGCAACGCTCGGCGGAGAGGTGCGTCTGGAATGGAAGACCTCAGACCACGCTCCCGACCAGCGCCCACCATCTTTCAACACCTGCCATGACAAACAGTAAACAAAATTAGTACAACATAAAAAAAGACCGACATGAATAATAATATGTGTATCACTTAAGTGTATCATCATCAAGTACAACATAAAAAAATGTAATACCTGACACTACTAATAATCTCGATCAGTATCATCAATAAATGCATAATCATCATCATCACTATAATCAATGACGGGCTCATAGGGTTCATTGGCATCAACATGTGCAAGGCCACGTTGACGTAATCGGTCAAGCATTGACAGGTCATCCGCAGCAGTAACCTCTTCTTGTTCCTCCTCTGGGGTGATGTCGGATTCATTGTCGCTGTCTACTTCAATGTTTTGGGGTGAAGTATAGTGGTTCTTGAAACTCTTTTTGGAAAGACGTGTCTCTTGGAAGAATTCTCCTTCATATGTGTCTGGGTTAATGTGAGGTTCATAATCCTCTTCCTTTGGGGGAGAAAGTCTAGCACGTGGCGGCACTTCATAAACGACATCCCAACCTTTCAGATTTGGATTAGTTTGGCAGGCCCACGGTAGATAGAATACTTGGGTCGCCTGTTGAGCCATAATATAGACATCAGGAACATCTAAATGAGTGCTTTGGTTGATTTAAACTAGCCCTATATGTTCATGAGTCCTTCTAGTCTCCTTCGGATGAAACCAATAACATTCGAAGACTACGACATTCGGTGGGTTTTCACCATAGAACAGAAGTTCATAAATTGCTTCAACTCTCCCATAATACTCGGTACCTCCTTCGCCAATAGCAGATACACAATAATTTGTTGACTTTCGGTCGGCCATAGATAGCTCTTTGCCATAGGTACGAAAGCGATACCCGTTGATGTCGTACTTGTCAAATGAACGGACCTTATAGTCAAAACCATCAGCGACTTGTCTCAATTCGGCATCCATAGACTCTGAATTAGCCTACAAGTTTAATATGAAAGGATTGTTGCATTATGCACAAATTAGCGAATAAAATGAAATTGTCTAATAGAAATCACCGTTTGTTTGAACCAAGAGATGAAACCGGGATAGCCACCTCCTTGCTTTGCGAGAAGCTCATACTCTTCGACGGAATCCTTTTGGATCTCCGCTCCATACGAGAATATGGCGACGTATTGACTGTATGACATATCCAGGAGTAAGAGTAGTTCAAAGGAAATAGAAGTTGTGAAACAATGTACCGAGAACTTACTCGATGTACGGCCGCACTTCTATCAGGTTGTTGAAGATATACAACGAAATGGTCCGTCATTCTTCGTTATCCAAAGATACTAGATGTGAAACACTAGCTGGTGCGAGATTCCCTTTGAATAGGCTGAGGTTGGATCCACCCTTTTTAGGCTCGTCAGCATTGTACCGAGGCTTCGGATTATGCAAATGATGATTTTTGGCTTCGTAGTGCGCTGTTACGAAGTTTGCCACCTCCTCTGTGATGAATGCCTCAGCCATTGATGCTTCAATTCTACGTTTATTTTTACATTTTTCTCGAAGCGTCTTCTGCATTCTCTCAGTTGGGTAGCACCAACGATTTTGCACGGGCCCCCCCAATCTTGCCTCGGTTGGGAGATGCAAAATCAAATGCTGCATTGGATTAAAGAAGCCCGGTGGAAAGATCTTCTCTAACTTGCAGATCAACTCCGGCGCCAACTCTTCCATTTCTTCTAGCATGCCAGGCGATAGTTCTTTCGCACAAAGAACACGGAAGAAATAGCTGAGTTCTGCTAGTACTAGCCATTCATCCTCAGGGATGAAGCCACGCAACATCACCGGCATTACCCGCTCAATCCATATGTGCCAATCATGACTGTTGAGACCAAATATCTTCAGTTTATCAAGATTCGCTCCCCTCTTTAGATTCCCTGCATACCCATCGGGGAACATCAACTGCTGTTGCACCCACAAGAGAATTTCCCTCATAGTTGGCCTTCCAAGATTGAACCATGCCTTTGGCTTTGTCCAGTTCTGCTTTCCTTTCAGTTCTTTCATGTTTTGTAACGGCCTATCACATAGCGCCTCCAAATCGACTCTAGCCTTAGTATTATCCTTTGACTTCCCATCTATGCCGAACAATGTACCAAAACGTGCCTCGGCGATATTTTTCTCAGTGTGCATCACGTCGATGTTGTGTGGGCAAAGGAGGTCTTTGAAGTAAGGCAGATCCCATAAGCATGTTTTGTGAGTCCACGCGTGCTTAGTATTATACCCCTTAAAGTACCCTGGACATTGTGGATCTGGCTCGAGAGCGTTTAACTGATCCAGGGTCTGTTGGCCTGTCAATGCAGGTGGTGCAGAGTTTTTGACAACTCTACCCCTGATGAAGTTCTTCTTGTCTTTCCTGAACTTATGGCGAGGATCCAGAAACTGTCTATGCATGTCGAAGCAAGAAAACTTGCGACCGACCTGAAGCCAACGAAACTCAAGAGCTCCCTTGCATGTGGGGCACGGGAACCTTCCATGCACAAACCAGCCAACGAATAGCGCATACGCCGGCAAGTCATGTGTCGAGTACATGTACCAGACACGCATTATGAAGTTCCGTTTGCTAAAGGCGTCGTATGTCTTGAACCCATTATCCCAGGCTTCTTGCAATTCGTCCTTAAGCGGCTGCATGTACACATTCATATTTTTGCCCGGATAGTTGGGTCCTGGAATTATCAACGTCAGGAAAATGTTCTTTCTTTGCATAATCTGTCCGGGGGGGGGGAGATTGAGTGGAAAGACAAATACGGGCCAACAACTGTATTGGGTTGCCGTCATACCAAACACACTGAACCCATCCGTGCTGATGCCGACTCGAGGATGCCTCGGATCTGCCGCTTTGTCAGCATGTAATTCATCAAACTTTTTCCACGCAACACCATCCGATGTGTGTACCATCATCAGATTCCCATCTGCATCTAGTTCGGTTCTTTTGCCTGTTTTGTGCCATGTCATCTGTCTGGCCGTCTCTTCGACCATGAAAAGACGTTGAAGTCTTGGTACGATTGGCATATACCGAAGAACACTAACGGGGATTTTGGTCTGTGTCTTCTCACCCATACCGTTGTCTACCACAATATACCTGGAAGACTTGCAAATGGGACAATAGTTCAAGTCCACATAGTCAAGCCTAAATAAGGCACATCCTTTCTCACAGGCATGTATCTTCTCATAGGGCATCTTCAGTGCACGGAGGATTTTGTCCGACTGGTACAGGTTTGCAGGCATTACGTGGCCTTTGGGTAGAAAGCGTCCAAATACTGTCATAATTGCGTCATAGCATTCTCTGCCCAAGTTGAACTGAGCCTTCAGGGCCATTACTTGTGAGATGGCATCCAACTGACAAAGCTCAGTGTGCTCGTGGAGCGGACGTTTCGAAGACTCCAACATTTCATTGAAGGCCTTTGCAGATTCCTCCATCTCCTCGTCCGAATCCCGAGCATCATCATAGCCTTGCACCATGTTTTCCATCCCGGTACCATGCTCGTCGGTGCGACGACGATCCACCTCAGCTCGGTCACGTTGGGCAGACTCACCATGAAATGTCCACACCATATAATCGAGCGTAAAACCACTCTTCTGCAGGTGTTTGCCCATTTCAGCCTCTGTCTTGTTTTCCCAATTGTCGCACCGGAAACAAGGGCACCAGGTTTTCTTTTGGCCATTTGCAAATGCGGCTTGCACAAACCCCTTGGTTTTTGTGAACCATTCAATGCTCCATTTGTTCTGACCAGTGTGACCGGTATACATCCAAGCACGGTCACTCATCTTGACTTTCAGAGCTACTGGACACACAACAATTATATATGTAATTCACCATGTATATATTCATTAGTTGATCTACTTTGTCAATTTTATTACGTCCATGCAACCTACACTCTAATAGGTAATGATAGGTCCTAATCCCACCCGTGTATATGTAGATTGGGTTCATTTTCCCATGCTATGCTCCGGATCCGACGCAAAATTTCGGCAGCACCTCCCCGCTGTTCTCCTGATACACGTCTCTGCAATAAACAGAGAGGATGTGTACCCGGAGAACAACAGGGGAGGCACTGACGAAATATATGCGTCGGATCCGGAGCAAAGCATATGGGAAAATGAACCCAATCTACACATACTCGGGCTGTCCATGGATAGCGTTGGACAATTCGAAAGAATCAAGGTTATAAATATGCAAATGCATGCATATTTATAACTATGACGCTTTCGAACGGGAGACACATATTGGTTACGCATACTGATGATTCAAGACACATATCTAGCTAGCTATCAAGTTTCATCGGAATAGATCAAATAATTAATGGGGGAGGAGGACTTGTCATTTGTGCTCACCCACGAACGAAGGGG
>NC_041384.1:166932170-166951303 GCF_002162155.2 Triticum dicoccoides
GAGAGGCGGCGGCGCGCAGCGGGCGGCGGCGGCGGCGGTGGGGTGGGAAGTGGTGGCGGGGCGAGGAGAGAACAGAGAGGGGCGGGGGGTACGGGCCGTTAGATACTGCCCTCTTTGCCGTCCGCCCCTCTTTGCCGTCCGCCCTTTTGCCGCTTTGCCGTCCGCTGGCAGACGGCAAAGAGGTGGGCCGTTAAGTTTTTCCCAAACGGGCGGGGGGTGGGGGCCACCTCTCTCTTTGCCGTCGGCCAGCTGACGGCAAAGATTCTTTGCCGTCTGCTGGCGGACGGCAAAGATCTGGCGGACGACAAAGAGCTTCTTTGCCGTCAGCCTGATCTTTGCCGTCCGCTTTTTGGTAGCTGATGGCAAAGAGCTTCTTTGCCATCAGCTAGCAGACGGCAAAGAGCTGGCAGATGGCAAATTAGCTGATTCCAGTAGTGTTGACTCGGTCAGGTACCGTCTTGGTGTTGATGCTCATGAGGTTCATCTGATCTTGCCAAGTCCTGTTGTGTCAGCAGTGCTTCGGAAGTAGTGTTAGGTGTGCAGGCAGCTTGGGAACTGGCCAGTTCCGGAGCAAACGAACGAGTAACTCGTTGAGATGCTGGTACATTTGAAGCGGATGCTGCAGCTGGTGGAGCAGGTGATACTGTGTTTGTAAATTTAGCCGGTGGACTTGGACCTTGTACTGCACTATAAGTACCAGCAGAATCTCAAGGGCAGATCCTTTTCCGTTTCACCCGACGAGTAACACTATTCCCTACTATATTCTTTTCCTTGCTCTTTTTTGACTTTGCCATGTCAAGCCATACCCACAACACAAAAGAATAAAATCGCTCTTCAGAACTCATTGATGCATGATACAGACAAGCAATACTTTGATGTAAGACAACCGTATTAGGATGGAATATGTAAGAAAAACAGGACGACATGACATATTCACATCTACGTTGTGTAAACTAAGCAGAAGGATTTTCAAGAAAATGGAAGTAATGCAAGCTAGACACTATATGAAAGATGCAACCAATATCACTCTGCCAAGTTAAAAGTGTCTTATCATAAGTGGCATTCCGAAAAATTAGAAGCAGTACAACATAGAAATCAATGCAAGATGCAACCACTATCAAACTGCCATGTTAAAAGCGTCCAATCATGAGTGACTGATGCGGGATACGCAACAACAGTACTTTGATGTAAGAACATGGTATGATTGATAGATGAAGTGTATTCTAGACACAGGAAGGCATGTCATATGCACATGTATAACATATAAACTTGGCAGGTGCCATTTAATCAAAATAGAAGAAATACAGGCTAGACAACATATGCAACATGAAACTAATTATCAGACTATCAATTTAGAGCAAGCACCTGTGATGGTGGAGTACGGGAGATGAACTCATCATGTAGACTTGAGACTTCAACTTCATTAGCAGTAGCAGTGGCAAATCTAGAGAGTCTCTGTTTGCATCGGTCCGGAGGACCACCAACATCCCCTAACTTACTCTTTTCCTTTCTATTTTATGATATTGCCTTATGAAGTCAAAACCAAAAGAAGATGAATAAAATTAGCTCTGCATAACTAGTTGATGCATGATACAGACGAACACTACTTTGATGTAAGGCAAGCGTAGGATAGGAGGATATAATATATACAAAAAAAGACAGCATTGAATATTCAGACGTACAATAGGAGGATGGAATATGTATGAAAAACGGTAAGCGGAAGGCATTTCAACAAAATTAGAAGAAATGAAAGCTAGGCACCATATGAACATGCAACCAATATCACTCTATCAGGTAAAAAGTGTCTCGTCGTAAGTGCCATTTCAAGAAATTAGAAGCAGTACAAGCTAGAAGACAATGCAAGATGCAACCTACATCACACTCCCAAGTTAAATGTGTCTTATGGGTAAGTGAACGTTGCAGGTATAAGTTGTAAGCTACGCAGATGCAATTCAACAAAATTAGAAGCAATATAAACTAGACATCATATGGAACACGCAACCACATATAATAGTTCCAAGTTAGAGCAAGCACCTGTGATGGTGGAGTAGGGGAGATGTGCTCATCATCTACATGTATGTTCTAGAAACAGGAACATGTGTCATATTCACATGCATTATGTGTAAAGTAAGCATATGCAATTCAACAAACTTAGAAGAAATACAAACTAGACATCATACGCAACATGCAACCACATATAATAGTGCCAAGTTAGAGCAAGCACCTGTGATGGTGGAGTAGGGGAGATGTGCTCGTCATCTACACAACTACGTTGACTGTCCAGCCTTGTGAATCTTGTTGGGAGGATGGCAGAGTAGAATCTGTAGAGACCCTCTGTTTGAGTTGCTCCGAAGGACCACCATCATCCACTGCCGGACTAATTTCCTTCAGCTGTATTGATTTTGCATTGTGAAGTCAAACCGATAAGAAGAAGGAATAAAATTTGCTCTTGAGAACTCATTCATGCATGATACTGACAAACACTACTCGGATGAAAAGCAAACACATGATACGAGGATGGAATATGTACGAAAAACAGGACGGCGTGACATATTGACACCTATGATGTGGTAACTAAGCAGAAGGAATTTCAACAAATTAGAAGCACTACAAGCTAGATACCATATGAAAGGTGCAACCAATATCACTCTGCCAAGTTCAAACTGTCCGGCGTTTCAACAAATTAGAAGCAGTACATGCTAGAAATCATATGCAAGACACAACCAATATCACAGTGGCAACTTAAAGGTGCCTTATCATAAGTGACTGATGCGGGATATGCAAGAACAATAGTCTGATGTAAGAACATGGTGTGATTAGATATAGTATGTTCTAGAAACAAGAACACGTGACATATTCACATGCATTATGTGTAAAGTAAGCAGATGCAATTCAACAAAATTAGAAGCAATACAAGCTAGACATCATATGCAACATGCAACCACATGTAATAGTGCCAAGTTATATCAAGCACCTGTGATGGTGGAGTAGGGGAGATGTGCTCATCATCTACATAGCTACGTTGACTATCTAGCCTTGCGTTGTCTTGCGAATCTTGTTGGGAGGATGGCGGAGTAGAATCTATAGAGACCCTCCGTTTCAGTTGCTCGGAAGGACCACCATCATCCAATGCCTTACCAATTTCCTTCCGCTTTATTGATTTTGCATTATGAGGTCAAACTAACAAGAAAAAGGAATAAAATTCGCTCTTCAAAACTCATTCATGTATGATACTGACGAACACTACTCTGATGAAAGGCAAAATCATGATACGAGGATGGAATATGTACGAAAAACTGGACGCCTTGACATATTCACACCTATGATGTGGTAACTAAGCAGAAGGCACTTCAACAAATTAGAAGCACTGCAAGCTAAACACCATATGGAAGGTGCAATCAATATCACTCTGCCAAGTTAAAACTTTCTCGTCATAGGTGGCATTCATCAAACTAGAAGCACTACATGCTAGAAATCATATTCAAGACACAAACCAATATCACACTGCCAACTTAAAGGTGTCCCATCATATGTGACTGATGTAGGATACACAAGAAGAGTAGTTTCATGTAAGAACATGGTGTGATAGACAGATATAGTATGTACCAAAAATAGGAAAGCGTGTCATATTCACACGTATCATGTGTAAGCTAAGCAGATGTAGTTTAGACTAATTAGGAGCAATACAAGTTAGACACCATATGCAACATGCAACCAGATATCACATTGCTAAGTTAGAGCAAGCACCTTGGATGGTGGAGTAGGCGAGCGGAGACTTGGAACTTGTAATGCACTAGCAGTACAAGGAGAATCCGTACAGATGATCCGTTTACGTTGCTGCAGAGGACCACCATCATCTCCTTCCTTACTCTTTTCCTTCCTCTTTTTTGATTTTGCCTTGTCAAGTCAAAGCCACAAGAAAAAGGAATAAAATTTGCTATTCAGAACTCATTGATGCATGATACTGACGAACACTACTTTCATGTAAGGCAGACGCATGATAGGAGGATGGAATATGTATGAAAAACAAGACGACATGACATATTGACATGTATGATGTATGAAGTGTAAACTAAGCACATGGTGTTTGAACTAGTTAGAAGCAATGCAAGCTAGAAACCATATGAAAGATGAAACCAATATCACTCTGCCAAATTAAAAGGGTGGCCTAACAAATGTATTTGACCAAATTAGAAGGAATACATAGCAACATTCTAGAAACAATATGCAATATGTAACGAATAAAGGTGTCTCATCATAAGTGATTAATGTAGGATATAGAAGAGAGGTAGTTTCATGTAAGAACATGGTTAACACATAGATGTAGTGTGTACCAAAAATAGGAAGGCATGTCATATTCAAAGGTATAATGTGTAAACTAAGAAGATGCAATTTACCCTAATTAGAAGCATTACAAGCTAGACACCGTATGAAATATGCAACCACATATCACACCGTGAAGTTAGAGCAAGCACCTGCGATAGTGGTGTAGGGGAAGTGTGGTCTTCAAGTACAGAGCTACATTCAATATCTTCATTTAGGCTTGTTGTTTCTTGAGAATCATGTGGAGAGGATGAAACTGCACTCTTTATAAGAGTAGCGCGTCTCATACTAACCCGCGGGCGTGACTGTCTCATCATAAGCGATAGATGCGGGATACACAAGAACAGTAGTTTGATGTAAGAACATGGTGTGATAGGCAGATGTAGTATGTACTAAAAATAGGAAGGCGCGTCATATTCACATGTATAATGTGTAAGCTAAGGAGATGCAATTTAACAAATTAGGAGCAATGCAAGCTAGGCACCATATGCAACATGCAACCACATATCACACTGCCATGTTAGATCAAGCACCTGGGGTTGTGGAGTAGGGGAGATGAGATTTGAAACTTGCACTGTGGTAGGAGTAGCACGAGAATCTGCAGAGATCATCTGTTTCGGTTACTCCAGAGGACCACCATCATTTCGTGCCTTCGTCCTTTTAGATTTTGCCATGTCAAGTAAACACAGAAGAAAAAGGAATGAAATTCGCACTTCCAAATTCGTTGATGCATGATACTGATGAACACAACTTTTATGTATGGCAAACCACATTGTAGGAGGATGGAATATGTACGAAAAAGTCTAAGCAGAAGGCATTTCAACAAATTGGAAGCAATGCAATCTAGACACCATATGAAAGACCCAACCAAAATCACTCTACTAAGTTAGATGTGTCTCATTATAAGTGTCACTTCAACAAATTAGAGGCAATACATCTTTGAAATGATATGCAAGGTGCGACCAATATTACACTGTCAACTTGAAGATGTCTCGTTAGAAGTGATTGATGAGGGATACACAAGAAAAGTAGTTTGATGTAAGAACATGGTTAATAGAAAGACATAGTATGTACCAAAAACATGAAGGCATGTCATATTCATAGGTATAATGTGTTAACTAAGCAGATGCAATTTACCCTAATTAGAAGCATCACAAGGTAGACACCATATGCAACATGCAACCACATATCACACTACCAAGTAAGAGCAAGCACCTCCGATGGTGGTATGGGGGAATTGCGGTCATCAACTAGAGAGCTACGTTGACTCACTGGTGCGCGTCGGTCCTAAACAAACGGTTTAAAACCCCTTTCCACGACGGTATTTGGAACCGTCGCCAAGTGAGTGTGGGTGATAGGGGGTCCTTCCCATACGACCCAAAAACCATCAGGGATAGGGCCCCTATAGTACTCCTACTCGTTTCTGCTCTCATTGCCATCGCAGTCGGTATTCTGTGGTGCTATGTTTACGATGCGCGACCCATCACAAACGGTTCACTATTATAGAACGTGTATGATGCGCGGCCCATCACAAACGGTTCACCGTTAAGAAGATTAGATAATTGTCATACGAGTGTCGGACAGGATTACGAAACGTTGGACCATCGTAACATTGTCGTACACGACAACTATCACACACGCTATTATGTGGTACAATGTTTATGATGCATACTTCATTAGAAACAGTTCATGGTTGCCAATCATGTACGATAAGGCAACTAACACAAACATTTAGTATGCCCGCACCGTTTTTGATATTGTCTGACATTGCACAGGCTCTGCAAACGGGAACTGTGTGCATGCTTGCACACATTTCCTCTCTGTGAACCATCTCTGATTATGGTGCATATCACAAACATTTGTGTTTTACCAACCGTGTGTGCCGTAACAACCTGCAGAGCGTAATTTCACCGTAATTTAATTGCTGTTTTTCCAAATTGTACCGGATTTGGATTTGAATTTGAATTTGAATGTATGCTACAACTTTATTCATATCCATCAGGTTCAAACAACCAATGCATTATTTGATTCATAGGTACATATGTTCAAGAATTACATAAGAACCAAATAAAGAATGATGAATCACAGTTGTATACTTGTACTATTAAAGACAGTAAAGAAAAAGGCGAAATATATTCTGGTTGCTGAACAAGGTGAAGCGGAATGCCCATATTGTGCCCTCCTCCATGCAGAAGGCACACACGACTCAAGTTCAACCCCTTGTGATGGCCAACCGCCCATTGAGGGAGTCCTGGATTAGGGGGGTCCTCGGACAGCTGGACTATATACTTTGGCCGGACTGTTGGACTATGAAGATACAAGATTGAAGACTTCGTCCCATGTCCGGGTGGGACTCTCCTCCCTTGTAACCGACTCTGTGTAACCCTATATACCATCAAGGCTATTCGGATATGGGACGAGCCTCTTCGATCAAGGCGATTATAACCGGAGGGGAGCTAGGGTTACACAGAGTCGGTTACAAGGGAGGAGATCTACATATCAAGGCGATTACACAGAGTCGGTTACAATGTTTACCCAGAGGGTTTAGTCCGTAGGACAACAACAATCATATCATAGGCTAGCTTCTATGGTTTAACCTCTTCGATCTCGTGGTAGATCAACTCTTGTAATACTCATATCATCAAGATCAATCAAGCAGGAAGTAGGGTATTACCTCCATCGAGAGGGCCTGAACCTGGGTAAACATTGTGTCCCCCGCCTCCTGTTACCATCCGCCTTAGACGCATAGTTCGGGACCCCCTACCCAAGATCTGCCGGTTTTGACACCGACATTGGTGCTTTCATTGAGAGTTCCACTGTGTCATCATCATAAGGCTTGATGGCTCCTTCGATCATCGGCAACGATGCGATCCAGGGTGAGGTTTTCCTCCCCGAACAGATCTTCGTATTTGGTGGCTTCGTACTGCGGGCCAACTCGCTTGGCCATCTGGAGCAGACCGAGAGCTACGCCCCTGGCCATCAGGTCAGGTTTGGAAGCTTGAACTATACCGCCGACATCCGCGGAGACTTGATCTTCGACGGATTCGAACCCATGTCAGGTACGCCGCACAGTCACGACGAGCATGATTTAGCCCTGCCACCGGACAGTGTTCAGGAAATCACACCTGTAACTACTCTGGACCTCAATCCGGAATAGATCGCGTCGTCCGAGGACGGGTGGATGGACCCCGCCACGGAGGCCGCACACTCAGCGGCGATAGAGCCGAATACTGACTTCACCTCCTATGAGACCTGCGTTGCCGGACACTCGGATTCATCCCCGGCCACAGACTCCGAACCGCTCGCGTCTGTGCCCATCCAATCTGATTGGGCACCGATGATGGAGTTCACCTCTACGGATATCTTTCAGCACTCGCCCCTAGGTGACGTGCTAAACTCATTATGGTCTCTCTCCTTGTCAGGAGACCCTTGGCCAAACTATGTCCGGCTCGAGTGGGAAGCAGACGGTGAAGAAATTCGTTCCCCACCCACCACCCACTTGGTAGCCACTATCGACGACCTAACCGACATGCTCGACTTCGACTCCGAATACATCGACGGTATGGACGACGATGCAGGAGACGAACAGGAACCACCGCCCACAGGGCGCTAGACTGCCACCTCATCGTATGATACATACATGGTGGACACCCCCAAAGAAAGCGATGTCAACAAGGCAATAGAGGATAATCCCCCCGAGAAGAAATCCAAGAACCGACGTCATCGGTGCCGCTCTAAGCCCCGCCATAGCAAAAACAACGATACCGGCACAGGAGACAATAACGCTGCAAATAGTGTCGAAGACAAAGACAATCCCCTCCAGCCAGGCTTTGAGCAGGAGGATGGGCAAGCCAGCCCCAAGGAACAGGCAGCAGATGGAGAATCAGAGGATGACAATTGCACGCCTCTCTCTGCAGACGAGGTGAGCCTCGGCGACGAAGAATTTATCGTGCCGGAGGATCCCATCGAACAGGAGCGCTTCAAGCGCCGGCTTATTGCCACAGCAAAAAGCCTGAAGAAAAACCAACAACAGCTTCAAGCTGAGCAAGATCTGCTAGCAGATAGATGGACTGTGGTCTTGGCAGCCAAGGAACTCGAACTTGAGCGCCCAATCAAAAGTTTCCCAAAGCGCGGGTTGCTACCCCAACTTGAAGAGGAAGCATTAAGGCCTGCACTTCCAGCGTATGATGCAGCAGACCGGCCACCTCGTGGCCGCGACAAAGTGGCATATAAGCCCGAAGTCCAGCCCGCACCCCGTCGCCAGTCAAACAAAAACAGCAAGGCCCGGGGTAACACGCAGGACCTGTGAGACATATTGGAAAACAAAGCAGGACACAAAAGATCGATCTTCGGATCACGAGGGCGCGCCCCAACACATGACGATGACCGTCATGCCGAATACACCAAAAACAAATCCGGCCGGGCCGAACACAGCAGACAAGACTCCACATTCACATGGCCCGCGGGGATGATCTACACGCCATCAAGTATTTCCCATTGAAACTCAAAGGACCGGCTTGGCATTGGCTGAATAGCTTGCCAGCAAACTCCATTGGAAGTTGGGAGAACCCGGGAGACGCATTCCTGGATAACTTCCGGGGCACATATATGCGACCACCGGATGTTGATGATTTGAGTCACATAACACAACAGCCCGGAGAGTCAGCCAGGAAATTCTGGACCCGGTTCCTAACCAAAAAGAACCAAATTGTAGACTGTCCGGATGCCGAAGCCATAGCGGCCTTTAAACATAACATCCGTGACGAGTGGCTCGCCCGACATCTCGGCCAAGAGAAGCCAAGGTCCATGGCAGCCCTCACGACACTCATGACCTGCTTCTACGCGGGCGAGGATAGCGGGTTGGCTCATAGCAACAACACAACAAGCAACACTGGCAGATCAAAGGCCAGAGATAGCAACGGCAAACCCCAGCGCAACAAACACAAATGCCGCAAACATGGTGAAAGCGCCGAAGACACGACAATCAATGCCAGATTTAATAGCTCTAAGTCCGATTAGCGGACTGGGCCACTCAAAAATAACAATTCGGTCCGTCCAGTTTGGACCACATACTCGACTGTCCATGCCAAATTCATGGCAAACCAGGAACACCAGCCAATCATACCAACAGAGAATGTTGGGTCTTCAAACAAGTTGGCAGGTTGGGCGCCAAAAACAAAGATAAGGGGTCTCAAAGCGATGACAGCGACAAGGAGCCCAGATCACCGAATAGAGGAGGACAAAAGAAATCTCTCCAGCAAACCCAAACGGTGAATATGGTAAACGCCACCCACACTCCCAACCCGGACCAGATGCACACCCTTAGGGATGTCGAACTAACAAAACCAGCCAGCCCACAATACAAACTAGGGCCGATCACCTTCAACCAAATGGATTGTCCGGTCAACACCAGTCACGGAAATCCAGCCGCACTAGTCCTCAACCCAATAATTGACGTGTTCCACCTCACACGAGTCCTTATGGACGGAGGCAACAGTCTAAATCTGCTTTACCAGGGCACAGTGTGCAAGATGGGCATCGATCATTCGATGATCAAACCCAATAAAGCCACCTTTAGAGGTACTATACCAGGCATGGAGGCCAGCTGTATTGGCTCCATCGCCCTTGAGGTAGTCTTCGGATCACCAGACAATTACCGCGCCGCAGAGTTAATCTTCGACACCGTCCCCTTTCACAGTGATTATCAGGCACTGCTCGGGCGAACTGCGTTCGCTCGATTCAACGCGGTGCCACATTATGCCTACCGTAAACTCAAGATGCCCGGTCCGCGCGACATCATCATGGTTAATGGCAAGGCCGAACTCTCACTCGGTACCACCGAGTACGCCGCCACTTTAATAGCAGAAGCAATGGAGGGCACCTTCCAGTCAACTCTTGAGTCGACGGCTAAAACCCCGGACACATTCAAAGTAGTCCGAACTACTTCACGACAGGATAGCCCGGATCGTCCAGGGCTAAACTAAACATTCCGGCGAAGTCCAGATCATGCCACATATCGCGGCTCAACCGCTCTCCGGCACACAAATATTTCTTACATTTTCCTTTGCAGGCTCACCTTCGCGCAGACCGGGACCGGTGACATGGTAACAGCTCGAACACACAAGGGAATCTTTAGATATTCCTCGCGACGTCCATCCGACTATACTCCGGATCTGCACACATCTTCTTCCTCCCCGGTCCCAGTAGGTTCCACGGTAATATTCCCCTTTTTATCACATTACATGTACTCATACGCTTCGACGTATTATTCAAATACAACATGTGGATTTATATGACGCTCATTTGCTGTTATTTCTTATTGAAACTCTTTTGTTAAGTGGCATCCGTACACCGCGATATGCCTTTGCCAGGGGCTTCATTTTACCCATAATATGACAATAAAGTCCGAACACCTTCACGGAAGTTTGGCACCCTAAACTTATAGCATTATATGCATCAGATTCGAATCATGTCTTGGGTCAAATGTTGGGTTTGCCTGGCTCCCATGTTTTGCTGCCTTACGTTCCGCTATATCGGCTAAGGCGGCACAAGGAGAACTACTGCAATTGTGTCCCGGTTCTTCCGGACGAGCACCTCAGTAGAGAAAGCCAAAAATGACTGTCATGATATGGCGAGAGCTGGTCAGCTGTTCGAGAGGTTGTAAAATCTTTAAGGATTTCTCCCGCATAATGCCGTAACCAATGCAGCGTGCGATGGATCGGTTCTTCTTCCGACCAGGTGCCTATAGGGCCCCTCGTGCGGTCTTCCGAA
The DNA here is from genome assembly GCF_002162155.2 of Triticum dicoccoides. Taxonomy (NCBI): domain Eukaryota; kingdom Viridiplantae; phylum Streptophyta; class Magnoliopsida; order Poales; family Poaceae; genus Triticum; species Triticum dicoccoides. The sequence goes on from NC_041384.1 coordinate 166,943,265, forward strand.
CACCAGGGGCTGCGCCTACCTTCCTAATGCTCCTATGGCTAAGTGAGAATGATAAAGCCCTATAGTCTGATTGCCTGGTTCGCTGTGCTGAACACCTCCTTCAATGGACACAACACTGGGGTAAAGAGTGATCAGGTTTATCCCGAACACCCCTGTATTTCTTACGAGGGGGCAGAAGCCAACAACTAACCAATTCTCAGGTTTAATATATAAAACGGACGCGCAGGAGGGTAAACTTTTATAACAAGCAGTAAATAATAGAAATGACCTTGTTCACACATTACAAAGGACAACATGACTATATTCATGGAAATACAATGTCCTTGGTACATTGCTCCGCCGCAAGGCAGGATCCTTTCAGGACACTTTCATAATACAATTCAGGCTTGCGATGCTCCTTTCCCTTTGGCGGTCCCTCGGTCATCAGCTTTTCAGCATCCATCTTCCCCCAGTGCACCTTTGCGCGGGCAAATGCCATTCGTGCACGTTCTATGCAGACCGACCGCTTAATGACGTCAAGTCGAGGGCAGGCACTAACAAGTCACTTCACGAGCCCGAAGTAGCTACCTGGAATCGGCTCGGCGGGCCATAGCCGGATAATCAAATCCTTCATGGCTAGTTCGGCTGCCTTATGCAGTTCGATAAACTGTTTCAGTTGATCGGTAAAAGGCACCGGATAATTCGGTGCCAGATACTGCGACCAGAAGAGCTTATCCACAGTATTCCCCTCTTCAGCTCGGTAGAATTGGGCGGCATCCGATATGCTGCGAGGAGGTTCTGCAAATACCCCTGGAGAAATCCGAACTTAAATTATAAAGCATAATTTTCTCTTGAAATACTTGCTTTACATGGAAAAAGACCTTACCCGCCGTGATCTCCCTCGCCTCATGGATCTCCTGCAGGGCGCCTTGGGTTTCCCCATGGGCATCACGCACGGCCTGATGAGCCCTGGTGAGTTCGGATTCTTTCTCCGTTAAACTCTGCTCCAGGGTCTCGCATTTTTTCATGGCCTCTTGGAGCTCTCGCCTAGCTTCCACAACCTTGGCCTCGTGCTTCTCACGAAGAACCTGCTTTGCGGCTGCCTTTTCCTCGGCCTCGGCAACAGCCTTCTTCAGAGCCTCGACTTCGGTCATCACCCGTGGCGCAAATCATGGCACATATTCTATGACACTGAAAATTCGTTCACACTAAACGCAACCAAGATTTGTGCATACCTTGTTGATCTTCCAACTTCCTTTTTAACTGGCCAAGCTCCGCTTTGGCCCGCTCCAGACTTTGATTCAGTCCGGTAACCTCCGCAGTATGAGCGGCATTAGCCGCTACAGATGCCCGCTTACAAAAGAAGAGAGATAGATGTCATCAAATGAGTCTTCCTGCCAAAAATATATTTGATCCTCTATCCGGTTTTTTCGTTCACCAGACAGTGTATCAGGGGCTACCATCCATACTATGACACTCTTTGAAACCATATAAAACATACCTCAAAACCTCTTATAAGGCCGATACAGGCTTCACTCAGTCCATTTTCAGCGGACTGAATCTTCTCGATCACCGCACCCATAAGGGCATGGTGTTCATCGACGATGGAGGCGTTCTTCAGCGCCGCCAATAAAGCACCCGCCGCCTCTGGTTGGACAGAGGTCGCCGATGGAACAGGGACGCCCTCTCCAGCCGAGGAAGGCCGCCTGCTTCATTCTGAAGCCATACTGGTCTCCGAAACTGTGTCTGGCTGGGGGTCGAATTCAATATGGTCCCCGCCATCGACTTATGTGGGGATCTTCTCCCCCATGTCTCCGACCCCTGAAGTTTGACCTCCAGGCACCGCCTTCACAATTTTCTCCGCCCCTCCTTGGACGGAGTCCCTCTGGGACGAAGCCTCGGTGTTGATCACATCTTCGAGGGGAGGGGCCTTCGGAGGCGTCCTGCTCTCCATAGCATCCGAGCTCAGCAAATCCTCGTACGAGGATTTTTCAGAACGGGACCCCGTCGGACTACAAAAGAATATGGCTCAGATTAAAATGCTATTCCATGATGGGTCCGGACACATGAATGTGTTCGGATTTTATATACTTACGAGTTCACTAGGGGCTGGGCCCTAGGATCCCACGTCGGGCTGCTATCGGCGACGGCATTGGACTCTTCCGGAAGAGGAGTTTTTCCCCTTTTAGGTGACTCGGCCTCCAAGTGTGCGGAGGCCGCCCTCTTCTTTCTTCCCCCTACTGGGGATTCGTCTTCCTCCTCCCCATCCTCTTCGGAGGCGCGTCGGGCACGGTGACGAAGGCCGCCTCGGGTCTTTTTGGCCTCCTTTTCGGTCTTCTTCTCCGGCACCTTGTAAGGCGCTAGGTCTAACATCTTCGTCAAGAGTGGGCCGGACGGTTCTTTGGGCAGCGGGGCCAAACATTGGATCTGCCCCGCCTTCTTCGTCCAGCCCTAGGAGAGTTGTGTAAAACACATTAAGCATTTCCCTTGAGTTATGCGAATAAAACATATGGTAATTTACCGAGCTTGCAGGGCGGGACAGTTGGTACCCACGGTCCTCGGCCGAGTCCGGCCATGATTTGCCGGGCTTAAAAACCACCTTCCAGATATCTCTGTGCAAGGAAACAAAGAGCCCTCGTAGGGTCTGGTGCTTTGCCGGATCGAATTCCCATAGATTGCAAGTCCGGTGTTGACAAGGTAGAATCCGACGGACTAACATCACCTGGACTACATTGACAAGTTCGATATTCTTGTCTTCCATACCATTGACGCGCGTTTGGAGCGCCAACAGTTCGTCGGACGAAGACCAGTCCAGGCCCTTCTTGAGCCAGGACGTGAGCCATAGAGGGGCTCCGGATCGGAACTCCGGAGCAACGGCCCACTTCGCGCCGCGCGGCTCAGTAATGTAGAACCACTCTTGTTGCCACTCCCTGACGGAATTATTGAAGGTACCTGTTGGCCATGTGACGTTGGGCATCTTGCTTACCATAGCACCCCCGCACTCAGCGTGCTCACCGCCCACTAACTTGGGCTTCACATTAAAGATCTTCAGCCATAAGCCGAAGTGTGGCAGGATGTGAAGAAAAGCCTCGCACACGACAATGAATGTTGAGATGTTGAGGAAGGAATTGGGGGATAGATCATGAAAATCGATCCCGTAATAATACATGATGCCGTGAACAAATGGGTGGAGGGGAAACCCTAGCCCACGGATGAAATGAGGGAGGAATACGACCCTTTCATGGGGTTCCGGGGTAGGGACGATCTGTCTCGCCGTCGGGAGACGGTGGCTGATCTTCTGGGCTAGATACCCAGCCTCCCGAAGTTTCTTGATGTCCTTCTTCCAGACGGTAGAGGCCATCCACTTGCCTCCCGCTCCGGACATATTTGGAGTGGTTCTTCGGAGAAGATGTGAACTTGGGTGCTAGAGCTCGAGTGCGCAAGAATGGATGGGCAGGGGAGAAGAAGGCATGGGTAAAAAAATGGAGTCATTATCCCTTTATAAGGGCGGTAGAAACTGCGTGCCTCCCCACATGCCAGACAAAACTCGCTTATTCCCCAAGCATCGTGATTGATGGCGCGGTTAGGTTACCCACACCCATATTGATGAGAGTCCCGTGATAAGGGGACACAATCTCTGCTTCGACAAGACGTGCCAAGAAGACCGCCTCACAATATGTGCAGTAGCTGGTTGAGAAAAATGGTTCGAATAATAACCGGAGCCATGACGTGATGTCACGTTATGAAAAGTTGTCAGCAGATTAGATTTGTGGAAATATTATACTCTCTACGGTGGTATGTGGAATTTGTCTTGCAGAGCCGGACACTGTCCTTGTGTTCAAATTCTTCTGTGAAATATTCGGAGGGGGAAACCGCCATGCAATGCCGGAGACAATGTGCGCGCCGGACTCGTCGTCATTGAAGCCTAGTTCAGGGGCTACTGAGGGAGTCCTGGATTAGGGGGTCCTCGGACAGCCGGACTATATACTTTGGCCGGACTGTTGGACTATGAAGATACAAGATTGAAGACTTCGTCCCATGTCCGGGTGGGACTCTCCTTTGCGTGGAAAGCAAGCTTGGCGATTTGGATATATAGATCTCCTCCCTTGTAACCGACTCTGTGTAACCCTAGGTCCCTCCGGTGTCTATATAAACCGGAGGGTTTAGTCCGTAGGACAACAACAATCATACCATAGGCTAGCTTCTAGGGTTTAGCCTCTTTGATCTCGTGGTAGATCAACTCTTGTAATACTCATATCATCAAGGTCAATCAAGCAGGAAGTAGGGTATTACCTCCATCGAGAGGGCCCGAACCTGGGTAAACATTGTGTCCCCCGCCTCCTGTTACCATCCGCCTTAATTAGACGCACAGTTTGGGACCCCCTACCCGAGATCCGCTGGTTTTGACACCGACACCCATCCTTCACGGTCTTCATGAAAACATCTAGATAATAATCATGTTCTGGTAGAAATACTTTAACCTTTGCATGCCCACCAATCATGCAGTTTGAGAGGTAATCTTGAGTAAACTGCTTTAGCAACCACTACAAAGGAAAAATATTCAGACATTGTCATCTAACACAACTCATTATGGGTAGTGAAAAGAAGGCTGCAGAGTTCTTACTTACCATCCCACAGTTCGTTGTTGTCTTGGATAAAGTGTAAACAAATAGTTTAATTGCCATCTTTGGACTCAGTTTACTAACAATCTTTATCAGCTTCCTCACTTGATGCTGGTTCATCGATATCTCATTGCCCCATATGTAGAAAGGGTCGAAACGCGGATCTTTACCAATGACATATGTACCTAAAAGCACCAAGTTAATATTAGAAGCTAAACAGCAATTGCACAATGATGTAGTACAACACTCTTTTATAATATGTCTATATACATCCGTATGTGGTAGTCCATTTGAAATCTCTAAAAAGACAAATATTTAGGAACGTAGGGAGTATCTTATAACATCCAATATACTCACATATTAGATGAATTAACATCTTATATTACGGGCCGAAAAGATTTTAGTTCATTCTTAAAAATTATCTGCTGCTGTATCCACGGGTTACAGTTAGTTTGAGCTAGTTCGGGCTCAAATAGCCCTAAAGTATATCTAAAGACGAGGGCTAGTTTGAGCTAGTTGCATCCATAACCCAGCCCAAAAAACTAGTATCCAACCGAAGAGGTGCTAATTAGAGCTAGTTCTCCTAGTGCATTTATTGTCAATCTAACCCTGCCATCCAAATAACTCTGTGGATGGAGTTAGTTCAGGGTTAGTAATGAGCTAGAAACTAATTCTAACCTCTAGCTAAGTTGAGTATCCAAACAGGGTTGTGTTGTTGCTGTTGCTGCTGTTGCTCTTCTATGTATATCTAGACATCATTAGAACATTAATGTAACACTCTTCCTTGTTGCTATGTAGCCTAGGATTGCATATTTAGACACTAAGTACAGTGCATGTTGCTATGTAGCCTCAGATATATTACATATGCCCTAGTTAACCAAAGGAAAAATGGGTTGCAGATATATTCAGTTAAAAGTCCGATTCACTGATTAGTCCCTTATCAGCCGTCGGCCTATATGGTACCAGCTACCGATATCCTGAACAGTGAGCATATATAAGCCATGGGACGAAACTAACCTCGATGGAAAACAGCAGTCATTCCCAAAATTGTCCTATGCAGGTACATCAAGAAGCATGTTAAGCACAACAGGCTAAACATCAACCAAAATCACACATGGCAGACAAAATAATCTCCAAAAGATAGCTTTAGTGTGCAGGTTTAAGCACGCTAGTAAAGCAAAACAAGTAGAAAGGTGTGCTAACTGCAACATGCCAAACATTTAACAACAAGCAAACATGGTCATTCAAACTGGTATTGTGCCGGTCTAAGGACACTGGTTATGGTTAAATAAAAATGGAAAGGCATGTTAACTACAAGATGCATCAACCAAATGTAGTCATTCATAGTGGTATTGTTGAAACTGGTACTGATGAAATTGAACTGCACAGTTCATACTTGCACATATAGAACATCACGTTGTGAATAACTGGAATAAACAAGGCATACTACGAACAACCAAAGATAGCATTTGAAACTAAATATGTGCTAACTACAAACAACCGAACAATAAAAAAAACTTTAAAAGAGGCATATGCTACCTATAACAGGCTTAACAGCAAGCAAATATATGCATTCCTATCGGTATGTTTAAAACTGGATTGATGAAATGTATTGCACAGTAAATAATCGCACATATAGAGCATCACATTGTGAACAACCGAAATAAAACAAGGCATACTGCAAACAACCATATATAGAAATTAAAACTGGACATATTCTCACTATACTACAAAAGGGACTCGACAAAACAAATCATGGGTTTCCCCCTGTGAAGAGGCATGGCAAAAAAAATCATGGATTTCCTCACTTGTCACGGATGGGCTCATTCCCATGGGAAGAGCACGGACCTTGGATGCGCTCCATGTTGTCGCAGATGGGCTCCTTCCCCTTGGAAGAGCACGGCTGTAGGGTGCCCTCCCTGATGTCGCAGACGGGCACTTTCCCCTTGGAAGAGCAGATGGGATCTTTCTCCTTGGAAGAGCCGGAGAGGGTGCCCTCCTCGTGGTCGCCGTCGATGAGGTCTGACTTGGAAGCTGTGGATCCCAAGCCAGCGTCGCAGAATGTGTCCTTCAAAAATGACTAAAGGGGCTCGATGGCGATGTAGAATGGCAAATTGTTGACAGCGAGCCAGAGGGGATCAGCGGCGGGGCCATGGATGAGATCGACGACGGTTGAACCCGTTGGGTTGGGGGTGGCCCACTTAACCTGTGACACAGCCCGCCTCAGGGTGTCGCTGTCGATGACCTCGATGTCGTAGTCGGCGGACGAGACATGCCCGCATACTCTAGCCCGCTACTTGAGTGCCAGCCACCAGTAATGGTCGCCAGCTTCCTCGGCGATGTCGGGCGAAGAGACAGCTATACACCTCTTTTGGGCCAATCGCTCCTCGAGCTCCACGGGAAGTTTAGCCGAGCTTAGGCTGCAACGCTCTGGAGTGGGGGATGGAGATGGGGATGGGGATCTATGGGAAAGGGGGCGTTTGGCAGGCGTCATCTAAGAAACTCAGGGCGGCCTGGGTATGGAGATCTGTGGGTAAGCTGCACGGGCAAACCAGGAGATGTTGACAATGGATGCCTTGCGGCGGCGGCGGCAGCAGTGGCGGGGACTTTGCTAGGGTTTGGAGCGAGGGAGGGGGTGTGTGTGTGAGCGCATGCCCGAGGAGGTTTTGGTGTGTGTGTGTGTGTGGAGGGGGGGTGTTTGAGGAAATGATGCGGGTACTGAAAATTTTACTACACGGGAGTCAAAGGCGGGAATGAAATGCCAGGCTATTGAAAATTTTGATGATAGTGCATCACACACGGTCCAGAGATAACAATTGTGTGTTAGGAAACAGAAAAACCCTCGAGGCGGGCAGATATTTTCTATGGATGCAGGCGGGATTGGGAACAAGAAACATCGCACACGGTCCGGAGATAACAACCGTGTGTTATGAAACAGAAAAACCCTTGAGGCAGGCAAATATTTTTGAGAGGGGGAGCCTCGTGGAGCCCAATGTACTGTGCGGATGTGTGCGTGACAGGTGCACCGGCATGGAACACGGTTAGTTTGAGTGAACCGTGTCTATTGCGTCATCCGACTTGTCTAATGTTCATAAATTTGGCGAAAAATGAAGCGAGAGAGGGTCAGAACACGAACACACTTGCATGTGGACCAAATTTAATGTATCAAAAGGGCAGTTTGATTTTCAAATACCAAATGCAACTTCGATGTGGCACCTCTCTCGCAAAGCACACAGTATTGCTTGCCCCCACCCCCCTCATGTCGGCACGAAGGGAATCCTAAGCTGTGAATGCATGCCCCTCCCCCTCAACCGAGGTTCACCTATCAAAGTGCGAAGTAGCTAGCAGCCCCCCCCCTCGTGTTGGCACGAAGGGAATCCTAAGCTATGAATGCATGCCCCCCAGCCGAGGTTCACTGTAGCAAAGTGCGAAGTAGCT
>NC_041384.1:166952267-167093920 GCF_002162155.2 Triticum dicoccoides
CCCCAATCGAGGTTCACCTAGCAAAGTGTGATGTAGCACCCCCCCACACACACTTTCAGTCGGCGGGCCAGAGAGGCATATATCTCACCAAGATGGATTGTAAAACTGACCAAGAATAATTCACCTTGGTCGTACAACCTATCTCTTGTTGTTGCTTAAAGTGATGGCCGTCCATGCGACCCCGGAGATGGGCTAGCTCGCCAATAATCTCACAAGTAGCTAGTCCCCGAAGACAACCACTGCATGCGTGTTGCCCAAACATATGTATGGAGAGGTGTGTTTTTGAGTAACAATGGAACAACTTTGATGTGGCACCGTGATTTCGAACTAGAAATCCCCACACTGAGTGAGGGTTAGGTTGACGATGCATATGTATGTTACACCACACTTCAAGCTAACTACGGGGATTCATATATGAAGGCATGCGTGCATAGTATATGCGCTGAAACTTAATTAGGCTTGAATCTCACCATGACCTATACTACGATAAGACGAACCAAATGAAGAATCCGCCATGGTAACCTATCTTGTTGTTGGTCAAGGTGATCATGGATGTCCACGTGGGCCCACAAATATATAGGCTTTTCACCGATAACCATGCGAGGGAGTGCATCGTACGAAGGCAACCACTACATGTATATGTATGGAGGTGATGCGTGCATGCATGTTTGAATACACAACATTGATCTGGCACGTGTGTCAAAAATCATACAGTAGCTCCCCACACAGAGCGAGATCGGTTCATGATGGTGTCGTTGTACTAGCCACTTCGACTCGATGGGAGGGATTCATGCATACACATGCATGTGTGTGTGCTCAGAGTGTATCCTGCATGTCATCCCAGAGAAAAAAAATAATCCCCTCCTAAGTCAAATTAACCTCTCTTGTTGTCAGGCAAAAAGAAGTGATGGACCAAGCGGGCCGACAAGTGGAAAGCATCGATATCGCTGATAACCGCTTAAGTGGGTGCGAGAGGACAACCACTACCGCTTTGCATGTGGGCCAAACATATATATGTTGAATACCCAAAATGCATAACTTTGATGTGCCACATGCCTGAAAAACCGTAAACCATGCACCCACATAGAGCGAGGTTCATATCAAGCATACTACATATGATGGTCCCCTTCCCCCCTCTTCACCGCATACTATATGCTCCTGCCGTAATATATGTACAAACCAAAAGAATCCTCGTCGATTGTGAAATTAATTAACCTCTCCCGATGTAGGTCAAAGTGATGCATGCATGCATCGACGATGGCCTCGTGGGCCCACAGATGGAAGCGTCACACGTGAGTGTCCTAGTTAGGATATATATTCATGTGGCCCAAAAAGGTGTTGTGTGATGTTTGAATAACCAATTTCACAATTTTGATGTGGCACGTGCCTTGGTAACCAAAAAGTCCCGACACTGAGTGAGGTGTACTTGTTCATGGACGCATACGTATAGTATATATGCTAGTCCCCTCCCACCTCTTCGACGCGTACTATATACCACCATAACACAAACAAAAAAGATTCTACCTTGCTGGTCAAATTAACCTCACCGCCAGCTGTTCGTCAAAGTGATGGACGACAACCTCGCGTGCCCACAAAAAGCGTCACAAATGAGTATCGAGTGTCGTGTAGGACAACCATCGACTGCATGTGGCCAAAATATTTATGTACGAAAGGGTTGTGTAATGTTTTAAATAATGATTTCACGACTCTGATGTGGCACCAGCCTGCCTAACAAAACGGTCAACCCACATGGTGGCTCACAACTCATACTGTACTGCGAGCTACCCGCCACCGCCAGACGCACACACCCACACACACACCGCGAATCCACCGCAACTACGATGCATGTTAAATTAATTATCCCGCGGTGAACATACATGTTACCAAAGGAGGGACGTTTTAATTTCAAAAAAATCACAGAGATCATTAAGACGTTTTAGTACATTGACTGATTGATTTTCTATGGGTATAATGTGCAAAAATCAGATTTGAGCTACATGCACACGTGACAGTGCACCTAAATGGATTGCAAAAACACATGTGTCTCACTGGGTGCATGTTTACTCCCCATGCAACAAATTTCAAACATTGAGAATCTTGATTTTTAAATTATAGTACATCCAAAACTTATTTGAAGTTCATGAAACTTATCGTATTGTCATATGGACACCAATACAAAGTGGCATTGTACATTTTTTGTCAAATTTGAGACCAGTTTTGATGTAATCTTTATCTAATTACAGACGGGAGATTATTAATAATTGGGAACCAATATCCCAAACGGATTATTTATTCAAACCATGAGCATTAGACCAACAATGGATACGTGCCATGCTTCGGTTAAGCAATAAAGTGGCAGCATTAATCATCCAAATAGAAAAACAATATAGGTGCCGCCATGCGACCCGTGTGGCGTGCGAGCAGGCGTGAGTTGACAGGACGCATGCGAGTGGTCCGCCGCGCACGCATACGGGGAGGCGTGCGTGCATGTGTGTGAATTGACGGAGGCGTGCTTGCTGCGCAGTGTCATCGGGAGGTGTGCGAGTAGCTGTGTGAAACTTTGGTAGGCATGCCAGCAGTCCGGTGCACAGGCTCACTGGGAGGCGAGCCATTGGTTTGACCGCTGCCCGCCTCTCTCCCACAACTCCCACTACTCTATATTAATGGTGCGCCCTAGCGGTCGCACCCCCATCCTCGCTACACACACACACAATCATCTCTCCGCTTGTATCCTCGACGCCGTTCTCAGTCCTCAAAGCCGTTTGTGTATGAGGATGCCGCCGAAGCGCCCCATCGGAAGGAGTGGCGACGCCGGGGCTGCTAAAGCACTGGAACACGGCGTGGAGATGGAGACAGAGGTTGCCGTCAGCCGACGAGTTATCGTTGCACCCTGACGTCGTCGACGGCGTCGAGCTTCCACAGCCGGAGGCGGAGTTCCACACCGACTCCGACAACCACTCGGCGGCGACTCCAATGACCACTCAGGCGACGACTCCGACGATGACGGACAGCTGGTTAGTGATCTATACCCATTTATGTGTCAAATAGATCATAGGGTTTCTCTGCTTACTCCTGCCTCCCCCTTTTTGGAATGGAAATCATGTGGTTATGTTCTCCCAATCCATGAAATCTGAGTAAGCACTACAAAAAAATACACTTCCGTGATGATACATGTTTGTCATAGTAGGTCACATTTTCTGTCATGCATGTACGTCCATGACAAATTTATGACAGAATCAAGATAGTCATATGTGTGTTGTTGTAGAAGTGTTCCATGACATTACCAAAATTATCATCACGGAAGTGTCCACTTCCATGACGATAAATGGCGCGTCATGGAAGTGCTTTCGTCAAGGGTGACCGACACGTGGAATCCACCGTAACGGGACACCGTTGAGCTATCGGGTCCGGTTTTGGATCGGATAACCTTCTAATAGCCCGGACCAATGAGGATATTCCACATGTAAAATTCTCATTGGCCGGAGGAAACATGTGTTGGCTCACTGTTGGGATAGATGTCATCCATTCATTGGACAGGAGGCGCCTATGATACGTCAACATGTGGCACTGCCCAACAGAGGCCCATTCCGATGAAAAGGCCGGCCCGTTTGACTTGGTCAAAAGGTAACAGGCCGGCCCATGGAAAGCCCGTTCCTATATAGCCCATTTACGACCCGCTAACTCATGGCCCGTTACGGCCTATCGGAATAAGCCCAGTAGCTTCATCTGGGCCGTCCTATCTGATTCCAGCCCGTTGTAACTTCCGGCCCTGTATGGACCATGATGTCTTTCGGCCCATACGAGGCCATTTGTAACTCTTGGCCCATTAACGGCCCGTGGTGAATCTGGCCCGCAATGAACAGTGTACCCCTTTATACCCATTAATGGTCCATTATTCATTTGGGCCATTTCCAACCTGTGTTATTGTTCGGCCTTTGTCGGTGTCAAAACCGGCGGATCTCGGGTAGGGGGTCCCGAACTATGCGTCTAAGGTTGATGGTAATAGGAGACAGGGGACATGAAGCTTTACCCAGGTTTGGGCCCTCTTGATGGAGGTAATACCCTACGTCCTGCTTGATTGATATTGATGAATACGAGTATTACAAGAGTTGATCTACCACGAGATCATAATGGCTAAACCCTAGAAGTCTAGCCTGTATGACTATGGTATTGAGTATCCCCTATCCGGACTAAGTCCTCTGGTTTATATAGACACCGAGGGGATCTAGGGTTACATAGAGTCGGTTACATAATATGGAATCTTCATACTTGTTCGCCAAGCTTGCCTTCCACGCCAAGGAGAGTCCCATCTAGACACGGGCACCGTCTTCGATCTTCATATCTTCACAACCCATCAGTCCGGCCCATAGATAACAGGCCGGACGTCCGAGGACCCCTCAGTAGCCCCCGAACCAGTCTTCAATAGTGAGGTGTTTGGCACGCGGATTATCTTCGGTATTGCAAGGCGGGTTCCTCCCTTAAGTACTATATTTGTCTGTAGATTCGATGTCACCCCTTGGCTTCTGCGCGCTTAATGTCCTCGTTTTCCACATGTCGAGCGAATGCGGACAGTCAGGGTATTTTTGCAAATAACACCCAGCCTTGTAAGGAAGAGTATCTATTTAAAGAGATTGGATCTCATATCCCTTTGGCACCAAGCGGAGTAAATCCTCATAGACCGCCAGGCAGGACCATTCCAACATGGCCAACAGCCCCAGCTCCTCTTCCCGTTCCAACCTAGAGAGAAGCGAGTGGGAGAGGTGCTCTGTGCCCCATAGCCGATTGGCAAAGCTGCAAACGCAGGGATTTCTCCCTCCAGCAGATCTGATCCCTGTTCGAGCAGGGTTGGCGTCCTTCAATGGTAAAACCCAGGCAGAGGATTCTCCCAATCCGTCTGTGGGAGAACAGGTATGCTTTGTCCCCTATCTGCTGAGGGGGGTGGGGTTTCCAATTCACCCATTCCTCCGAGGGCTGCTGGAGTACTACGGCCTCCAACTGCACAATTTTACCCCCGGCTCCATCCTCCACATTGCGGGTTACGTCGCCCTATGAGAACTATTCCTGGGTTGCGAGGCCCATTTTGATTTATGGAGAAGATTATTCTGCCTCATCCCTCGCAATCAAGGTGGATCAATCTTTGAAGTGGGAGGAGCCGAAGTGTGGCGCATTGCCGGGACCGGATATCTGTCCGGCACACCGAAGAAAGCTCCCGAAGAGTGGTCTTCCGAATTGCTCTACATTGACGACGTCTCTCTACCCGACCCCGTCCGCATAGGCCTCCCCGAGTTTTCAAATGCTTTGCGAAAGAAGCACCACAGCTGGCGTCCTTGGAGCCTCAAGCAAGAGGATAGCGCGGAAATCAGCTTGCTACTGGGCAAGATTAAAATGCCTGCCCAGTCCGGATTGTCAATAGTCGAAGTGATGGAAATTTCCATAACATGGGGGGTCCATCCACTCCAATACCGAGGACTGCCCATGTGGCACTATAACGGAGAAGACGACGCCTCACGTTATGGACGAAAAGGCCCGAAGACCCCCGCCGCTCTAGCCAAGATCCTGGTCAAGCTGTATAAAGGGGAGAAGGAGGAGTTCAGCCGTCTCCCACATTGAGACAGCCTTTCCATGTACAATCCTCCCAGCTGGGTAAGGTTCGGCTTCACTTAATTTATCTTGTCCTTGGATCATTTGTTGATAGGCAGCATCTTATCTACTCATAATAGGAATGGCGAAAGGCTACCGAGGGGATCCATGACCCTGCCCCTCATCCGGAGAATCGCAACCGGGATCTGGACCCCAGATATGAAGAAGATCCAGACATATTCGTGGAGCTTGAGGAGGGAAAGTTCTATCAGATGAGCTACGACGGTACATATGTACCTATTATCACCGATTACCCCGGCCTCCTTCCAGCTTCACACGTAAGTGATCCGAAGACACCTTATTCAAAAGAAATCTCTCCCTCCTTCTTACCCACTGCACTATCCTGTGCTCAAAAGGGGAAGGGTTCGGTGTGACGTACCGCTTCAAGGGTACCTCCGAAGAGGGTGTCCGCTACTCCGGGCGAGTCTTCCAAGAGGAAAGCAAATGAAGACACGACCGTACCTTCATCGAAGAGGTACGAATTCGCCAACATGCACCTGAGCAGTCACGTCCAATCGTGACCTTCCCATTTTCCATGTGTCAGGAGAAAGGTGCGCCGGACTATATCCGGAGATTCGAGCGGCCGTACTTCCCGCACCCAGGATTCAAATCCTGCCGTGAAGACGGGGGCTGATGCGGGGGCGACGCCGGACTGTCCTCCAGCCGAGGACTCGGACGATATATCCGTCACCAACTGGGAAGTGGAGAGTGCCATGAATCATCGGCGCCGCCGAGCCATTTTACAAGACCCTGGCTTTTCAGAAGAGTTGTTTAACGCATTCAGCTCGGCCGATGCATACATCCGAGCTGCTGGAGATGGAATTAACAGGGCCACAAAGCAACATTTGAAAGATGTGCAGGTAAATTTGTTTTTTCTGACTATGATAACCAAATGCCAGTAGCCCCTGATACTTAAAGGAGTTGAAACAACTGATTTAAGGATCAATGTACAACCAGGTGCTTACAGAGAAGAACACCCAGCTAGCTCAGGAACTAGAAAAGTGTCAGCGCCAGCTGCTTGCTGCCAATGCCGAACTGGAGAAATACAAGGCATCTCCCAGTAATATCTCCCTCTATCAAAAATTCATAATGATACACCGATAGTGTGAATCTGGGTACTTATCTGTGTGTTGGGTCGTTAGACCAAGTACGGGAGCAGCTGGACGCTGCTCGAAGCGAAGAACACGGAGCCAAAAAGCTACTAGCAGCGGGCGAGCGTGTATTGACAAAAGTCGTTGAGGAGAAAAAGAAACTCCAGGATTCAAACGCCAAACTGGGTGAAGAACTGAAAGATGTGCGAGCTCAGCTAGCGGATTCTGTGAAGGAGAACAAGAAGCTCCGAGGCGGCATATTCAGTACATGACCGCTTTTATCTTATAACAGTTTGGAGGTAACGGTAGCTGATATAGCTGTAATTGTAGGTGTATTGATGAACCGCCCCGAAGAGGAGGTGTCCGGATCATCAAGTGATCTTCTGCAAGGGCTGTCGCAGTTGCACGAGCAAGCTCGGCAGGCGATGCAGAGTGTAGCCAAGGCCTTATGGCCATCCGACTCCCCTCCAGGAAGCATGGAGAAGCTGATAGAGCTGTTCAAGGGAGCGCGGCGGCGTGTCCGGCTGTGGAAGATATCGGCCTGCCGAGAGGGTGCACGAGAGGCCTGGCCATTGTTAAGACGCGATATACCAAGCTGGATCCTAATCACATGGCTCGTGTCGGACCGCTAGGGCCGAATGGGGAAGAAATTCCCGTTAGTTTAGTATATGACCAAGTAGAGGTGGCCGCCAAATATTCCCAACAGGATTGTAAATTAGACTGCCTTTTGGATGGTATAGAGGAGGAAGTGTTTGAGTCGTAAGCAACTATGTACTTTCCTTCTAGCTGGATAATAAAGACAACTAGACCATGCCAGAGCGCGTTGCCGTGCCCGTCCATTTTTAAGGTAAAAACAGTAGTAATTTATATAAATAGTGGCATGAAGCATGAGAGTCTCATACGAAATGGGTTTCTTAGTATTTAACAATGAAAAACTAAACTTCTTGGATTAATAAAATAGAGAACGTATACTTGTTCTATATGTATAACATATAACAGAACATATAGCACCGTAAATGCCTACATCGACTATTAGATCAATCACGATAACAATAGACCATACATGAGTTCCGACTTTGGTGTTTTCGGTAGAAACACCATAATTAAAGGGTTATAAAGAAAACAACCTAAAACAAACTCCATTGAGCCTTACAAGCATATAAACACAAACATCACCGTGTGCAATCTTGATTTCTCCTCTTTTCACGGTTGTGTGGCAACTCATTTGCCCTTTCAATCAGAAGGTTTTAGTTGATTTTACTTCAACACTTGATTGTAAGTTTATTATTAGTTGATGGTTTTGGTGAACTAACATTGAATGGAAGGTAATATTAGTGAAGCAAATCAAAAAGGAAACACCTAAAGTAGGAGTGTCCAAAATAAGACAACTTGCAATTGCTCCCGGTTAAGCAAGAACATGTTGTATTGATGATGGAGACTCAAATCATTTCAACATTCATCAGAGAATATTACGTTGCATCCCTACCTAATAACTCGAGTGAAAGGTCAATAGTTAGAGAGACTGATATATATATATATATATATATGGGAAATGAAGGATATATGTTTGCATAAGAACTCAAATAGTAGCAAGAATAATCCTCCAACGCTAGCTCATGTCACCAACGCTAGAGATAACATATTTTCTTCTTGGTTGAGACTATATCACCTGAAAACTCTCAAGAGCATGCATTCTGTAATATCTGTAATAGCAGCATACTGTAGACGAGCGTATATTAGGATTGGAGCAGCAATTTCAGCAGGATTGACGTGCGGACTTCAAAGTACCAACACAAAAAATAACTCAAGCAGGAAACTTGACTAAACGTAAGTAGTTTTCAAGTTTTTATTTTTGAGATAATTAATTTAAATTCATTGTAACAGTTCAGTAAATTATTGGGAACATCCTAGCAAGGCTGCAAAAAACGAACTGCTACAACAGGTTTACTTGCACCAGGAAATTGTACCACGTAATAATTTCACAAGAGTCAATGCATGGATCATGATGGGGAAATTATAATTCTGCACATCATTGCTGTACTGCCAAGTTGTAGAAAAATCCGAGTATATGTGGATAGTTATTGAGACTCTGATCTTGAGATAGCAGATGCCAGTACACTTTATATTCCAAATGTGTGGTAGAATCGAAATACATGATATAGAGTGTGTGCTGGATATACTTTCAAGCCATAGCCTCTTAGAAATAATCATTTTGATCCATGAATGTATTTAAGCTAATACAAATGCGCTAATTAATCTTAGCATGCCATTGCTATTCATGCTCAATTGTCACCACATAGCCTGAAAGCTTAAATGTTGCAAGAATGGAGAAAACTTGCATTCATACTGAAGCCAAAATTTGAATCCAAAAATAAAAATATATAATGTACACACCTTCTGCTGTTCATACTTCATAGTCCATAGATCAGGCATGCTTTCTACTTTTAGCAATGACCTTTAGCTTAAATTCATCAAATTGGAAAACTGGAATACGTATTGATGTGAGAGAAGTAGAGAACAACTATTTTTCGAGTTGTGCATCAGAAAAGGGGATCCATTGCTTACAGCACACAAAAAGTATTTCCTAAGACGAAGAGTACTAAGAGCAAATATACAGACAAAATCCACAAAGATCAATCAAATACCGACGTACCAAACAGGCAAACAAATAAAATGAGGTGGAGTCGAGCTTACACAGTCGAGACTAAGATCCAGCAAGGAGAGAAGAATGAGAAACGGAAGAAAATAGGGACTGGGCCAGTTGAAACCCATGCCCTGAGCTATGTTCCTAGCGTTGCGAATCCAAAAATAATAAGCATAATCAATGATTATTGAACTCTGTACTAAAGTACCAGATAAAAATGTCCTCTTTGCCTACGCCACCGGGAGTTCCTCGCCCTATGGACGAAAGTCGCCAACATGTTGCCGCAAAGAGTGTCCGGGAGGGACCGCGATGCGGTAGTGGATTTGGACAGGGAAACGATGGTGGCCTGGATTGGCGCAGTGAGTTGGAGTCGTAGGGAGACTACCCCGGAGTCTGGAGATAGTGTCGGCAGCGGCGCATCTTTGTTTGCTACTATATCATGAATTCATAAGGAAGGAAAGGCGTCGCGAGTTCATCGCAAACACCCCGGTATCCACCTGCCTCTTTGAACACTGATTGATGGAGAGTGGGGAAGGAACATCGATATGGTGCATACTGTATGGGCGCGCGTGGGGTGAAAGAAGAACACGAAGCGGCATGGTAACCGTCCTGACATAATTGGTCGGCGGCGATGCACATTGATTGCCGTTGAAGACATGTAGCAATGACAATTTATTTCCACAAATGCGAATGAGTGGACTCCCAGATCCCAATCGGTTCGTTTCGTTGCCCCATCATCTCTTCGGCTTGTGGTCTCCCAATTGGTTATGTTCTTTTCTCTGTTGGGCCACTGGTGGGGCTCATGGTTGCCTATGCTGCATTGTCCATCAGTTTTGTTGCTCGCGGATGATAAAAGCCCACAGGCCCAAATCGCCGAGGAGCTCCGATTTTGTTACGGGAGTAGCAGCCTAGCCCATCCAGCGACCTCTTTTTGCCAAGGAAGCCCAAATGGGATTGACATCACATCCAATGGTCATAAACATCCAGAAGTGTACATCTGACGGCCAAAAACGTTGATGGTATGTGAGGGCTAGAAAAATGCTCGGTTGTAATGTTTCTAAATTGTCATCGCTGACCTTTTCGCTTCAACCTCTTGACCCGAAGGTTTGGAGTGTTTTCGAATACCGTAGTGGTAGAATATACCGGGGTATGCGTGGAAACCAGGCATAGGGGTCATAATTGCTCAAACAGACAATGTGTATCCGGCTAGTTATGTTATATTACATTATGTAAGAAACATCTTCCAGAGAGAATAGTTTCGTTAAGGGTTCCTTTCCCTGGGTGTGCATGCATGTTAATGTGCATGCCCGAACTGTGATAGATAAAATCATAGAGTAAGTAACATCTGGGGTTCGACCGAATATTCCCTTAATAATGCTAGCTTTCGGCTTCACCGAGTCTGAGGTACACATCCGGATGACCCGGCAGTAACAATCGCAGAGGTGCTCCTTTTATGCCCTAGCCGAACTAACGGGAACGTAGGGCATAAGCACAGGAGCCAGGCAACCCAGCTTGGCCAAAACTTAAGTCATATCGATGCATATAGTGGCGAAGAAAAGGTACATATGAAAAAAAGGAACGCATATGTGCTGAGCTTGATGCTCGAAGAATAATCGCAAGCTTCTGTACAAGAAGCCCCCAGGTATAATGAATGTACATATTTAGAGATGTATGCATCAGGTAGGGATGGTCTAGCCGCACTAAAGCCATAATGCTAAAGAGAAAACGAAAAAAGGTAAAAGATGAAAAGAGAAAATAAATAAATAATGGTAATAACAGGAGGGAGGAAACGAACACAGAGTTCAGCGTTAGGCATAAAATCGTCGTAGTCTGGCCGCGTTCCAGGGGTTCGGCTCTAGGTGATTATCTGACGCATCACGTAGGCGGTACACTCCTCCGATGAGGACTTCGTCAATGATGAAGGGACCCTCCCACTTGGGCTTGAGTTTGTCCTTTTTCTTCTCCGGCAAGCGAAGAATGAGTTCGCCAACGTTATACGTCTTGGCCCGCACTTCTCTGCTTTGATACCTGCGAGCCTCCTATTAATAATATGCGGAACGGGCTTTGGCGACGTCGCACTCCTCCTCCAAGGCATCTAAGTTGTCCTTCCGATCAAGCTCGGCTTCTCTCTCTTCGTACATACGCACTCGAGGCGAGTCATGAATAATATCACAGGGTAACACTACTTCTGCCCCATACACCATGAAGAAGGGTGTATATCCAGTAGAGCGGTTGGGCGTGGTCCGCACCCTCAAAGTACAGAGTCAAGTTCCTCCACCCAGTGCTTGATATGTCTCCAACGTATCTATAATTTTTGATTGCTCCATGCTATATTCTCTATTGTTTTGGGCAATATTGGGCTTTATTTTCCACTTTTATATTATTTTTGGGACTAACCTATTAACCGGAGGCCCAGCCCAGATTTGCTGTTTTATGCCTATTTCAGTGTTTCGAAGAAAAGGAATATCAAACGAAGTCGAAACGGAACGAAATCAACTGGAGAAGTTATTTTTGGAAGGAAAGCAACCCAGGGAACTTGGAGTGCACGTCAGGGGAGACACGGGCTGCCCACGAGGGTGGGGGGCGCGCCCCCTGCCTCGTGGAGCCCCCGTGGCTCCTCCGACGTACTTCCTGCACCCATATATATCGTCGTACCCTAAAACTTCCACAATAGACAATAGATCGGGAGTTCCGCCACCAGAAGCCTCCGTAGCCACCGAAAACCAATCTAGACCCGTTCCGGCACCCTGCCGGAGGGGTAATCCATCTCCGGTGGCCATCTTCATCATCCCGGTGCTCTCCATGACGAGGAGGGAGTAGTTCTCCCTCGGGGCTGAGGGTATGTACCAGTAGCTATGTGTTTGATCTCTCTCTCTCTCTCATGTTCTTGATTTGGCACGATCTTGATGTATCGCGAGCTTTGCTATTATAGTTGGATCTTATGTTTCTCCTCCCCCTCTTCTCTCTTGTAATGAATTGAGTTTCCCCTTTGAAGTAATCTTATCGGATTGAGTCTTTAAAGATTTGAGAACACTTGATGTATGTCTTGCTGTGGATATCTGTGATGACAATGGGATATCACGTGATTCACTTGATGTATGTTTTGGTGATCAACTTGCGGGTTCCTCCCATGAACCTATGCATAGGGGTTGGCACACATTTTCATCGTGATTCTCTGGTAGAACTTTGGGGCACTCTTTGAGGTCCTTTGTGTTGGGTGAATAGATGAATCTGAGATTGTGTGATGCATATCGTATAATCATACCCACGGATACTTGAGGTGACATTAGGGTTTCGATTGATTTGTGTTTTAAGGTGTTATTCTAGTACGAACTCTAGGGCTGTTTGTGACACTTATAGGAATAGCCCAACGGATTGATTGGAAAGAATAACTTTGAGGTGGTTTCGTACCCTACCATAATCTATTCGTTTGTTCTCCGCTATTAGTGACTTTGGAGTGACTCTTTGTTGCATGTTGAGGGATAGTTATGTGATCCAATTATGTTATCATTGTTGAGGGAACTTACACTAGTGAAAGTATGAACCCTAGGCCGTATTTCCTAGCATTCCAATACCGTTTACGCTCACTTTTATCATTCGTTACCTTGATGTTTTTATATTTTTCAGATTACAAAAACCATTATCTACTATCCACATTGCACTTGTATCACCATCTATTCGCCGAACTAGTGCACCTATACAATTTACCATTGTATTGGGTGTGTTGGGGACACAAGAGACTCTTTGTTATTTTGTTGCAGGGTTGCTGGAGAGAGACCATCTTCATCCTATGCCTCCCACGGATTGATAAACCTTAGGTCATCCACTTGAGGGAAATTTTCTACTGTCCTACAAACCTCTGCACTTGGAGGCCCAACAATGTCTACAAGAAGAAGGTTGTGTAGTAGACATCAAGCTCTTTTCTGGCGCCGTTGCCGGGGAGGTTAGCACTTGAAGGTATATCTTTAGATCTTGCAATCGAGTCTTTTAGTTTCTTGTTTTATCACTAGTTTAGTCTATAAAAGGAAATTACAAAAAAAATGGAATTAAGTTTGTCACATACGCTTCATCTTTTTAATATCTTTCGTGAGTGTGATGGAAAGGGTAATTGTGCTCAAGTCCTGGAAGAAGAAATCTATAAAATGTTTGGCACTGAATATTTGAATGGTGAGCATGATTGCAATGTTGTTAGTATGAATTCCTCGAATATCCATGATGCTTATGATATGCAAAGCCACAAGCTTGGGGAAGCTATGTTTGATGAAGATGATATTTTTTGTCCCCCAAGCTTTGATGAGCAAATTTATTATGATGAAAGCATGCTTTCTATGATGATTATTGTAATGACTTGTATGCTATAAAGAATAATGATATCCATGAATCTTGTCGTCGTGATTTTAGTTTTCAATTGGATTATGCCTCACATGATAGTTACTTTGTTGAGTTTGCTCCCACTATTATTCATAAGAAGAAATTTGCTTATGTGGAGAGTAATAAAATTTCTATGCTTGTAGATCATGAAAAGAATGCTTTAGGTGCTGGTTATATTGTTGAATTCATTCATGATGCTACTGGAAATTATTATGAGGGAGGAACATATGCTTTATAAACTACAGACTGTTCTGTTTTTGACAGATTCTGTTTTTCATGTGTTGTTTACTTATTTTGATGAATCTATGGCTAGTAAAATAGTTTATAAAGCATAGAGAAGTTGGAATAAAGTAGGTTTAACACCAATATAAATAAATAATGAGTTCATTACAGTACCTTGAAGTGGTGATTTATTTTCTTATACTAACAGAGCTTACGAGTTTTCTGTTAAGTTTTGTGTTGTGAAGTTTTCAAGTTTTGGGTAAGGATTCGATGGACTATGGAATAAGGAGTGGCAAGAGCCTAAGCTTGGGGATTCCCAAGGCACCCCAAGGTAATATTCAAGGACAACCAAGAGCCTAATCTTGGGGATGCCCCAGAAGGCATCCCCTCTTTCGTCTTCGTTCATCGGCAACTTTACTTGGAGCTATATTTTTATTCACCACATGATATGTGTTTTGCTTGGAGCATCAATTTATTTTGTCAGGATTTGCTTTCTGTTATTTAGAACAATGTTTGCATCTTATTTTGAATAAAAGTGGCATTGATAGCCTTTACTATGCCTATTTTAGAAGTCCACATGTTGCTGTTTGAAAACAGAAAGTTTACCGCTGTTGCAATAATTCCCTAGAAAAGTAAGAATGTGATAAAATGTTGAAACCTTTTGCATATTAAGCTCTTATAAACTTACTACAGTGGGAATTTTATTTCATAATTTTTGGATCTAGGGAAGTATGGATGTTGCTGCATTCTTTACAGACTATCCTGTTTAGGCAGATTGCTGTTATGTTTGCATTGTTTGCATATGTTTGCTGCTTTAATGATTCTATTTGGGGATAGGACTATTAAATATGCAGAGGCATTTAGTATGAAATGTTGAATAATAATTTTAGTGATTTTCTACAGTAGATTATGATAAGGTTTTGGCAGTGGTATACACTAACTTATCTCACGAGTCCTTGTTGAGTTTTGTGTGGATGAAGCTTTTGAGATTTAGGGAGACCGTGATATGAGAGGAATTAAGGAGACACAAAAGCTCAAGCTTGGGGATGCCTAAGGCATCCCAAGATAATATTTCAAGAAGTCTCAAGCATCTAAGCTTGGGGATGCCCCGGTTGTCATCCCACCTTTCTTCTTCAACAACTATCGGTTAGTATCGGTTGATCCTAAGTTTTTGCTTCTTCACATGATGTTTGCTATTCTTAGATGTCATTTCATTTTGCTTTGCTTGCTGTTTGAATACATTACCAAGATATGAAATTATTAAATGTTAGAGAGTCTTCACATAGTTGCATAATTATTGGACTACTCATTGATCTTCACTTATATCTTTCGGAGTAGTTTGTGGTTTGCTCTAGTGCTTCACTTATATCCTTTTAGAGCACGGTGGTTGTCGGTGTCAAAACCGGCGGATCTCGGGTAGGGGATCCCGAACTGTGCGTCTAGGCCGGACAGTAACAGGAGGCAAGGGACACGAAGTTTTACCCAGGTTCGGGCCCTCTCGATGGAGGTAAAACCCTACGTCCTGCTTGATTAATATTGATGATATGGGTAGTACAAGAGTAGATCTACCACAAGATCAGAGAGGCTAAACCCTAGAAGCTAGCCTATGGTATGATTGTTGTTGTGTATGTTGTCCTACGGACTAAAACCCTCCGGTTTATATAGACACCGGAGAGGGTTAGGGTTACACAAAGTCGGTTACAATGGTAGGAGATCTGTATATCCGTATCGCCAAGCTTGCCTTCCACGCCAAGGAAAGTCCCTTCCGGACACGGGACGAAGTCTTCAATCTTGTATCTTCATAGTCCAGGAGTCCGGCTGAAGGTATAGTCCGGCTATCCGAACACCCCCTAATCCAGGACTCCCTCAGTAGCCCCTGAACCAGGCTTCAATGACGATGAGTCCGGTGCGCAGATTGTCTTTGGCATTGCAAGGCGGGTTCCTCCTCCAAGTACTTCATAGAAGATTTTGAACACAAAGATAGTGTCCGGCTCTTCAAAATAAGTTTCCACATATTTCCATAGAGAGAATAATATTTACACAAATCTAATCTGCTGATGTATTCCGTAGTGTGACACACCACGGCCAAGCCTTTATCCGAGTCGTTTTATTATCCCACCTCAGCGCGTCATGCGAGGGGGTTTCCTTGGCACGTCTTGTCAAAGCAGAGATCGTGTCGCCTTATTCCGGGATTCTCATCAATACGGGTGTGGGTAACCCAACCGCGCCATTGATTATGGCGCTTGGAGATAAGCGAGTTTTACCAGGCTGGTGGGGACACGTAGTTGCGTCCACCCATATAAGGGGATAAGGATCCACCTTTTCACCTACGCCTTCTTCCTCCTTTGCCTATCCATTCTTGCGCACTCGAGCTCCAGCGCCCAAGTCCGCACTCCCCACCTCAACCTTCTCCAGCCATGTCCGGAGCGGGAGGCAAGTGGATGGTCTCCTCCGTCACGGAGGGACACATCAAAAAACTGAGGAAGGCCGGATACTTGTCTAACGACATCACGTACCGGCTTCCCGAAAAGGGGCAGATCATCCCCACCCCGGGGCCCCATGAGAGGGTGGTGTTCCTCCCCCATTTCCTCCGTGGACTGGGCTTCCCTCTTCACCCATTTGTCCGGGGGCTCATGTTCTACTACGGCCTGGATTTCCACGATCTGGCCCCAAACTTTATCCTCAACATCTCGGGGTTTATCGTTGTGTGTGAGGCTTTCCTCTGCATTCGCCCCCATTTCGGCCTATGGCTCAAGACCTTCAACGTCAAGCCAAAGGTGGTGCGTGGCAACCAGGCGGAGTGCGGAGGCGCCATGGTGGGCAAGATGCCCAACATCTTATGTCTCGAGGGCTCCTTTGTGGAGACCCTGAAGGGGTGGCAATCGGGGTGGTTTTACATCACCGAGCTGCGCGACCCTGAGTGGGTCGCAGCCCCCAAGTTTTGGTCTGGACCCCCAACGCGGCTCACGTCCTGGAAAGAGACGGGCCTGTCGTGGGGCAGAAAAGGAGAGGTGACTGGACTGCAAACATGCCTCCAATTCCTGGTGGACAAGCAGCTCAAGCTTGTCAACGTAGTCCAGGTTATGCTCATCCGACTGATCCTCCCGTGTCAACAACGGGCCTTCAATCTGTGGGAGTTCAATCCGGCGCAGCACCGAACTCTGAACAGGCTCTTCAACATGACGTACGAAGATGCCTGGAAGGTGCTCTTCAAGGGCGCCGAGGCTCCCGCATCCGCTATCGAGGATCGCGGATTCAGCGCGCAACGTCATGCTAGCGCGGTAAGTTGTTTGTTCCTCTTACAGGGTATTAGTTTTTCATAGTTTGACTCTATGCGGGATCTAAGCTCCCTTACCTTTGACAGGCTTGGCAGGTGCAGTCCGGACAGATCAACTGTCCGGCTCCTCTGCCCGAAGATCCAACAGATGCCCGCTTGGCGAAGCTGCTGGTTCCGGCACCCTATGTGGTGCCGGAGAAGAAGGCCACGAAGAAGGCCACGGGGACTCAAAAGAGTGCCCGGCGCCAGGAGGTGTCGGATTCATCACCCGACGGCTCCGAGGCGCATTCCTCCTGTGAAGACGAGGAGGAAGAAGAAGAGACCTCCCCCCCTCCAGCGGGAGGTGAGAAAAGGAAGGCCGCCCTCTCTAGGGAGGCCGGAGGGTCCAAGAAGGGAAAAACCCTTCCTCCGGACTACTCCACCGATGCCGATGACGGCGGAGAGGAGTGGACGCTCAGGGCCAAGCCCCTGGCGAAATCGTAAGTATCCGGATACCAAAGTAATTCATAGTATTCCTTCATTGCACAGCTTTCCCTTATGTCGAATATGATTATGCAGCCCACCCAAAGACCGGCTCGACGCATCGTCGAGCGGTTCACTGGACTTGTCAGATGTGAATTCGCTTCCGACGGCTTCCTACCCCCGTCCTGCGGACGACGCCGAAGTGTTGTCTCAACAGGTTCCAAGCCGGGAGGAGGTGGTCCTGGAGGCGCCGCAAGGCGACCTCCCGGACTCCAGGAGTAAATGAAATAAAACCCCCCAGGGCTCCAAGTCCGGCTCAAGGCCGGACACTGCTCCGGAACCTTCAAAGGTTCTAGAGTCCGGCGGGCGACCTCCTTCTAAGAGGAGCAAGCCCACTGTACGGTGACCCCCGTCCAACCGGAGGCGCCAGACAATCTGTTGGAGGCGCTCCAAGGTGCCTCCATCGACGAGGGGCACCACACCATTATGAGTGCGGTGGTCCAGAAGGTTCAGTCCGCCAAGAGCAGACTGACTGAAGCTTGTACTAGCCTTTTAACAGGCTTTGAGGTAAGTAAAGAATGTATAAATAATATTACTGCATAGACAGTAGCCCCTGATGCTCTGTTTGGCGTTCGGGAAGAAAAGCCGAATAGAGGATCACATAAAATTCACAGGAGTCTAACAAAAAGGAGTCAATATGTGTATGTAGGCTTCTCTGCTTGCGTCCGCCGCACTGACTGCGGAAGTGGAAACGCTAGAGCAGAGCCTCGAGCAGTCCGAGCAAGAGCTCTGGCATGCCAAGAAGCAGCTCGAGGGCAATGAAGGTAAGAAATACCTTGTTTAAATATATATATAAAGGTGCAATTGCAAAAAATGACAGGATTATCGTGGCTATTGTAGGGGCCACGTCTGAGGTGGCGACCCTTAAGCAAGCGCTGGTCGAGGTCGAGAAGAGGGCGACCGCGGAGCGCTCTGAGCGGGAGAAGTACGAGGCCCAGGCTGGCAAGGTACAGCAAGAGCTCCAGGTTCTCATGAAAAAACATGAGAGTTTGGAGCGTGACTCAAAGAAGCGAGCGTCTGAGCTCGCGGCGGCTATTAAAAATGCTGACTCTGCCAAGGCCGAATCCCAGAAGACCCTCCAGGAGTTGGATGAGGTGAAGAAGATAGCGGCGGGTAAGGCATTTTATATGCAAAGCAAACATATAAACATGAGCTACTTGTTACTTACCCGAATCCGGAGCTCTCCAGGAGCATTTGCAGATCTTCCCTGGAGTGTGTCCGATGCCGCCGCATTCTATCGAGCCGAGGAGGGCAGCTCGACAGAGAAGGTGTTCTGGTCTTAGTATGGTGAGGCCGGACACCCCATGCCCCTGAGCGACCAGATGAAGCAACTGGTTGAGATCCACAAGGCGGCCGAACAGGCCATGAAGGGCCTCATAGTTCGGCTGTGGCTTGGAGAGGCTCTGCCTGGGAGCTATTTCGGGCTGGTGCGGCGGCTGGTGGAGGCCTGTCCAAGGCTCGAAGTCATCAAGCACTCCGTCTGTATTGAAGGTGCCCGTAGGGCCCTTGCCCGTGCTAAGGTGCACTGGGGCAAGCTGGACGCTGAGAAGCTTGTAAAGGACGGGCAGCCGCCGGGGAAAGAGCATTGCAAGCCCGAGAATTATTATAAGGATGTTCTGAAGGGTGCCTGCCTTGTGGCGGATGAATGTTCTAGGGATGTAATTTTTGAGTGAAACTTGCTCGTTTTGTCCTGTGAGCTGAAAACTTGTTCATATGCGCTAAGCAATGCTGTTGGAATTTAAAATATTACCTTCTGCGCGGCTGTTTATCAATACTGAGAGATGGCGAGTCGTTGGCTTCTGCCCCCGTGCCGCTAGTGCTGGGGTGTTCGGGGATAAACCCGGGCGCTCTTTTTCCCATGTTTGGGTCCTTCGAGGGAGGCACTCAGCCCAACGAACAAGGCAATCGGACTATAATGCGTGAACACTCTCACTTAGCCATAGAATTCTATAATTTTAAATTTCAGCGAAGCCCCTAGTATTCGGAAGACCGAGTTCGGAGCGATATTCACGCCTTGGCCGGACAGAGCCGACTCCTCGCTCTAAGCGGCATAAGTCTTTAGGGACTCGAAAAACCTCTCGAACAGCGACCAGCTCTCGCTTCATCATGACAGTCAGTTTTAGCTTTCTCCACTGAGGTGCTCGACCCAGCTCAACTGGGGCACAATCGCAGTGGTTCTCCTAGTGCTACCTTAGCCGATATAGCGGAACGTAAGACACCAAAACATAGGAGCCGGGCAAACCCAACTATTGACCCAAGACATGATTCGGAGCCGATGCATATAATGCTATAAGTTCGGGGTGCCGCACTTTAAAGTGTTCGGACTTCTCACACCATATTGAGGGGTAATAAAGCCCCTAGCGTATTTTGGCTGTACCAAAGTGTACGGGTGCAACATGTCGTTAAGGAACATATATTAATAGAAAAAGAGTAATGAAAAAATAGACAAAAGCTATGCATTGTTTATTAAAAAGGGCTGCAATCAAAGCAGAATGATACAAATAATGCGGTATGCAAAAGGTTGGACTATTTAACATGTCCGTTCCAGGGGTAGGCTGCGGAAAGGTATGCGAAACAGGTATATTGCTCATGATAGAGACCACCTGGGGGTTCCGTAATGCGGCGTGGCTTGTCTGCTTCCCTGGTTCTTGTAACACCCCAAAAATTTAACCAGGTTTTAGTTATTAAAATTTTGCCAAGAGTTTAAATTTTTTGCCTGCAAGAATATATCTGTTGATTTCAAAACTTTTCTTTTAATATTAAGGAGTTTTTCCCAAGTGGATCCTTCCAAAACATATTGGACTTATTTTCCCTCTCATTTAAAAAAAACATCCCTCAATCAGTAGATTTATTTATAAAATTATTTCACCCTGAGCTTTATTCATTAAATGACTTGTTTTAAAATTTGGAGCTCTTTTTGAACTACAACCATTTGATATATTTATCTAAAAATCCAACCAAAATTTGGAGATGTCATATGATGTTTTTAAATAACTTTTATACAAAAATATCTTTTATTCTTGAAATATTTTGAGCTCTACACCCAATTTTATTCTCTGGTCCAGAGAGCAATTTTGCACTACAACCCTTTTAAATATTTGTTTCTAGCTTACACCAAAATTTTGGGATATCAGTAGGAGAATACCATTTCATTATATGCAAAAAATCCAGGGTTCTTCTTTGAAAATTTTGAGTGAAACAACCTCATCTTTATTCTGGCCCAACATGATGGTTTGTACAGCAACC
Source organism: Triticum dicoccoides (assembly GCF_002162155.2). Lineage (NCBI taxonomy): Eukaryota > Viridiplantae > Streptophyta > Magnoliopsida > Poales > Poaceae > Triticum > Triticum dicoccoides. The sequence goes on from NC_041384.1 coordinate 166,973,281, forward strand.
ACATTTTTAGTTGCTCCTTTATCCATGATTCCTCTTCCTACTTGTAGTCCTCCATGTTAAACTGCTAAGTCCAGGAGCATGCAACCATTGGCACATTTTTGGTTCATGAAATAATGCCCTTCACCTCCTGTCCAGATTTGAAGTTCTGCAAAACATGCACTAGCAAGTTTATGCTTTTCACTAACTAACCTCACCAACCTCTTGTGCCTCCAAAGAGACACTGATCTGGAAGAATTTGCCCCTCCAAGACCTGCCTAGATGCCTCTGGCATTTTATCAAACACCCTGTGGGCATGGACAGATTTGGCATGATTGTAAGTTTGTGTTGTGAACTTTCCCATCTGTCCAAACCAAGTTGTCTAGTAGCCTTCTATATGTCTCTAACCTAGGCTTGTGGATTTGCATTAGCTTCCTAGCAACTTGGCTCGCCCTGGCATTTCGTCGAACGAGTGCCGTGCATGCCCAGAGCGCGAGCAGAGCCTGCGTTTTGCACGTGCTCGCGCCCGAGCCAACTCACCCCCCCTGGATAAGTTTCCCCGAGCTCATCCAAATCCTCTCCCTCTCGCCACGTCACGCTAGAAGCCCCGACCGCCTCCGCGCCCCCTGCAGCGTAGCCAGCAAGCGGCTTGGCGGCACGCCCGCGGCCGCACCCGCCACCGCCATGAGCAGCACCGCCCAAACCACCACAGCGCGCCAGCTCGCCTCCTTCGACAGTGGAGTGATCGTCGTTAGCCCATGGAGCTAGCCAGCCACCGCCACGTCGCTCTGCAGCACAGTAAGACGGTCGCCGGCGACCTTATCCGCGGCCACCGTCGGAACCGACCCCGAGCGCCTATTTAAGGAGGCCCCGAGCACGTTCCGTTCGCAGGCGGCCTCAGTACACTCCTCCAGTTCCCCCATGGTAGCCAATCGACCCGAGGAGGCCGTCTTCCTCATCTCCGGCAACTCCAGCCGCCGCCGCTGTCTCGACCATTCCAGCGCCACCAAAGCCTCCCCCTCCCCACTCTCTTCACCAGGAGCTTCCTCTCCACCTCGTGAATCCATCCCCTTCCTCGATTTTGATCGGGACTCACTGCGGGAGAAAAACCACTTTGCCCGACGACCACCGTCCGCTGTGAAGCTCGCCGCCGGCAGCTCCGTCCACCCCAGAGACCGTATCGACCACCGGAGTGACCGTCTCGATCCCCTGAACCCGCAGATGGCCTCCGTTTCCCGAACGGTGCCGCCATTCGCCGGCGAACATCGTCGGAGCTCCCGCCTCTGTTCGGCCAGAGGAAGGGGAGGGAGGGCGACTGGTCAAACATGACTAGTGGGCCCCCTGGACCCACTGTCAGTGACCCAGCCCCGCCACCACGTGACTTAAGTGAAGACGTGAAATCGCAAAGTACGTTTCCTCCGCTCCGAAAACGTATTCTTGTCTGAAACGTTTTCTTTTCTATTTTTATTTTAAAAACAGATTTTTGACCACAACTTTGACTGGCTTTATCTTTTTAAATATAACTCCAAATGAATTAATTCTTTTTCCTACCTCTCTCAAGTATTGTCTAGTTTATTTTAAGATTTATTTGAAAAAATTTCAGAACAACTTTTTGTGCTGTTTTTATTTTATGTGTTAATTCATTTATTTCTAAATAGGATTTTTGAAGAGAGGAGATATACTTTCAAAAGTTTTGAAGTACAGCCTGCCTTACCACACATTGAAGGCAAGCATTCTGAACCCCGGCATAATATTTTTGTGTGTTCGATGACACATTTATAACATCACCTCACTTCGGAGAAACTTGTTATTTCATGTGACATGATCATATGCATGGGTGCATGTTATTGATTTCCATGCTGTTGGAAATGAACACACTTGTGATAATAATCACCCTCATGTGCCTTGCATGCATACCGGCAGGAACCCGGGAAAACCTCTGCCTTGGGTAGGCATGAGTTTGTCGCCGGTCTCCGTCGGGACGGTTATGTCTGGTATGGCATGGCAAGGTGATATGACCGGTGACTCTGTTGGTTGAAATATATTCGTTATGCTAATCATGCAGGGAATACTTAAACCTCCTGAGTCAACCGTAGATCGAGTCTTGTTCCAGTAACCCCCATACTTGTTTCGTACTACCACTCGTCTCTACAGCAAGTAGAGTACGGTTCAGTAAGTTGTCAACCTCTTTCTAGCACACACCGTACAGAGAGGCCAGGGTGTAAGATACCGGTTGTAGCTGGTAGGCAGGCCACCTGGTCCAGGGGCATGGGTGTTTCCGGTTGGGACCGAGAGGGGGGCACCCCTTAGAGCGCGCGGTATAAATTTGATCCCATGCTACGCGAGGTTGTAGCCTTCCCACTTAGAGTTTTGCTTGACAGGTGTCGTGGGTGATTCCAGACACCGGTGAGTTAAGCTGGTGTGTGCAAGTTAGGTGTGTTTTCAACAAAAAGACCGTAGACGAAATTAGTCCCGATGGACTAAAGAAATCCGTTACTCGTGGGTAAAGAGTACACCCTCTGCAGAGATTAAACCTATTCGAATAGCCGTGTCCATGGTTAAGGACTACAGTCTGGGATGGGTCAAGTATCGGTCTTAGTGTCGGTCTTCGGAGGTGAAACTGTTAACCAGAACTGGAACAACATGGATTGTGACTTGTGACTTATGATGATTATGATTATTATTATGGTTGACTAACCCGTGATATTATTGTTATTATCGAGTATCTCTGGGATGGTTCTACCTCCGGGATATTCACTATGATTGTTTATTTGAAAGCCCTTTATGTGGTGTCGCTCAGACGCCCGACTGTGGCATTTCTTTTAAAGCCCTTTATGTGGTGTCGCACAGACGCCCGACTGTGGCATTCCTTTTAAAGCCCTTTATGTGGTGTCGCTCAGACGCCCGACTGTGGCATTTCTTTTAAAGCCCTTTATGTGGTGTCGCTCAGACGCCCGACTGTGGCATTTCTTTTAAAGCCCTTTATGTGGTGTCGCTCAGACGCCCGACTGTGGCATTTCTTTTAAAGCCCTTTATGTGGTGTCGCTCAGACGCCCGACTGTGGCATTGTTTGTCATTTCATACATTCTAATACTACTATGTTATTGCACTTTTATAAATAACTTGCTTGCACGCATCAGAGTTTTATTTATCTTTTGTGACTGACGTCATGAGCATAAAATATTTTCAGCACATCATTGTTATATTATACCTGTGTTCGTAATGTTTGCGAGTACATGCAAAGTACTCACTGGCTTGTCCCTGGCTATTGTCTTGGCCAGATTTTCTTGCACGGGGAGGAGCGACGCGATGACAGCCCCGGAACCTAAGCAACGATGATAGCAGCCTCGCGAAGATAGGAGTTAACCTGGTCAGCAGTTCCTGTGGGAATTGGAGTCCCATAGACACTGATGATCCACAAACCGCTTCCGCCATCAACCACTAGAAACCATTTGTTGTACTCACAGGACAGAATGGTCTTGTACTACATATTTTGTATTTTGCTTGGAATTTCTGTATCAAGTTGGAGCCTCATCAGCTAACAGTAATCCTGGGGCTGATGAGCACGACGGTCTTTTTCTGGAAATTTATACCCGGAAAAACCGGTCGTGACAGACTTGGTATCAGAGCCAGGCTGACCATTGGCTAATCCTATCTTAGCCAGGTCGAAAAACTTAGGCAAAACAACCCACCAGACCATAACCAAACCCCAGCCAAAGCATCTCGTACAAGATAGCCACACAGTGACCCCGACACTTTTGGCAGTTGGTGCCCAACGTATCAACCTAGCCTGTCGGTCATGCACCGGTAGCCAGCACCAAGGTGTCTCATTCGCAAGCGTGCGAAGGAAGACTCCGTTCCCTTTTACTATAAAAAGGGCATGCTAGCCCCAAACCAGCACAACACAGCCTCTACCCCAAACCGAGCCACAATACCTTGTCCTGTCGTGCATAACGAGACCACAACAACCAGCCTTGGAGGTTTTGTGACCATACTCGCAAACCTCACCCGCCGTGCCTATGCGTTGGAAGAGCATTTAGCCCAGCACGTGACGAGTTATCTCCAGAGTCTCGCAGATTTAAATCCTCAGATCGCCATCGGCAGATCACGGAGGCCCGACCAGGAGAGACACATTCATTGTCTAGTCAATCCACTTTCCCCGATAGAAGAGGAGTGTATCCCTGTGACAGAGACATTTTCTCAGGGCCCCGTCTAGTAACCGTTTTCGATTTAGACGTCACTGTTATATTTATTATCGCAACTTTTATTTACGTGTTGTAACTTATGCGTGGTACCCCGAGTTTGCGCGGCAAGTAAATCTTTAGCTTCAATTAATATGAGTGATTATGTTGCATTACTGTTTTATTCCGCATATAATCCTGGAGGGAGATTTCTTTTCCCTGATCTGCTGCATCTGCATCTTCTCACGACATGGGTTATTTTATTTCACACAGCACAACGACCACAGACACTCGACCATAATCATCCGAGCACATACACTGTTTGCAAAACTTTGCAACGGTGTTACATCTGGCTAACCACCCCCTAACAACAGTTAGCACCCGGCACACCTCACCTACTCCTCGTGATCATCACCAACGCGGAGAGCCAACACCCGAGCAGCAGCATCGCGACGATCATCAAGGATCATCGCACACAGGAGCACGGAGAACCCCAGCAGTTTCGCCAGCCCTCCGCATACCAGGATCGCGAACCAGTCCGGCATCGCCTCTGCCATTAGAGCCTCACCCGAGCTTTTGTATGAAGAAATGGAGGGAGGAGGAGGAGGAGAAGCAAGGCCAGGTGTGAGGAGAAAGAGAGAAAACACCCCGGCCGTTTTATAGCTCGAGCTCGGTGCTCGGTGGGCGAAGTCCACCAACGCCGCTCGTCGCCCGATCGCCGGTGTTCGGAGGCGAATCCGCGAGCAGTGCCGACAGCGCACTGGCCCGCGAGGTGAGTGCACACTGCACCGGCAGCTAGCACGCCGCGCACTACCGCAGTACGGCCTAGATGCCCTACGCGCTAGACGTCGCCGGTGGAGAAAGCGCGGGAAAGCGCGCGGGAGAGAGGAAGAAGAGAGAGCTAGAGGAAGAAGGAGAGACTGACAGTGGGCCCCGGTCCCATCTGTCAGCCAGAGAGAGCACTGTGCTCTCGGGTACGACCAGCGTATTGTTAAATTTAGAATTTATTCTAAATTCACGGCGTCCAGCGTAGAAACCACTCGTTTTCATAAGCATGGATTTTTCCACACAGCGCCAGTACCACACTATAGTTACTCACCACTTATTGCCCTCTCACTGTAGCCACTTTTTACCACCTGTGTAAAATGATCTTTTGACCAAGTAAAAGTGTTTTTGTTTTACAGCTCTTAGCAAATCTCGAGGACGAGATTTTTTTTAAAGGGGGTAGTATAGTAACACCCCAAAAATTTAACCAGGTTTTAGTTATTAAAATTTTGCCAAGAGTTTAAATTTTTTGCCTGCAAGAATATATCTGTTGATTTCAAAACTTTTCTTTTAATATTAAGGAGTTTTTCCCAAGTGGATCCTTCCAAAACATATTGGACTTATTTTCCCTCTCATTTAAAAAAAACATCCCTCAATCAGTAGATTTATTTATAAAATTATTTCACCCTGAGCTTTATTCATTAAATGACTTGTTTTAAAATTTGGAGCTCTTTTTGAACTACAACCATTTGATATATTTATCTAAAAATCCAACCAAAATTTGGAGATGTCATATGATGTTTTTAAATCACTTTTATACAAAAATATCTTTTATTCTTGAAATATTTTGAGCTCTACACCCAATTTTATTCTCTGGTCCAGAGAGCAATTTTGCACTACAACCCTTTTAAATATTTGTTTCTAGCTTACACCAAAATTTTGGGATATCAGTAGGAGAATACCATTTCATTATATGCAAAAAATCCAGGGTTCTTCTTTGAAAATTTTGAGTGAAACAACCTCATCTTTATTCTGGCCCAACATGATGGTTTGTACAGCAACCACATTTTTAGTTGCTCCTTTATCCATGATTCCTCTTCCTACTTGTAGTCCTCCATGTTAAACTGCTAAGTCCAGGAGCATGCAACCATTGGCACATTTTTGGTTCATGAAATAATGCCCTTCACCTCCTGTCCAGATTTGAAGTTCTGCAAAACATGCACTAGCAAGTTTATGCTTTTCACTAACTAACCTCACCAACCTCTTGTGCCTCCAAAGAGACACTGATCTGGAAGAATTTGCCCCTCCAAGACCTGCCTAGATGCCTCTGGCATTTTATCAAACACCCTGTGGGCATGGACAGATTTGGCATGATTGTAAGTTTGTGTTGTGAACTTTCCCATCTGTCCAAACCAAGTTGTCTAGTAGCCTTCTATATGTCTCTAACCTAGGCTTGTGGATTTGCATTAGCTTCCTAGCAACTTGGCTCGCCCTGGCATTTCGTCGAACGAGTGCCGTGCATGCCCAGAGCGCGAGCAGAGCCTGCGTTTTGCACGTGCTCGCGCCCGAGCCAACTCACCCCCCCTGGATAAGTTTCCCCGAGCTCATCCAAATCCTCTCCCTCTCGCCACGTCACGCTAGAAGCCCCGACCGCCTCCGCGCCCCCTGTAGCGTAGCCAGCAAGCGGCTTGGCGGCACGCCCGCGGCCGCACCCGCCACCGCCATGAGCAGCACCGCCCAAACCACCACAGCGCGCCAGCTCACCTCCTTCGACAGTGGAGTGATCGTCGTTAGCCCCTGGAGCTAGCCAGCCACCGCCACGTCGCTCTGCAGCACAGTAAGACGGTCGCCGGCGACCTTATCCGCGGCCACCGTCGGAACTGACCCCGAGCGTCTATTTAAGGAGGCCCCGAGCACGTTCCGTTCGCAGGCGGCCTCAGTACACTCCTCCAGTTCCCCCATGGCAGCCAATCGACCCGAGGAGGCCGTCTTTCTCATCTCCGGCAACTCCAGCCGCTGCCGCTGTCTCGACCATTCCGGCGCCACCAAAGCCTCCCCCTCCCCACTCTCTTCACCAGGAGCTTCCTCTCCACCTCGTGAATCCATCCCCTTGCTCGATTTCGATCGGGACTCACTGCGGGAGAAAAACCACTTTGCCCGACGACCACCGTCCACTGTGAAGCTCGCCGCCGGCAGCTCCGTCCACCCCAGAGACCGTATCGACCACCGGAGTGACCGTCTCGATCCCCTGAACCCGCAGATGGCCTCCATTTCCCGAACGGTGCCGCCATTCGCCGGCGAACATCGTCGGAGCTCCCGCCTCTGTTCGGCCAGAGGAAGGGGAGGGAGGGCGACTGGTCAAACATGACTAGTGGGCCCCCTGGACCCACTGTCAGTGACCCAGCCCCGCCACCACGTGACTTAAGTGAAGACGTGAAATCGCAAAGTACGTTTCCTCCACTCCGAAAATGTATTCTTGTCTGAAACGTTTTCTTTTCTATTTTTATTTTAAAAACAGATTTTTGACCACAACTTTGACTGGCTTTATCTTTTTAAATATAACTCCAAATGAATTAATTCTTTTCCTACCTCTCTCAAGTATTGTCTAGTTTATTTTAAGATTTATTTGAAAAAATTTCAGAACAACTTTTTGTGCTGTTTTTATTTTGTGTGTTAATTCATTTATTTCTAAATAGGATTTTTGAAGAGAGGAGATATACTTTCAAAAGTTTTGAAGTACACCCTGCCTTACCACACATTGAAGGCAAGCATTCTGAACCCTGGCATAATATTTTTGTGTGTTCGATGACACGTTTATAACATCACCTCACTTCGGAGAAACTTGTTATTTCATGTGACATGATCATATGCATGGGTGCATGTTATTGATTTCCATGCTGTTGGAAATGGACACACTTGTGATGATAATCACCCTCATGTGCCTTGCATGCATACCGGCAGGAACCCGGGAAAACCTCTGCCTTGGGTAGGCATGAGTTTGTCGCCGGTCTCCGTCGGGACGGTTATGTCTGGTATGGCATGGCAAGGTGATATGACCGGTGACTCTGTTGGTTGAAATATATTCGTTATGCTAATCATGCAGGGAATACTTAAACCTCCTGAGTCAACCGTAGATCGAGTCTTGTTCCAGTAACCCCCATACTTGTTTTGTACTACCACTCGTCTCTACAGCAAGTAGAGTACGGTTCAGTAAGTTGTCAACCTCTTTCTAGCACACACCGTATAGAGAGGCCAGGGTGTAAGATACCGGTTGTAGCGAACAGGCCTTCCGAAGAATGGAGTCCTGAAAGTAAGAGAAAATTAAAAATCGGTAGCCCCTGGTGCGGTTTAAGCCGTGTTTTGGGCGTGCCGTGATGGTGCCCCTCCCCCTGTACCCATGGTATTTCTAGAGCGTAGTTATATACGTGAAGCACTGGCATCGCCTTTTTGCGAGGGTTGGGGTTCGGGCCGCATTGCTACGCCTACTCGGATCATGCCAGGCGGTCTTTTTGTGGGTTACTCTGGGCGCGCTTGACGGTGTCCGGTCGTTTAATGGCCGGACTGGAGAACTGCCTGGAGAGGATGCTTTGTACTTCCGCTGCAAGGGCTGCTGTGTGCTCCTCCGTTCGAAGGGAGCGTTCGGTGTTTCCATTGACCGTAATTACTCCTCGAGGGCCTGGCATCTTGATCTTAAGGTATGCGTAGTGCGGTACCACGTTGAACTTGGCGAATGCGGTTCGTCCGAGCAGTGCGTGATAGCCACTGCGGAATGGGACTATGTCGAAGATTAACTCCTCGCTTCAGAAATTATCCGGACATCCGAAGACCACTTCAAGTGTGACTGAGCCTGTACAATTGGCCTCTACACCTGGTATTACACCTTTAAATTTCGTTTTGGTGGGCTTAATCCTCGAGGGATCGATGCCCATTTTCCGCACTGTATCCTGGTAAAGCAGGTTCAGGTTGTTGCCGCCGTCCATAAGGACTCTAGCGAGATGAAATCCGTCAATAATTGGGTCTAGAACCAATGCGGCCAATCCGCCATGACGGGTGCTAGTGGGATGGTCCCTTCGATCAAAGGTGATCGGGCAGGAGGACCATGGGTTGAACTTTGGGGCGACTGGCTCTATCGCGTCTACGTCCCTTAACGCGCACTTCCGCTCCCTCTTGGGGATGTGGGTCGCGTATATCATGTTCACCGTCCGCACTTGTGGGGGAAAACCCTTCTGTCCACTGTTGTTCGGCGGCCGGGGCTCTTCGTCATCATCGCTATGCGGCCCCTTGTCTGTATTTTCGGCATTTAACTTGCCTGCCTGCTTGAACACCCAACAATCCTTGTTTGTGTGATTGGCTGGCTTTTCGGGGGTGCCATGTATCTGGCACAAGCGATCGAGTATTCGGTCCAAACTGGACGGGCCCTTAGGATTTCTTTTGAATGGCTTTTTCCGCTGATCGGATTTATAGCCTCTCAATCCGGCATTAACTGCCGTATCCTCAGCGTTGTCACCGTTAATGCGGCGCTTCTGCTTGTTACGACGCGACCTGCCACTCCTATCCCTGGTATCCGAATTACCAGGGTTCTTGGTCATGTTGTTGCTACGAGCGAGCCAACTGTCTTCTCCCGCGCAAAAGCGGGTCATGAGTGTCGTGAGTGCTGCCATAGATTTCGGCTTTTCCTGTCCAAGGTGCCGGGCAAGCCACTCGTCATGGATATTGTGCTTGAAGGCTGCTAGGGCCTCAGCGTCCGGACAGTCGACTATTTGATTTTTCTTTTTTAAGAACCGTGTCCAGAATTGCCTGGCCGATTCGTCTAGCTGTTGAATTACGTGACTTAGGTCATCGGCGTCTGGGGGTCGCACATAAGTGCCCTGGAAATTGTCGAGGAATGCGGCTTCCAGGTCCTCCCAACAACTGATTGATCCTGTTGGCAAGCTGTTAAGCCAATGCCGAGCTGGTCCTTTAAGCTTGAGTGGGAGGTATTTGATGGCGTGGAAATCATCACCGCGGGCCATGTGGATATGAAGGAGATAATCCTGGATCCATACCGCAGGATCTGTTGTGCCATCATATGATTCGATGTTTACGGGTTTGAAACCCTCGGGGATTTGATGATCCATTATTTCGTCTGTGAAGCATGGTGGGTGTGCGGCGCCTCTGTACTGGGCTATGTCACGACGTAGCTCCAATGAGCTTTGTCTACTATGTTCGGCCCTGCCGAATTTGTGGCCGGCGTGACGGTTATCGTCTCGAGCTGTGGGGCACCCACGCGATCCGTAGATCGATCTTGTTTGCCTTGCCTTGTCCTCCAACATATCTCATAAGTCCGGTGCATATTCCCGTGCCTTGGTACGGGGTGCGGCTTGAGTGGAGGGCCGAGAGGCCTCTCTGTCGCGGCCACGAGGTGGCCGGTCGGCCGCATCAAGTGCTTCCTCCTCTAATTGGGGTAGCAACCTGCGCTTTGGGTAGCTCTTGGAGGGGCGTTCGAGTTTATGCTCTTCGGCCACAAGGACTTCAGTCCATCTGTCGACTAGCAAATCTTGATCAGCTCTAAGTTGTTGCTGTTTTTTCTTAAGGCTTCTTGTCGTGGCCATAAGTCTGCGTTGAAAACGCTCTTGCTCGACGGGATCCTCTGGCATGACAAATTCGTCATCGTGGAGGCTTGCCTCGTCTTCGGAGGGAGGCATATAATTATCGTCCTCGACCTCTCTGTCTGCCGCTCTCTCATGAGGGCTGGCTTCTCCATCCTCCTATGCTAAATCTTGCTGGAGGGGGTTTTCTTTGGCACTCTCCGGAGTATTATTATCTCCCGTGCTGGAGTCACCGTATTTGTTTTGGCGGGATTTTGAGCGGCGCCGCTGATGTGGGCGCTTAGGCTGTTTCTTGGAGGGGTCATCCTCCGCTGTTCCATCGCCATCTCCTTCTTTTGGGGTATCCACCATGTATATGTCGTATTACGAGGTGGCTTTCCAGGGCCCGATAGGCGCTGGTTCTTCATCGTCTCCTGCATCGGCGTCCATACTGTCGATGTCTTCGGAGTCGAAGTCAAGCATGTCGGTTAGATCGTCGACAGTGGCTACAAAGTGGGTGGTGAGCGGGTTTTGAATTTCTTCATCGTTCGTATCCCAACCTTGATGACCATAGTCCGGCCAGGGCTCTCCTAATAAAGAGAGAGACTTTAGTGTCTTCAGAATATCGCTGGAAGGCGAGTGCTGAAAGATGTCCGTGGCAGTAAACTCCATGATCGGTGCCTGATCGGATTCGATCGGCAGGGGCGCGGAGGGTTCGGAGTCCGGAGAGGAGTCCGGCTCCTCAGAGTCACGAGTCTCGCAGAGTGCAGGGCTGGTGTTCGGCTCGATCACCGTTGGGATCGCAGCCCCCGAGGCGGTGTCCAACCACCCATCCTCGACCGGCGCAACTGGCTCCGAATTAAGGGTCGAAGCCGATGCGGGTGCGGCCTCCAGGGCACTGTTCGGCGGCAGAGCTAGATCATGCTTGTCGTGACGGTGCGGCGCGCTCGGCAGTGGCTCGAATCCGTCGAAGATCAACTCCCCGCGGATGTCAGCCGTGTGGTTTAAACTTCCAAATCTGACCTGACTGCCAGGGGCATAGCTTTCGATCTGCTCCAGATGGCCAAGTGAATTGGCCCGCAGTGCGAAGCCGCCGAAGATGAAGATCTGTCCGGGGAGGAAGGTCTCACCCTGGACTGCATCACTATTGATGATCGTAGGAGCCATCGAGCCTGACGGCGACGACACAGAGGAACTCTCAATGAAAGCACCAATGTCGGTGTCAAAACCGGCGCATCTCAGGTAAGGGGTCCCGAACTGTGCATCTAGGCCGGATGGTAACAGGAGGCAAGGGACACAAAGTTTTACCCAGGTTCAGGCCCTCTCAATGGAGGTAAAACCCTACGTCCTGCTTGATTAATATTGATGATATGGGTAGTACAAGAGTAGATCTACCACGAGATCAGAGAGGCTAAACCCTAGAAGCTAGCCTATGGTATGATTGTTGTTGTGTATGTTGTCCTATGGACTAAAACCCTCCGGTTTATATAGACACCGGAGAGGGTTAGGGTTACACAAAGTTGGTTACAATGGTAGGAGATCTGTATATCCGTATCGCCAAGCTTGCCTTCCACGCCAAGGAAAGTCCCTTCCGGACACGGGACGAAGTCTTCAATCTTGTATCTTCATAGTCCAGGAGTCCGGCTGAAGGTATAGTCCGGCTATCCGAACACCCCCTAATCCAGGACTCCCTCAGTGGTGGTTTTATTTTATATAAATAGATGAACTCTCATGCTTCACTTAGATTATTTTGAGAGTCTTAAATAGCATGGTAATTTGCTTAGAATCCTAATATGCTAGGTATTCAAGAATAATAAAACTCTCTTATGAGTGTGCTGAATACTATGAGAAGTTTGATACTTGATAATTGTTTTGAGATGGTGATATTAGAGTCATGCTAGTTGAGTGGTCATGAATTTGAGAAATGCTTGTGTTGAAGTTTGCAAGTCCCGTAGCATGCACGTATGGTGAACCGTTATGTGATGAAGTCGGAGCATAATTTATTTATTGATTGCCTTCCTTATGAGTGGTGGTCGGGGACGAGCGATGGTCTTTTCCTACCAATCTATCCCCCTAGGAGTATGTGCGTAATACTTTGCTTTGATAACTTCTAGATTTTTGCAATAAGTACGTGAGTTCTTTATGACTAATGTTGAGTCCATGGATTATAGACACTCTCACCCTTCCACCATTGCTAGCCTCTCTAGTACCGCGCAACTTTCGCCGGTACCATACACCCACCATATACCTTCCTCAAAACAGCCAGCATACCTACCTATTATGGCATTTCCATAGCCATTCCGAGATATATTGCCATGCAACTTTCCACCATTCCGGTTATTATGACACACTCCATCATTGTCATATTGCTTAGCATGATCATGTAGTTGACATTGTATTTGTGGCAAAGCCACCGTTCATAATTCTTTCAGACTTGTCACTCTTGATTCATTGCATATCCCGGTACACTGCCGGAGGCATTCATATAGAGTCATCTTTGTTCTAGTATCGAGTTGTATCATCGAGTTGTAAATAAATAGAAGTGTGATGATCATCATTCAATAGAGCATTGTCCCCCCCAAAAAAAGAAAGGCCAAATAAAAAAAGAAAGGCCAAATAAAAAATAAAAAATAAAAGGGACAATGCTACTATCCTTTTACCACACTTGTTCTTCAAAGTAGCACCATGATCTTCATGATAGAGAGTCTCCTATGTTGTCATTTTCATATACTAGTGGGAATCTTTCATTATAGAACTTGGCTTGTATATTCCAATGATGGGCTTCCTCAAAATGCCCTAGGTCTTCGTGAGCAAGCAAGTTGGATGCACACCCACTTAGTTTCTTTTTGAGCTTCCATACACTTATAGCTCTAGTGCATACGTTGCATGGCAATCCCTACTCACTCACATTGATATCTATTGATGGGCATCTCCATAGCCCATTCATACGCCTAGTTGATGTGAGACTATCTTCTCCTTTTTGTCTTCTCCACAACCAGCATTCTATCCCACCTATAGTGCTATGTCCATGGCTTACGCTCATATATTGCGTGAAGATTGAAAAAGTTTGGGAACATCAAAAGTATGAAACAATTGCTTGGCTTGTCATCGGGGTTGTGCATGATTTAAATATTTTGTGTGGTGAAGACAGAGCATAGCCAGACTATATGATTTTGTAGGGAGCCATGTTATTTTGAGAAGACATAATCTCTTAGTTAGTATGCTTGAAGTATTATTACTTGTATGTCAATATGAACTTTTGTCTTGAATCTTTCGGATCTGAATATTCATATCACAAGTAAGAAGAATTACATTGAAATTATGCCAACTAGCATTCCACATCAAAAATTATCTTTTTTATCATTTACCTACTCGAGGATGAGCAGGAATTAAGCTTGGGGATGCTTGATACGTCTCCAACGCATCTATAATTTTTGATTGCTCCATGCTATATTATCTACTATTTTAGGCAATATTGGGCTTTATTTTCCACTTTTATATTATTTTTGGGACTAACCTATTAACCGGAGGCCCAGCCCAGATTTGCTGTTTTATGCCTATTTCAGTGTTTCGAAGAAAAGGAATATCAAACGAAGTCGAAACGGAACGAAATCAACTGGAGAAGTTATTTTTGGAAGGAAAGCAACCCAGGGAACTTGGAGTGCACGTCAGGGGAGACACGGGCTGCCCACAAGGGTGGGGGGCACGCCCACCCCCCTAGGGCGCGCCCACTACCTCGTGGGGCCCCCGTGGCTCCTCCGACGTACTTCCTGCACCCATATATATCGTCGTACCCTAAAACTTCCAGAACAGACAATAGATCGGGAGTTCCACCGCCAGAAGCCTCCGTAGCCATCGAAAACCAATCTAGACCCGTTTCGACACCCTGTCAGAGGGGGCAATCCTTCTCCGGTGGCCATCTTCATCATCCCGGTGCTCTCCATGACGAGGAGGGAGTAGTTCTCCCTCGGGGCTGAGGGTATGTACCAGTAGCTATGTGTTTGATCTCTCTCTCTTGTGTTCTTGATTTGGCACGATCTTGATGTATCGCGAGCTTTGCTACTATAGTTGGATCTTATGTTTCTCCTCCCCCCTTCTCTCTTGTAATGAATTGAGTTTCCCCTTTGAAGTAATCTTATCAGATTGAGTCTTTAAAGATTTGAGAACACTTGATGTATGTCTTGCCGTGGATATCTGTGGTGACAATGGGATATCACGTGATTCACTTGATGTATGTTTTGGTGATCAACTTGCGGGTTCCGCCCATGAACCTATGCATAGGGGTTGGCACATGTTTTTGTCGTGATTCTCCGATAGAACTTTGGGGCACTCTTTGAGGTCCTTTGTGTTGGTTGAATAGATGAATCTGAGATTGTGTGATGCATATCGTATAATCATACCCACGGATACTTGAGGTGACATTGGAGTATCTAGGTGACATTAGGGTTTTGATTGATTTGTGTCTTAAGGTGTTATTCTAGTACGAACTCTAGGGCTGTTTGTGACACTTATGGGAATAGCCCAACGGATTGATTGGAAAGAATAACTTTGAGGTGGTTTCGTACCCTACCATAATATTTTCGTTTGTTCTCCGCTATTAGTGACTTTGGAGTGACTCTTTGTTGCATGTTGAGGGATAGTTATGTGATCCAATTATGTTATCATTGTTGAGGGAAGTTACACTAGTGAAAGTATGAACCCTAGGCCGTATTTCCTAGCATTCCAATACCGTTTACACTTACTTTTATCATTCGTTACCTTGCTGTTTTTATATTTTCAGATTACAAAACCATTATCTACTATCCATATTGCACTTGTATCACCATCTCTTCGCCGAACTAGTGCAGCTATACAATTTACCATTGTATTGGGTGTGTTGGGGACACAAGAGACTCTTTGTTATTTGGTTGCAGGGTTACTTGAGAGAGACCATCTTCATCCTACGCCTCCCACAGATTGATAAACCTTAGGTCATCCACTTGAGGGAAAATTGCTACTGTCCTACAAACCTCTGCACTTCGAGGCCCAACAACGTCTACAAGAAGAAGGTTGTGTAGTAGACATCAGTGCTTATCTGATTCCTTCAAAGACCGCACTAGTCTGGGTTTGATGCCGCTCATAATAAGACCATTATCCCGTTCAACTTGACCATTTTTTTGCGGGTGATAGACAGAGGCGTAATCGAGCTTAATGCCTAGATTAGCGCACCGGGTTTTCACCTCATTGGCTGTAAAATTGGAGCCATTATCGGTGATTATACTATGCGGGACACCGTAATGGTGTACCACGCCGGATATGAAATCTATTATTGGCCCTGCTTCGGCCGTTTTAACTGGTTTGGTCTCTATCCACCTAGTGAATTTATCCACCATGACCAGCAGATACTTTCTCTTATGGCTTCCTCCTTTAAGGGGTCCGACCCCCAGACCGCAAAAGGACAAGTGATGGGGATTGTTTGTAAGGCAGTGGGGGGCATATGGCTTTGATCGGCAAAGAGTTGGCATCCGACGCAACATTGGACAAGGTCCTATGCATCTACTCGAGTCGTCGGCCAACAAAACCCTGTACGACAGGCCCGAGCTGCGGCGTGGTGACTGCCGAGTCCGGCATGAATTTTAGCCAAGAGCTGCCGCCCCTCTTCCTCGGATATACATCAGTGAAGGACTCCAATGGTGCTTTTGTTATAGAGCTCTCCATCATGAACCATGTACGCCTTTGAACGCCGGATAATGCAACATGCCTCATTCTGGTCCTCAGGAAGCTCTTTCCTGTTAAGGTAGGCCAGTAAGGGTTCGGTCCATGGGGCAATGACTGCCATGATGAGATGCGCCGACGGTGTTATTTCGGTGGCTGAGCCCCTGACAACGTCGGTGTTTCCGGGATCTGGGGTTATGTTTGGATCCAGACTAGTATTGCCATTTTCCCCCTGCCACACCACCGATGGCTTAACGAGCTTTTCCAGGAAAATATTAGGTGGGGCGGGGTCGCGCTTAGCGCCGATACGAGCAAGAACATCCGCCACTTGATTACTTTCTCGAGCCACATGATGGAACTCGAGCCCTTCGAACCGGGCCGACATTTTTATGACGGCGTTACGGTACGCTGCCATCTTCGGATCTTTGGCGTCGAAATCTCCATTTATTTGAGATATTGCAAGGTTTTAGTCCCCGCGTACTTCTAGGCGTTATATGCCCATTGAGATAGCCATTCGGAGACCATGCAATAAGGCCTCGTATTCAGCTGCGTTAATGGGAGTCTGTGTATAGTATTTGGAGAACATACTGGATGATGTCTCTAGTAGGGGATGTTAAAACGACATCTGCTCCTAACCCTGCCAGCATTTTGGAGCCGTCGAAATACATGAACCAATGGGAGTACGTGTCGTACTCTTTAGGGAGTTCGGCCTCTGTCCATTCGGCGACGAAGTTGGCCAATACTTGGGATTTGATAGCTCGACGCCGCTTATATGTAATGTCAAATGGGAGGAGGTCAATGGCCCATTTGGCAATCTGGCCCGTGGCATCGCGGTTGTTTATAATGTCATTGAGTGGTACTTCGGAGGCCACCATGATCGAACACTCCTGGAAGTAGTGATGGAGCTTTCAGGATGCCATGAAGACCCCGTATGCTATATTTTGATAATGAGGGTACCGGGATTTGCATGGTGTAAGGACAGTAGATACGTAGTATATTGGCTTCTGAAGCGGGAATTTATGTCCATCCTGTTCTCGTTCAACGACGAGTATGGCGCTCACCACCTGATGTGTTGGCGATATGTATAATAACATCGGTTCACCGATGTTTGGTGCGGCTAGGATTGGATTTCTCGCAATAAGGGTTTTTATTTCCTCTAGTCCGGCTGTTGCCGCGTCCGTCCACTCAAAGTGGTTGGTTCACCGTAGAAGGTGATAGAGTGGCAGTGCCTTTTCTCCCAATCTGGAGATAAATCGGCTTAGGGCTTCTACGCAACCCGCGAACTTTTGAACTTGTTTAAGGTCTGTTGGCTTGGCCAATTGTGACAAAGCCTGGATTTTGGCTGGGTTTGCTTCAATTCCTCTATTGGACATGATGAAGCCTAGCAGTTTTCCAGCAGGGATGCCAAAAACGCACTTCTCCGGATTGAGCGTAATGTCATACACACGGAGGTTGTTGTACGTGAGACGTAAATCGTCTATTAGTGTTTCGACGTGCCTAGTTTTGATGACGACGTCGTCCATGTAAGCTTCAACTGTCTTGCTGATCTGTTTCTCCAGGCATGTTTGAATCATGCGTTGGTATGTGGCGCCGGAATTCTTGAGCCCGAAGGGCATATTGTTGAAGCAGAATGGCCCATATGGGGTGATGAATGCCGTTGCAGCTTGATCGGATTCCTTCATTTTGATTTGATGGTATCCGGAATATGCGTCAAGAAAACACAATGAGTCGTGTCCTGCGGTGGCGTCAATGATTTGATCGATGCGGGGGAGGGGAAGGGATCCTTGGGGCATTCCTTCTTGAGGTCTTTAAAATTGACACACAAGCGCCAGGATTTGTCCTTCTTTGGTACCATCACCAAATTTGCCAGCCAGTCCGGATGTTTTATTTCTCTAAGGAATCCGGCCTTGATTAGCTTGGCAAGCTCTTCCCCCATAGCTTGGCGTTTGAGTTCGGAGAAGCGCCGCAGTGTTTGCTTGACCGGTTTGTGTCCCTTCAATATATTGAGGTTGTGTTCGACCAACTCGCGTGGGATTCCTGGCATGTTAGAAGGGTGTCAGGCAAATATATCCCAATTCTCGCGTAGGAACTCTCGTAGCGCGGCGTCGACCGTTGGGTCTAGTTGTGCTCCTATGGATGCTGTCTTCTTTGGGTCCGTTGGGTGGACTTGGAATTTGACTATTTCTTCTGCCGGCTTGAATGAGGTGGATTTGGGTCGTTTGTCCAGGACCACATCATCTCTGTCCACCATGGAGCACAACGCAGTTAATTCTTTGGCCGCGAGGGCTTCAGATAATGCCTCAAGGGCCAGGGACGTGGTTTTATTCTCGGTGCGGAGTGCTATGTCCGGATCACTAACTAGAGTGATTATGTCGTTGGGCCCGGGCATCTTAAGCTTCATGTACCCGTAATGGGGTATTGCGTGAAAGCGCGTGAATGCATCTCATGCCAAGAGGGCGTGACATCCGCTGTTGAAGGGGGCCACCTGGATAGTCATTTCTTTGGACCGATAGTTCTCCGGCGTGCCGAATGCCACGTCGAGTGTGATTTTTCCCGCACACCGTGCCTCCCGACTGGGAATGATTCCTAGGTCATGCTGCTTTGCTCAATGCGGCTCCTGTCTATTTCCATCTTCCATATTGTATCCTCATAGATGAGGTTTAGTCCGCTGCCGCCGTCCATGAGAACCTTGGTGAGCCAAAAGCCGTCCACAATTGGGCTGGGGACCAAGGCGGCTGGTGCTCGAACTGTCCTGTGTTTTGGTTCGTTGCCAGCGTTAAAGGTTATCGCCGTGTCATTCTAGGGGTTTATTGTTGCGATCTGACAGACTTCAGCGAGTTCGCGGAGTGCCCTTTTGCGCCTATTGTTTGAAGTGAATGTCTCAAAGACTGTCAGAACTCTGGGTTCGTCGTCTTCTAGAGGGTGTTGCTCCGGGATGTCCTTGGTGAGGATGTCCTCTCCGTTTTTGGCTACCTGACGGAGTATCCAACATGCTCTAAGGCTATGGGTTGGTATAGTATCCGGTGTGGTGTGTATTTTGTAGGGGCCATCAAACCATCCCTCCAAAACGGTTCCGCGCCGCGTAATGGGTTTGTATTTCTTGTCTATTGGTCTGGGCGCGTTACGGGGGTGCACCCTTTTTGCCTGGACCAGTGGTTGAGTTGGGGCCGATAGCTCGCAAACTGTGTGATTTCTCCACGCGCTATCCATTGCGTTGTACTTATGTACAATAGTTGCCAAGTCAGTGAAGTGTAGTATGCGGCGGTGATTAATGGCGTTGAGGAGTCCTTCATTCGTGCAGTTATTGCGGAACGCTGATATCGCGTCCTCGTCGTGGCAATCCTTGACCTTGTCTTTGACAAGGAGAAATCTAGCCCATAAGTGGTGGACCGTTTCTCGAGACTGCTATTTTGTGCTTGTGGGAGCACTTATGTCTGGGTGGGTGGAATTGGATCTGAACCCTGACCCAATCGATGATCCGGAGTCTGACGTTTTTCCAGACTAAACAGTCCGGGCTCCGGAGTGTCTTCTGATTTTTCAAGCCTACTGTCCGACTCTAAGTTCAGAGGGCAAGGCGTGTCCTTCTGCCGGTTGGTGTCCGGCTTCTCAAGGTCGGAGATCCGAACATAATTTGTCCTCAATGTAGAGGAAGGGTTATCTTGCTCCTTGACTACCGCTATCTGGTGGGTGATCGGTGGAGAATTAATCTCTCTCTGGTCGGGTTTAACCCCAATCCGATCGTAGTCTGTAGCGGCTCCCAAGGCGGTAATGCGATCTAGGAGTTCGTTCAAAGACGATAACTCCGTCGGATCCATCCATTTGGCTTATTCAGAATCAACGCAGATGCGTTTTTTGATGACTCGAGAGGTCATCCTCGCTGGCTCAGAGGCCGAGCGGGCGATCATGGTAAAATCGCCCAGCCGGAGGGTTTGGCCCGAGGCCAGAGCTCCTCCGGAGGTAATATTTTCCTTGACGATAAGTCGAGCCATCAACCTATGTGACGACGGCACAGTGGAACTCTCAATGAAAGCACTAATGTCGGTGTCAAAACCGGCGGATCTTGCGTAGGGGGTCCCGAACTGTGTGTCTAAGGTTGATGGTAACAGGAGACAGGGGATGCGAAGCTTTACCCAGGTTCGGGCCCTCTTGGTGGAGGTAATACCCTACGTCCTGCTTGATTGATATTGATGAATACGAGTATTACAAGAGTTAATCTACCACGAGATCGTAATGGCTAAACCCTAGAAGTCTAGCCTGTATGACTACGGTATTGAGTATCCCCTATCCGGACTAAGTCCTCCGGTTTATATACACACCGTGGGGATCTAGGGTTACATAGAGTCGGTTACATAATATGAAATCTTCATAGTTGTTCGCCAAGCTTGCCTTCTATGCCAAGGAGAGTATCATCCGGACACGGGCACCGTCTTCGGTCTTCATATCTTCACATCCCATCTGTCCGACCCATATATAACAGGCCAGACGCCCGAGGACCCCTCAGTCCAGGACTCCCTTAGCCTTCTCAGGGCCCATTTATTCTTGGGCTCATTTCCAGCATTCGGTTACTTACGGCCCGTTATTGGCCTTTTCTGCTTGTCGGCCAAATTCAGCCCGCGGTTACAATCGGCCCGTTTGCAGCCTGTTAATCTGTTGAGCCGTTTTCATAGCATCGTCCAATACGGCCGATTAACGAAGGCCCATTATTGTCGGCCCATGAACGGATGATTCCAAATCAAGCCCGTTTACGACCCATATTGCGGTCTGTTATTGTTCCATGTTTGGCCTATCGATCATACATCACGTAGAAGGCCCATTGATGCTATGGCCCGTAGAAGGCCCATTGTTTTTACGGCCCGTAGGAGGCCCATGGTAACTACAACAAATAAGTAGCCCATGGTTATTGTGGCCTAGTTTTAAAAAATAGGTTATTGCGGCCACTAGCAAACCGCGGAAAAAGAACTACACTGACTACAAGCAAACAAATAAACAAGACAACAAGGAACTAAATAAGCAAGCAACTTATGCTAGGCTATCACGACTATTACACATATTACATCCACTGGGCATCAAAGTTTGCTACCGGTGCAAATATAGGGAACAAAGCAGCATATCACATACACTGGTCGTCAAAGTTGGCGACCAGTGCAAATAAATGCCGCAGCAAAACAAGTCCAGAACTCAAACCACTTCAGAAGAGCTCAAGAAACAAT
Organism: Triticum dicoccoides; assembly: GCF_002162155.2. Lineage (NCBI taxonomy): Eukaryota > Viridiplantae > Streptophyta > Magnoliopsida > Poales > Poaceae > Triticum > Triticum dicoccoides. The sequence continues at coordinate 166,994,674 of NC_041384.1, forward strand.
ATCCTGGGTACCCATAATGCTGGAAAGATGCTTAACAAGCTTATTAACTTTCTCTTGTTTGGCGCTTAAATCCTCCAGGGCTTGCTATTGCACAAGAAAGTATGCATCTGAATTCTGCAGGGACTTCCTCAGTCCTTCGGCTTCTTGCTGCAGCACAGCTGAGTGATGCCTTTTAGCTTGTAGCTGAGACTGAAGAAACCGAAGTGATTCAGGTAGCGAGGTCGAAGAGCTTCTGCCAGTGGTACTGACTAGTAACTCGAACGCTACATCAACGCAGGACTGTGGGGTTTTCTCACTGTCTACAAGATCGTTTTATCACCTTTCTTGGAGGCCAACAGTTTTGTCTCACTATCTTGAACCTTATCTGCATTACTTTCTGTACCATTGCATAGTGCGGTGCTCTTCTCCAATATTCTGGTCGCATACTACAAGAGAAACAAGCAGACACATCACAGGTTTAACACGTAGTATACCAAACTCATTTTGGCAAACCGGTTCAGTAGTAAGGTGGACAAGATAATCGCATGAAACAAACATATATCTATGTACTATGGTCACTATATTGTCCATATCATTATAGTTTATGTTGCCAAATCAAGATAGAGACATGGTTCAACTCATATATTTTGAAGACACAACAACATAGACAGAATATAAGGGTGAGAAAATACACAACATTGGCAACACTATTAATGTGCATCACATGAGAACATAACTGTTTATACAACTCAAACTGAAATCAACATAGAGCAAGAAGTTAGAACAGCAATCCAGTTAAAGAAATAGGTTTAAAACATACCTATTGTGCCATTGGAGTTTCAATTGGATCCTTCATATTCGAAACTAGTTGGTATGAGTAAATACAGTGATGCAACAACAAAGGAGTATGGACCATAGCTATGGAATCTGACCTGAGAACAGTTGCTCTTCTGCTAAACGTGGAGTTTGGGTTCGCTGTGGTGGTCTTTGTGCTTTGGGCACTGTAGTTGCTTTACAAACTGCTCGTGTGGGGGTACTTTGTGGTGGACATGGTACTTTGTCAACTATAAGTGGGTTACTATCCGCTAGGGTTGGGGTTAGATGGGTTGTAGCTGGTTCTCTGCCCAACAGTCTAAGTTTGCAATCTGGAAGAGTCTCGATTATGTGTGGTGGTGCAAGTTTGTGGGCCAGTACAACCATGGTTCTATCTGCATCGACTTGTAGCACTGTATTTTGTGAAGAACGGGTTTTTGCTCCCTTAGATACTGCCATCACCCCCTCCAATTCAAATGACTGATGAACAAGAAAATAAATTGAATGTACAGACATTGTATGATATACAGATGTGGTAATTCACATATATGTTGCCTAAGCAAACAGGACAACATGACACAATTTCACATATATGATGCCTAAATAAACAGGATAACATGACACCATTTCAGATATATGATGGATAACTTAACAGGATATAATGGCATAATTCAACATATGATGAGTATCTAAACAGGATGACATGACAAAACTATATGATGTCTTTCTAAAATAGGTTGGGATGAAATAATTCACATAAATGTTGTCTAAGTATACAGGATGGCATGATATAATTGTCATAATTGATTCATATACTAAGCAGTTGGCACTCGCATGTATGATCTCTAAACTAAGCAGATGTAATTCAATATTGTGCATATGATGTCTAAACTAAGCAATGCAAGACACCATATGCATGATATGAGAAATATAAAAATTGCAACTTAGCGCATACACCTCAGGTGGGATATAGGACTGGTCATCTGTCTCTGAATCCTCCTCTGAGGAGCTCCACGTAACCATCGAGATATATGCTTCAACATGTACCATTGCTTGCTCTGAAGACCTTCTTTTCACTCCTGATTTTTCCATAACCGGCTCAAATGGCTGATACACATGAAGAGTAGTTTAATATACACAGATTGTCGACAAATGGAATACGTAATGAAAAAAATATGGCATGAGATAATTCACATATATGATGTCTGGCTACATGGCGGTGCATAATTCACATATATGATAACTGGCTGAAAAACATGGCATTGCATAATTCCCATATACTCCCTCCATTCCTAAATATTTGTCTTTTTAGAGATTTCAAATGGACTACTACATACGGACGTATATAGACATATTTTAGAGTTTAGATTCACTCATTTTGCTCCGTATGTAGTCACTTGTTGAAATCTCTAAAAAGACAAATATTTAGGAACGGTGGAAGTATGATATAGAAACCAAAAAGGTGGCATTCACACAAAGCAAATCTAAACTAAGCTAATGATATATAAGATGAATAATGTAAGCAACGCGAGGCTCCATATGCATGATATGACCAACAACAGCATGCCAGGTTAGAGCAAACACTTCAGGTGGTAAATAGGAGTGGTCTGATACGTCCATTTTGCATCATGCTTTTATATCGATATTTATTGCATTATGGGCTGTTATTACACATTATGTCACAATACTTATGCCTATTCTCTCTTATTTTACAAGGTTTACATAAAGAGGGAGAATGCCGGCAACTGGGATTCTGGGCTGGAAAAGGAGCAAATATTGGAGACCTATTCTGCACAGCTCCAAAAGTCCTGAAACTTCACGGAAGACATTTTCAGAATATATAAAAAATACTGAGCGCAAGAAGTTCACCAATGGGGCCACCCCCTGCACACGAGGGTGGGGGCGCGCCCTACCCCCTGGGCGCGCCCCCTACGTCGTGGGCCCCCTGGTGGCCCTCCGATGGCCATCTTCTGCTATATGGAGTCTTTCGATGAGGAAAAATTCATAAGCCATCTCCTCGGACGAAACTCTGCCGCCACGAGGCGGAACCTTGGCGGAACCAATATAGGGCTCTGGCGGAGCTGTTCTGCCGGGGAAACTTCCCTCCGGGAGGGGGAAATCACTGCCTTCGTCATCACCAACGCTCCTCTCATCGGGAGAGGGCAATCTCCATCAACATCTTCACCAGCACCATCTCCTCTCAAAACCCTAGTTCATCTCTTGTATCCAATTCTTGTCTCCAAGTCCGGGATTGGTACTAGTAGGTTGCTAGTAGTGTTAATTACTCCTTGAAGTTGATGCTAGTTGGTTTATTTGGTGGAAGATCATATGTTCAGATCCTATATGCATATTAATACCCCTCTGAGTGAGTAGTTGCGTTTGTTCCTGAGGACATGGGAGAAGTCTTGCTATTAGTATTCATGTAAATTTGGTATTCGTTCGATATTTTGATGAGATGTATGTTGTCTCTCCTCTAGTGGTGTTATGTGAACGTCGACTACATAACAGTTCACCATTATTTGGGCCTAGAGGAAGGCATTGGGAAGTAATAAGTAGATGATGGGTTGCTAGAGTGACAGAAGCTTAAACCCTAGTTTATGTGTTGCTTCGTAAGGGGCTGATTAGGATCCATATGTTTCATGCTATGGCTAGGTTTACCTTAATACTTTTGTTGTAGTTGCGGATGCTTGCAATAGAGGTTAATCATAAGTAGGATGCTTGTCCAAGTAAGGAAAGTACCCAAGCACCGGTCCACCCACATACTAAATTATCAAAGTACTGAACACAAATCATATGAACGTGATGAAAACTAGCTTGACGATATTCCCATGTGTCCTCGGGAGCGTTTTTCTCTATATAAGAGTTTGTCCAGGCTTGTCCTTTGCTACAAAAAGGATTGGGCCACCTTCCTGCACTTCATTTACTTTTGTTACTTGTTGCTCGTTACAAATTATCCTATCACAAAACTATCTGTTACCACTTATTTCATTACTTGCAGAGAATACCTTGCTGGAAACCACTTATCATTTCCTTTTGCTCCTCGTTGGGTTCGACACTCTTAGTTATCGAAAGGACTACGATAGATCCCCTATACTTGTGGGTCATCATGGTCGACTCCCTCTGAATCCCCATCTGAACAGTTATCTTTCTCTGGAATACAATCTAGAATGGCGGGAGGGGGGCACTTCGCCCACCATGGAGCGGCATCTGCATTACATTGTATTCCCACGCAACGGTCTTCTCTTTTTCTCTACATGTTCAGTACGATTGTGTACAATAACTGAAATGCATAATAAAAAATTAGTTAGATTTTTTAAGGCCTAAGGGGTGCATGCAGAAATCAAGATTGATGGTAGCAAACGAGTGGATAGATCCAAAACTAATGATAGCAGGTTATAGCTTCAGTTTAAAAAGATAGACAATGGATCATCTACTGTTTGTTACCCACCCAACATGAATCACATAGAATACCCCAGATGAACAAGATAGTAGATAGATACTATTCTTTGCTGCCCCACGGGCATTTTAAAACTCAAGTTTGAACGATAAAGTAGCAGGTAATAATAACCGATGTATAACGTAAGCAAACATGAAAGACATCGACCTCTCTTATGGAACCGTGTAGTTCTCAGGTTCATCTGCTCAGTCGATGATGGTAATGCAGTTGGCATGGCTGCCGTCAACGGGGAAGATGATCTGAGGCGGCGAAAGAAAGTTTGCAGGGGGAATCTTTGTTGGAGTGAATGCTTCTGTCGAGGGTGCACCTCAGGTGGGGTGGATGACGGCATGGCAGGAGCAGGACATAGCACACAGACTTTTGTTTGACGCCTATCTAAAAATGAAGTAAATTTGTAAGGGATCCTTAGAATTGGAGGATTATATAGACGCAGGGACAGGGAAAACACATGAATAAGATAGGAATGCACATGTAAACCAAAGCATTTGTAAACATAGGATTTCTGTGAACCTCGGTGTTTGGTTCACATGAATTGGAAGAACACAGGAATGGAGAAACATGGTCAAATTAAAGTCAAACCACGTGAAAATGAAAAAAATAAGAATCTTATTTTGCTAGTAATGCAATTAGTCCTGTTCTTCATGCATATTAATTTGAAAGGGACGTCCAACTGGATATTAAAATTCCTACCATTTTTCTTTGAAAGAGACACCATAGGAAAAAATCCTCCAGTTTTTCTTTGCTCCACTCCTAACCAAATGCACGAATAGTAGTACAATTGTAGTTCCATAGCAAAGGATCCCTGAGGGATCAACATGAATGCACAGTAACAAAGTGATGCGACGAGTGTAAAACCTCTTTGGCATAGCCTTGTTGACCTCAGCATCATTGGGTTGGACGTGGAGGGTGCTAATGCTAGTGTGATTATCGGAGGCGGGGAAGAAGATCTGAGGCCTCTGGAAATGGCGCCGAGGGTACTGCTCCGCTGTGATGGACGGTCCCGTCGTTGCAGCAGCTCCGGTGAGGTGTACGACATCGGGGATGAAGCAGGACAAGACATACAATGTTAATCTGAAGTGGGACTCTAATATCATCTACAATAGATGATGTAAAATACATCACCAAAAATTGCTAGATGTAAAACACATCAGCCGCGCCACAGCCGCTCCGACAGATGCTGTAAATACTGTTTACTCTGAACTTAACTGAAGAAACTGAACTTTACAGTCAAAACTGAATTTTACTGTCGAAACTGATTGAACTGGTAGAAGATCATTGCAATAGATGTTTAGGGCGTTCGAGAACTAGTAGCAGAGAAGCAGTGATCTAAATCAGCAGATGCTTGAGCAGGGAACGCACTAGCAGAGAGCAAGTCGTGCAGCAGAACCGCGAGCGAGTGCTAAACCAGCAACTCCTGTAGCTGCTGGAGGTCGTGCAACAGCAGCAGCAACAACATGAGCGAGAGCAAGAGCAGAGCAGCAACACGAACGAGAGCAAGAGCGGAGCAGCAGCGCGACCGACAGCAATAGCACAATAGAGCAGCAGCAGCACGAAGTGGCCTCCGAGGAAGCAACGACATGGGGGAGAGACGCCGTGGATGAAGTGGCCGGCGACGGCGCCGTCGATGGAGACCCGCCATGGCTGCTCGGTATCGAGCATCGGCATCCCAGTGAGATCAAATAAAAGATAAAATGCAGTAGTGAGTGCAGAACCTCCTTGGTGGCGCCGAGTTGGCCTCGGCTTCATCGGAGGAATTGGTGATGGTGTTGTGGTTCCGATGGGGCAGGTCAAGACGGTGCTGTGGGGATGGAGGTGGTGCAATAGACGAGGCAAACGTAGGGGCAGCTCCTTGGAGGTGGAGGACGGAGCGGCTGATCTGGCGGGATGACGATATCAACGACGGATCGTCATCCGGTGCGGTGGATGAGGGACTACGAGCTGTTGCGGTGGACGACGTCGTCGGGGAAGAGTCTCTGGCTGGGCGGCGGTCGGCAGGCTGACCGAGAAGCGTGGGGTTTCATGGGTTTTGGCGGCCTCGGTGTACGAATGGGGGGACGAAGGGGAAGGAAGGGGGAGCCGTGGCTTAGGGACGCGCTGGTCTGAAATGTAGGGTAAGTTACCAGTGTACCCCCACCGGTTTTGACACCGCGACGTCGAGCCAGCATTTCCGCCCGAGGGGTAGAAGGGGGATGTCGCGTGTCTGGGCCGCGGGACCGATTTTGGATGAGGAGGGAGTTTTCGCGTGTGTCGAAATTTCAGGATAACAAGGCGCGTCGCAAGTTGAAGAGGCGGGAGTTTCAAAGCGGATATGACAAAAGATACTCGAGCTTAAAATTTTGGTATAACAAGGCTCGGATTCCTTGTTCGGCAGAACAAACTTAACGTGTACAAAAAAAATTCATACAAGACACAAGAGCGTCATGTCCCCTTTTACTATATTGCTATAAATGTCATTGAAAAAACTACAAGAAAAATGTAAAAAAAAATCGAGAGAACAAGATTACCCTATACAGTACCAAATCGATTCGCACTTCCCTCAACAACAAAAAAAAAATCAATTCCCATCAAAAGAAAGAGTCATGTCCCTTTTTATATGATTACAAATGCCAGGATCTCGAATTTCAATTTTTGAATCCATGTTATGTTGAATTCGAATATATCATTAGGTGACGTTGCAGTTTATAATGGATGTATTCCTACATTTTGATCTTCCATCATATATGAACATTTTACTCCACCCTATGAACATATATATTGTCGTCTACCATATGGACTAAATTTGAATCAATTTTCCTTATTTGAGTATGATTGTTGTCAAGTTATACAATCATTTAGATATTATCTTGATAACAAAAAAATGCATATAGTAGTAATCATATTTCACTATAAACTACATGTAGCATACGATCTCCAATTCAAATATTTGTATTCATTTTATGTTGAATTCAAATCAGAGTACATTTGTCTAGGTGGCGAGATGTTCGGGATAATCTAAACCCTGTTTTTATATGTATATAATTCTTGGTTGAATTGGGACAAGTTTTGGTATAAGCTTCTTGCAAAACCGGAGATTCTCTCAGCAAGCCTCGTGGTTCCGAGAGGGAACGTGTCACCTTTGTGTGTGAAACAATATACACTACCTCCCCCTAGATTTTCTTTACAGAGCCAACATAGAACTATATGAGTGCCCTGTTAAAATTTTGGAATTATTCCGGGTTTGTTTGGCCTTTTTATACATTAACTGAGTTTCTAGACATTTAATGTGCATAATCCAAATTTGAACTACAAGCACATGTTCCGTTGCACCAAAGTTGGTTGAAAAATCACATGTGTGTCCTTGGGTGAATTCCTAGGTCCCATGCAAGAAATGGGAATGAAATTCAAACATCTGGGCGTCGTGACTCGGCCGAGAACATCGACAAACTTGGGTTTTAAATTCATGTAAATCCAAAACTCGCCTGGAAATCATGAAACTTGGCATGGTGCCATGTCATGGCACTAACATGCTGTGGTAAAAAATTGCGCCGATTTGGAACAAGATTTGGTATAAGCTTCTTGCAAACTAGAGCTTCTCTCAAGAAGGCTCGTGGTTCTAAGAGGGAACGTGTCACCTTTGAGTGCGAAACAATATATGCTGCCCCCTTGAGTTTCTTTACAGAGGCAACATAGAACTACATGAGTGCCCTCTTAAATTTTGGAATTATTCTGGGTTCGTTTGGTCCTTTTTTAAACATTAATTGAGTTCCTGGTCATTTAATGTGCATAATTCAAATTTGAACTACAAACACATGCTCCCGTGCACCAAAGTTGGTTGAAAAATCACATGTGTGTCCTCGGGTGAATTTCTAGGTCCCATGCAAAAAATGGGAATGAAATTCAAACATTTTGGCATCGTGGCTCGGCCGAGAACATTGAGAAACTTGGTTTTAAAATTCTTGTAAATCCAAAACACGCCTGAAAATCATGAAACTTGGCATGGTGTCATGTCATGGTACTACCATGGCCTGGTAAAAAATGGCCGAATAGGAACAAATTTTGGTATAAACTTCTTGCAAACCGGATCTTCTCTCAAGAAGGCTCGTGGTTCTGAGAGGGAACGTGTCACCTTAGAGTGTGAAACAATATACGCTGCCCCCTTGAGTTTCTTTACGGAGGCAACATAGAACTACATGAGTGCCCTATTAAATTTTGGAATTATTTCAGGTTTGTTTGGCCTTTTTTATACATAAATTGAGTTTCTGGTCATTTAATGTGCATAATTCAAATTTGAACTACAAGCACATGCTCCCGTGCACCAAAGTTGATTGAAAAATCACATGTGTGTCCTCGGGTGAATTTCTAGGTCCCATGCAAGAAAAGGGAATGAAATTCAAACATCTGGGCATCGTGGCTTGGACGAAAACATTGAGAAGCTTGGTTTTAAAATTCTTGTAAATCCAAAACACGCATGAAAATCATGAAACTTTGCATGGTGTCATGTCATGGTACTACCATGCTGTGGTAAAAAAATTTGGCAGAATAGGAACAAGTTTTGGTATAAGTTCCTTGCAAACCGGAGCTTCTCTCAAGAAGGCTTGTGGTTCTGAGAGGGAACGTGTCACCTTTGTGTGCATAATTCAAATTTGAAATGCAAGCACATGCTCCAGTGCACCAAAGCTGGTTAAAAAATCACATGTGTGTCCTCGGGTAAATTTCTAGGTCCCATGCAAGAAATGGGAATGAAATTCAATAATTTGGGCGTCGTTGCTCGGCTGGAAACATTGAGAAACTTGGTTTTTTAATTCTTGTAAATCCGAAACACGCATGAAAATCATGAAACTTGGCTTGGTGTCATGAGATGGCACCAACATGTTGTGGTAATTTTGTTGTCCGATTTGCGAAGGCGCACACATTAACAATCAGCAAAGTCATTTTGGAACAAGTGCTGTCACGTTACAATTGGAAACACAAGTATTATTGAAACCGTGGGCGTTCTATTTACCATTTACGTGCCGCCACGCATCCCCTTTTTTTATTAGCTAGGAGGCGCCGTGCAGGGTAGCTATTTGAGTACGGGAGGCGCGCGATCAGACCCCTGAGCGTGCTTATCGGGAGGAGAGCCCTTTGACCTCCATCTTCCATCCACCTCTCTTCCAAGGTCTCCATTAATGGTGCCAGAGCCTCTGTTTAATGGCGTGGCGATGTCTCAGTCGACTGAGATTTAAGAGAGAAAAAAGAAAATCTAAAAAGAAAATTTTGCACGGATCTTGATGTAAGATCCGACGGACCTATATATCATCTATTGCGACTTATAGCAAGACTGATGAATATATATATATATATATATATATATATATATATATATATATATATATGGACGACGAGAGTGGATAATAATTGTATTACATAATTAGGAAGATAATTAAAAAAGCCACATGCGGCTACGCCCGAAATACACAAGCGCAAAAGAAGAAGGAAGACACATACACCGATCTGGCTTGCTGATCTCTACTTTCTTTATGCGCTGCAGGTCGCGGAGACTAGTTCTGGCGGTGGGCGATGATCTCTTTCATCATTTTCATGTACTTAATACGCTGCTTGGTAGCATCCATGGATTCCTCCACCAGCCTGTTGCGCTCGATGCGGAGCATGGCATTCTCATCCATAAGTTACTTGATGATGACGCCCGTCCTCTGCAACAAGGCAGCGGTCTCCTCCTCCTGCTTCGCCCTTCCGGCGATCTTCGCCCTCAGAAGGTCGCTCTCACCCCGGAGCTTCGCATTGCTTTCCCCTAGTTGCCGGATGACGCCGGCAGCCTCGTCCTGCAACCTCACTCAGCCGGAGATCTGATCCATCTGGCTATGGACCATCGCATGCATTTGCCTGTAAGAGTCCTCGCCTGCCCGCGAGAAATTTTCCTAGGCTGCCGCGGCGCAGCGGGACCTCCGTGCTACTTCGGCGACATGACAGCACATCTCCGCTGCTTCCGCGGCATGGCCGGACCAGTCTGCTGCATCGACGGCGCGGCGGGACCTCCGTGCTGCTTCGGCGGTGCGACGGGACCTCTGTGCTGCTACTGCTGCGTGGCTGGAATGTCGGCTGCTTTCGTGGCGAGGTGGGACATCTCTCGTGCTTCCTATTCCATGCTCGCCTCTCCCTGGTGGAAATCTCTCGACCCAGAACTCACGCTGGCCATGGCTTGATTGACTTGATTGTTTTTTGTGGATGAGGAGTTGAGGAGGAATGTGCAGTCATCTTGGCATAGTAGTATTTATAACCAAGTACTACTAATACACTCCTAAATGGCAAACCGTTTAGGTTGTGATCGGTGTGAACATGTTTGCAATTAAATATAGCATGGTAGTAGTAGTAATTTGGAATGTGACGAGACGCACTCAAAATTTATTGACGGTTCTAGTTTCGAAGTGTGGCACTATTCCCGGATGGCGTACCGTGGGCACGCGTTCTCGGCCGTGGTGTAACATATGCCATGGTACTAGTTTTTTCTACTATTGTGTAGGTGCAATTACTGGCACCGTCGAATACATATCTTACGCTTGGTGTTCGACAGGAATAGCCTCGTGGCAAGCTATAGACTAGTCTTTTTTTCAGACGCATTACATCTATCTCTCGGGACTTCTCGCACGCACCATCACTGCTCCCTAGGTCGATGCCACCCACATACACTTGTACTCTGAGTTTAGTACGTTATACAGGAAGAGAAGAGGTGCACACACACACTCGTCCTCTCTCACACACACATCTGTAGCTACGAATTGTAGTGTTCTCAACCATCCGATTGGCTCTATCATAGGTTTCATGTTGCTCCTTGGCCTTGAGATTGAGAAGTTTAAAACGCGGAGGCTAAGATGGAGGCGCGAGGTTCTGGTTAATGTGCAGGCTGCACACGACACCAACACGCACGAGGTTTTGGTATATGCATAACACTAGTCTAAGTTACTCCCCACTCTCTATTTGCCTCTCTCCTCATTAATTACTTGCCACCTCATCATTTTTGCTTATGTGGCATCTATGTTACTACCTATGTTACTCCTACTATGACCAGCCTCATGCGCAAAGAAATTAGGATCGGAGGGAGTACTACTAGTAGTACTACTTTGATGTGTCGCGTCAACTCGCACAAGTATGCAACACTTCCTGAACAAACAAGCATATAAGCTGTTATACTTACTTCTTATAAGAAGTTATACTTCTTACCCAAAGGATCTTTATATCCAACAGACACAAAATATCTGTTCGACTATTGGAAATTACTTTAACTGCCGATCTGATGTTGAAGTAATTGCTGCATCGCCACCAAAGCCCACCATATCTTAAGCTAAAGTAGACCGAGCTAACCCCTATATTAGCATATTACTAAGATAAACAGAAGGCACTGTAGAATCATTTAGGATGTGAGCTTGTTGATCTGAATGTGGAGGGACACCAGCTTAGCCCCGGCCAACAGCTTGGGCGGAACTGTGAAGAAGGTCAGCTCGTGCAAGGCGACGTCACCGGGATCCTTGCTGCTTGTCACCACCATTTCCACCTTGACGGCGTCGGTCCTGCCTTTGGGCTCCCCTAGCAGGCCGTTCGCCCACAGCTTGGCTACGTAGTGCGAAAGTGGGGACGACCCCGCTCTGACGCAGACGACCGACACGATGATAGGCACGCCGATGTCGAGCATGCCGCCGACCAAGAAAAACCCGCAGTCGTCCTCCTCCGCGAACAGCAAGAGCCGTGGCTCCGACAGTGGCACTTGTAGCTGGAGCACCTTGCCATACTGGATCCTGTGCACGGGCATGGGATGCATGGTGCTGATGTGGCGGGAGAGCACCGCCGGCGGGCCTTCATAGCCGCAAACAGGCACAGGGCATTTGCAGGGCGCGAGCGGACACACGCTCTGGTGATCAGCGAGCTTGTGGTAAGTGACATAGAGCCCACAACCTTCGTGCGAGCACTCCACTCTCACCGAGGAGAGGACGGCGTCGACCACCGTGTTCCGCACGTCGAAGCCACCGCCATGCTCGCACTTTTGGCACTACCGCTGGTTCCCGGGGTGCTCGACATGGCAGTCCGCGCAGGCCAGGTGCCCTCCCTTGCACTGCACAAATCAATCGAACAACACATCAATCAAGAAACCTGCACCTTGCTCGATCAGCCGAACAGAGGAGGTGTATTCGAACCTCATACACTGGAGGCTTCAAGGGGCGGAGGCACAAGGGGCAGTGGAGCAAGGTGAGGTCCATCGAGACCATAGAGATCTCCATCGTCGGGTCTTGTTCCGTCTGCATGATCTTGCCCTCCTCGGAATTCTGCCCTCCTCGTGCACAACCATCCCTCGCTTTATTAGGGCCGAGGCATTACAAAGCTTTACCGTCACATATTCATACTACTTCAAGGTGCAAGTATCAAAAGGAGAGTCATGACATGCATGCATGCGTTGTAATTAATGCATCGGTAAACGCAAATTATTGAAATATATCGAGTGCCGTGCTTTGATGTGTCGCGTCAACTCGTACAAGACCGAGAAGTTTGATTACTACAACACCCTCTCGCCTTAACCGCACCTGCCTTTGGCTGCATGACAGGTGGGCCATCCTCCTATTGGGCCCACCTGTCATAGACGCAAAGGTAGGAGCAGTAAGTCAATGAAGTTGCGTCCCTCCCTCACCCATGAGCGTGGTGGCTGGCAGGACCAGGAGAAGCTTTCAGTCGCTACATGCTCTCCCTCCAGCACGCGGTGGACATGCAGCAGTTCAACCGGTGTCAGATGGCCAGAAGCATACCGTAGTACTCCTCCACTGCAGTAGTACTCCATCATTGTTCGACTTCCCAAAGAGGCGAAGAGCCAAGCGCAGCCCGGATGCTCGTGTGGCAGTTTCATGTGTAGAGTAGTCTAGGATAGTGTGTACCATGCCTGTAAGCTTTAAAATCATTGGGGTCGGCTCCATGCTTTTTTTATTAAAATAATCTTCTGGCCCTACATGTCATCCTGGTGATTGTAGTTTGCACGCTCATCTGGTCAAGACATGAATATATATTTTAATTTGTGGTGGGGTATGTTAGAGGTTGCAGCAAATGGAGTACTGTACACTGCGGGTATGTCAACTCGTACAACGAGGAGAAGCTTGATTTTACTACTAGCCTTCTCCCTTGCCCATGCGCGGGGTGGCTCGTCGACGAGGATAGGATTTTGCTTATAGTAGTACTACATCAAGTTATCCCTCCTGCTCGCGGTGGATGGCCATGCAGCAGTGGATTCGATACTATAGAAGCAGTAGTAGTAGGCGAAGAGCCAAGCGCAACTTGAACATGGCAGTTCCGAACCTTGGAGCACACATATAGCCAGGCTCTTGCATGAGACAAAATTGCTATGTGAGCCCACTATTACTTGCTAGTATAGCCCTGTAAACTAGAAAGGAGTATTTTCCTTTCTAGAGATTTCAACAAGTGATTAGACTACACCGAGACGGAGTACATATGGAGCAAAACGAGTGAATTTACACCGTAAATAAATACATAGTTCTCTCGTTTTCCTCTCCACCTTGGTCGCAGTGCACAATAGGCACCATAGGCACCTCATCATCGACGGGAACTTCTCCTAACATGCGATAGATGCGAGCGGCAGTTGCCTCCATAGGTGCTTGAGGCCCTGTTTGGTTCATAAGTCCTAGGACTTTTTCTAGTCCCAACTAAAAAGTCCCTAGTCCCTATTTTTTTAGCTGGGTTAGAGCAAACTAGCTCAAACTAAACCCTCATGTTTGCATAATTTGAGGCTACTTCAACCCAAACTAGCTCTAACTCAGGGATCCAAACAAAGAGGAGTAGTACTATACATGCTACAGTCTAGACCGTAGCACATTGGCCTTGTTTGGATCCCTAAGTTAGAGTTAGTTTTAGTTAGTTGGGGCTCAAATAACCCAAAAGTATCCAAACATGATGGGTTAGTTTGGGTTAGTTGGATCTAACCCACCCAAAAACTAGCCCACACTAGAGTAGCATAATTGGGTTAGTTCTCATGGGCCCACTAGAAAAAATAGTAAAAAAGTTACCCCTCCCATCCAAACAGGGTCCAAAGTAGTCAAATGATTGAGAAAGAATATTTATTACCAATCTAACCCTACCATCCAAAGAGCTCTTTGGTTAGACTTAGTTCAGGGTTAGTTCAGGGTTAGAATCTAACTCTAACTTCTAACTGAGTTAGAGTATCCAAATAGGGCCATTGTTTTTTATGGCCATATCAGCACATTGTTTTCTACTACTGATTCACTGGGCTACCGTGGTTTGCACTCCTCTGTCGTGGTTCGCACTCCTCCTACGTACTTCTCCGACATGTGGGAGAGCCAGCATCCAGGTCGACGTGTCATGCACCAGATTAGAGTGCGGAACGGAAGGGGGGCATCACCCCGGTCGTACCGCCAATAATTCATTACTATAGTGAGTAGTCATATCACAAGTCTTTCCAGCAGTAACGTGCCGTCAAATCGGACATCCCGACCTTTCCAGCAGTAAGTAAGTTGAATCCTCTACTCCCTCACCCTCCTCGCCTCTCTGTCAAACCGCCTACGTGAAAACTGCCGCGCGTACTGCCCGGGAAAAGCCCCGCCCTCAACTTTTAACTACGCGAAAATAGTTCGAGCTTGTTCGTTCTATATAAATACTAGTACTGTATGTTTATTCACCCGTGGGGTTGGTCAATGAATGGATGGCCGGGGAGCACAAGTGAACAATACGAGTAATACTACTACCTCCGTCCTGGTTTATTGGTCCCCATTGTATATTGTGTAAAATTTTGACTATGGATTGAACTAACAAAACGTTCATGAATGTTACGAAAAATTATATCATTGATAACTATGTTGAAATACGAAGCCAATGATATAATTTTTTTTGACATGGATTAACATTTTGTTAGCTAAATATTTGGTCAAAATTTGGCACGAACTACAAAGGTCACCTATAAACCAAGACGGAGGTAGTAGTAGTAGTAAGTAGGAATCGTACAGGTACTCACCTTAAATAGAGAGTTTCTTTTCTTTAATGCCACATACACAAATTGAAACACTTGTTGTGGAGAGAAAAATATAATCACTCCACTATATATGTACGCTGGGGCCTGAGCGCTTGCTTTACTAGGGTTGCTCTCTTTATTCACTCGTCCTCTACAGACCTAAACAAGACAGCGGTAGCAACATTTTCTCTCTGCTCACCGCTGGTCACAGATCCAACCGTATCCCTTCGCCTGGTGTGTGTAGAGGACTAGGTGCATCGTTCACGCGGTCATCATCGGCGAGGGAGGAAACCCACAGCTGTCGGAGGGGCCCGATCCTCTGCCCGTGTGAAAGGATCGAGAAGAGGTGTCTAGAGGGGGGGTGATTAGACACTAAGTACCAAAAGTTGTAGTTTTTAATTTCTTTAAGTTGAAGTGGAATTTTGGCACAAGTTTAACAAACACAATACATATCAAGCAAGCATGCAAAGAGTATATGAGCAGTGGAAAGTAAAGCATGCAACTTGCAAGAATTTAAAGGGAAGGGTTTGGAGAATTCAAACGCAATTGGAGACACAGATGTTTTTGTCATGGTTCTGATAGGTGGTTCTATTTTACATCCACATTGATGGAGACTTCAACCCACGAAGGGTAACGGTTGCGCGAGTCCACGGAGGGATCCACCCATGAAGGGTCCACGAAGAAGCAACCTTGTCTATCCCATCATGGCCATCACCCACGAAGGACTTGCCTCACTAGCGGTAGATCTTCATGAAGTAGGCGATATCCTTGCCCTTACAAACTCCTTGGTTCAACTCCACAATCTTGTCGGAGGCTCCCAAGTGACACCTAGCCAATCTAGGAGACACCACTCTCCAAGAAGTAACAAATGGTGTGTTGATGATGAACTCCTTGCTCTTGTGCTTCAAATGATAGTCTCCCCAACACTCAACTCTCTCTCACAGGATATGGATTTGGTGGAAAGAAGATTTGAGTGGAAAGCAACTTGGGGAAGGCTAGAGATCAAGATTCATATGGTGGGAATGGAATATCTTGGCCTCAACACATGAGTAGGTGGTTCTCTCTCAGAAAATGTGTATTGGAAGTGCAGGTATGTTCTGATGGCTCTCTCTACGAATGAAGAGTGGGTGGAGGGTTATATATAGCCTCCACACAAAAACTAACCGTTACACACAATTTACCAATCTCGGTGGGACCGAATTGATAAACTCGGTCGGACTGATTCAGCAAATCCAGTGACCGCTAGGGTTTTTTGGTGGGACCGACTGGATCAACTTGGTAGGACCGATGTGCTACGGTTAGGGTAAACCAAAACTCGGTTTGACCGATTACTCAAACTCGGTGGGACCTATTTGGGCAATAAGTGAAACAGAGAGTTGGCCAAGCAAACTCGGTGGGGCCGATTGCATATCTCGGTGGGACCAAAAATGTTGCAACAGGTAACATAGAGTTTGCAAGCCCATCTCGGTGACACCGAGATCCCATCAGCGAGACCGAACTGATTAGGGTTTCTGGCAGTGGCTATGTCAACTGAACTCGGTGGCTCTGGATAGAAAGAATCGGTGGGGCCGAGTTTGACTTTTGGTTTAGGTCATATGTGGATGTGGGAAGGTAGTTGAGGGTTTTGGAGCATATCATTAAGCACTATGAAGCAAGAACCTCATCAAGCAACACCTCATCCCTCCTTGATAGTATTGGCTTTTTCTATAGACTCGATGTGATCTTGGATCACTAAAATAGAAAATGTAGAGTCTTGAACTTGAAGCTTGAGCTAATCCTTTGTCCTTAGCATCTTGAAGGGGTTCCACATCCTTTAGTCCATGCCACTTAATTTGTTGAACTTGTTTGAAACATACTAGGTAAAAGTATTAGTCCAACAAGAGATATGTTGTCATTAATTATCAAAATCACCCAGGGAGCACTTGTGCTTTCAATCTCCCCCTTTTTGGTAATTGATGGCAACATACATCAAAGCTTTTAGATAAAGATATAGAGAATAGCAAGTAAAGCTTTGGAAAGACATGTAACAAGCATAGGCTCCCCCTACATGTATGCAAACATGTGAATATGGAATATAGAAGCATGTGAGAGCATAACTAATACGTCTTCGTCGTATCTACTTTCCCAAACACTTTTGCCCTTGTTTTGAACTCTAACTTGTAGAATGGAACTAACCCGGACTGACGCTGTTTTCAGCAGAATTGCCATGATGTTGTTTTATGTGCAAAAAACAAATATTCTCGGAATGACCTGAAACTCCAAGGAACATCTTAGAAAAAATAATAAAAAATCCTCGCCAAAGATGAAGACCAGGGGGCCCACACCCTGTTCACGAGGGTGGGGGTGCCCCCCTAGGGCGCGCCCCCTACCTCGCGGGCCCCCTGGATGTCCTCCGATGCCAACTCCAACTCCAACTGTATATATTTGCTTTCGGAGAGAAAAAAATCAGAAAGAAGAAATTATCGCGTTTTACGATACGGAGCCGTCGCCAAGCCCTAAAACCTCTAGGGAGGGCTGATCTGGAGTCCGTTCGGGGCTCCAGAGAGGGGGATTCGTCGCCGTCGTCATCATCAACCATCCTCCATCACCAATTTCATGATGCTCACCGCCGTGCGTGAGTAATTCCATCGTAGGTTTGCTGGACGGTGATGGGTTGGATGAGATTTATCATATAATCGAGTTAGTTTTGTTAGGGTTTGATCCCTAGTATCCACTATGTTCTGAGATTGATGTTGCTATGACTTTGCTATGCTTAATGCTTGTCACTAGGGTCCGAGTGCCATGATTTTAAATCTGAACCTATTATGTTTTCATGAATATATGTGAGTTCTTGATCCTATCTTGCAAGTCTATAGTCACCTACTATGTGTTATGATTCGGCAACCCTGAAGTGACAATAATCGGGACCACTCCCGGTGATGACCATAGTTTGAGGAGTTCATGTATTCACTATGTGCTAATGCTTTGTTCCGGTTCTCTATTAAAAGGAGGCCTTAATATCCCTTAGTTTCCAATAGGACCCCGCTGCCACGGGAGGGTAGGACAAAAGATGTCATGCAAGTTCTTTTCCATAAGCACGTATGACTATATACGGAATACATGCCTACATTACATTGATGAATTGGAGCTAGTTCTGTGTCACCCTATGTTATGACTGTTACATGATGAACCGCATCCGGCATAATTATCCATCACTGATCTGGTGCCTACGAGTTTTCCATATACTGGTTTACGCTTATTTACTTTCCCGCTGCTACTGTTACAATCACTACAAAATACCAAAAACATTACTTTTGCCGTCTTTACTTTTGTTGCCGATACCACCACTATCATATTACTTTGCTACTAAACACTTTGCTGCAGATACTAAGTTTCCAGGTGTGGTTGAATTGACAACTCAGCTGCTAATACTTGAGAATATTCTTTGGCTCCCCTTGTGTTGAATCAATAAATTTGGGTTGAATACTCTACCCTCGAAAGCTGTTGCGATCCCCTATACGTGTGGGTTATCAAGACTAATTTCTGGCGCCGTTGCCAGGGAGCATAGCTCTATTCTTTGAGTCACCTGGGATTTATATCTGCTGGACACTATGAAGAACTTGAAAGACGCTAAGACAACAATCTATCCCTCAACTACGAGGGGAGGTAAGGAACTGCCATCTAGCTCTGCACTTGATTCACCATCTGTTATGAGTAAGTTTGCGACACCTACACCTGCTTCTGCTATTCGTTCTGATATGCCGCATGTTATTGATGATGCCACTTCTGTTATGCATGATACTTATGATGAAACTGCTTCTATGCCTGATACTAGTGTGCCCCTTGGTGAATTTCTTGATGAACAAATTGCTAGGGCTAGAGAAAAAGAAATTATTGAATCTGAATACGATGATGAAAATATGCCTGTTATCCCTGAGGGCTATCTTTTTGATATGGAATCTTCTGCCGCTATTTTAGCTTGCAAAGATAGATATGAGCTTAAGAGGTTATTAGTTAAATGGAACAAAGAATCACTTAGAGATAAAATGAAACTTGACCCTGCTTTTGCTACTTCACCTATCTGTGTCCTTGATAAGGATTATGAATTCTCTGTTGATCCTGATATAATTACTTTGGTTGAATTTGATCCGCTTTATGGCTATGAATCTGAAACTGTTGTGGCACATCTTACTAAGTTAAATGATATAGATGCCATGTTCACTAATGATGAGAGATCGCGTTACTTCTATATACTTAAAATATTTCCGTTCTCATTAAAGGGTGATGCTAAGATATGGTTTAATTCTCTTGATCCTGGTTGTGTGCGTAGTCCCCAGGATATGATTTATTACTTCTCTGCTAAATATTTCCCTGCTCATAAGAAACAAGCTGCTTTGAGGGAAATATACAACTTCGTGCAAATTAAAGAAGAGAGTCTCCCACAATCTTGGGGAGGCTTCTCAAGTTACTTAATGCTTTGCCTGATCATCCTCTTAAGAAACCTGAAATACTCGATATCTTTTATAATGGACTAACCAAAGCTTCCAGAGATTACCTGGATAGTTGTGCTGGTTCTCTTTTTAGGGAAAGAACACCGGATGAAGCTGAAATTCTATTGAATAATATGTTGACAAATGAAAATAATTGGGCACCTCCTGAGCCAGATCCTGCTCCAATTACTGAGTCTATTCCTAAACCAACTCCGAAGAAGAGAGGTGTTCTATTCCTCAGTCCGAAAGATATGCAAGAGGCAAAAAAAATCTATGAAAGAAAAAGGTATTAAAGCTGAAGATGTTAAGAATTTACCTCCTATTGAAGAAATACACGGTCTTAATATATCGCCTGTTGAAGAAACATATGATCTCAATTCTTTATTTACTGGAGAACCTCCTGATCCTGATATCCCGACAAAGGTAGTAAAGGTAAATTCTCTATATAGATATGATAAAGCTGAAGTCCCTCCTACTAAAATTGCTAGTCGGTGCTTGGATGAGTTTGATAACTTTATGTTTAAGCAAGACGACTTCAATGCTTATTTTGGTAGACAATTAAAGAAAATGCTTATATGATTAGACGCTTGGGTGATTATATGGCTAATATGAAAGGTGAACTTAAACTTGTTAGCAAACATGCTTCTATGGTTGCCACTCAAGTAGAATAAGTACTTAAGGCTCAAAAAGAAGTGCTTGATGAAATGAATAGTAAGAAAAATGATTATGATGTTAGAGTGGCTACTAGAACTGGTAGAATGACTCAGGAACCTTTGTCTCCTGAAGGCCACCTTAAGAGAATCGAGCAAGATTCTCAAAGAAATAATATTGATGTTCCTAGTTCTTCTAAAAAGAAGAAGAAGAAAAATGATAGAACTGTGCAAACTTCTAGTGAACCTATTAGTGAACCACCTGATAATCCAAATGATATCTCTATGTCTGATGCTGAAACACAATCTGGTAATGAACATGAACCTAGTGAAAATATTAATGATGATGTTCATGATGATGCTCAACCTAGTAATGACAATGATGTAGAAATTGAACCTGCTGTTGATCTTGATAACCCACAATCAAAGAATCAACGTTATGATAAAAGAGACTTTGTTGCTAGGAAACATGGTAAAGAAAGGGAACCTTGGGTTCAGAAACCCATGCCTTTTCCTCCGAAACCATCCAAGAAAAAGGGTGATGAGGATTTTGAGCGCTTTGCTGAAATGATTAGGCCTATCTTTTTGCATATGCGATTAACTGATGTGCTCAAAACAAATCCTTATGCTAAATATATGAAGGATATCATTACTAATAAAAGAAAGATACCAGAAGCTGAGATTTCCACCATGCTTGCTAATTATACTTTTAAGGGTGGAATACCAAAGAAACTTGGAGACCCCGGAGTACCTACTATACCTTGCTCCATTAAAAGAAATCATATTAAAACTGCTTTATGTGATCTTGGAGCCGGTGTTAGTGTTATGCCTCTCTCTTTATATCGTAGACTTGACTTGAATAAGTTGACACCTACTGAAATATCTTTGCAAATGGCTGATAAATCAACTGCTATACCTGTCGGTATTTGTGAGGATGTGCTCGTTGTGGTTGCAAACGTTACTATTTTAACGGACTTTGTTATACTTGATATTCCCGAGGATGATAGTATGTCTATTATTCTTGGAAGACCTTTTCTTAATACTGCAGGGGCTGTTATTGATTGCAACAAAGGCAATGTCACTTTCCATGTTAATTGGTAATGAGCATACGATACACTTTCCGAGGAAACAACCTCAAGTTCATAGTATCAACTCCATTGGAAAAATTCCATCGATTATAATTGGAGCTTTTGAATTTCCTCTTCCTACCGTCAAGAAGAAATATGATATACTTATTATTGGGGATGTGCATATCCCCATTGAGGTAACTTAGTGTTATTCGAAATTTCTCCGGCTTCGTGATTATCAAAATGAGTTTGTTAACAAGACTTGATCAACTTTGTTAGTGGATTCTTTTTGATGAGCATGAGATGGATGAAACTAGAAGCACAACCTTCTGTACCCCACTTTTACTTTCTGTTATTTATATTAAATAAAGTAAAAATAGTATTTTTCTATCTGTTTCCTGACTTATCCGTGCAATATAAAAATATCCCAAAAATAAAAGTCCTCAGAATGCCATGCCAATTTAATATGATTTTTTTGGGAATATTTAAGGATTTACTGTGCAAAAATTACCGCGGGAGTAGCTGCCACCTGGCCACGAGGGTGGTGGGCGCCCCCCAGGGCGCGCCCCCCTGCCTCGTGGGCCCACGGTGGCCCTCCTCCACTTATCCCAGCACCCATCTTCTTCCTCTGCCTCACGAAAACCCGAAAAACCAACTCAAGCACGAGTTCCAGCCACTTTTGCTGTGATTTTCGATCTCCTTGCTCAAAGCACCTCTCACAAAACTGCTTGGGGAGATTGTTCCTTGGTATGTGACTCCTCCATTGGTCCAATTAGTTTTTGTTCTAGTGCTTTATTCTTTGCAAATTTGTGGTGCATAGGTGACCATGTTCTTGAGCTTGCATGTCAAATTTATATGGTTCCAAGTAGTTCTAATGCTTGATATAGGCTCTAGGCACTTGTAGGAGTAGTTGCTATCAATATTATTGAAGTTGGTTTACTTTTGTTTGAACTTACTAAAAATTTCAGAATTTTTCAGAGAAAAACAATATGGTTAGGAAGATGTTCCAAGGTGGTTCCTCTAAGAAGCAAGGACCCAGGATTGCTGTACGCGATGCTGACGAGGATCCACCAAGAGACGCTCTAGTACGGCCTTGCGAATGGCCGTCGGAAAATTTTATGGACCGTGCGGGAATTAAAGAAGAATTCAAAGCATATTTGCGCAATGCCGGTCTTGAGGATTTTGAGGCTAACAAATGCCCCCAGTATCATGATCTCACAAGTTCCTTTGTGAGGAGGTTTGAGTATTCATCTTCGTGTAATTCTCCTTCAGTCATGTTTGAACTCTATGAAAAATATTATACCATGGACTTAGAGGATTTCACTTCTGCTTGCAAACTTCCATCATGGGGTAGTGTTAGGGATCCCCCAAAATCTGAATTTAGAAACTTTCTTGCTAGTATAACTATGGGGGAATCTAGAGATATAACGCAGGCTACCATAGGGAGCATTCACTTTCCTGCTATACATTATTTTGCTCTCTTCATCGGTAGATGCATAAATGCTAAGGATGAAGCATGTCACATGTGTGTCCCTGATCTTAGCATTCTAGGAGTGCTGTGTTAGGAGACCAATCTTATCATATGGGAGCCATTGTAGCTCGTAGGTTGCATCATAATAGACATAATGGAGATTTCTTTGGAGGAATTTATGCAACCCGCTTAGCTCATTTTATTGAGATAGACATTCTTGAGGGTGATATGGAGTTGCCTCCTGCATATTTTGATTATGACTCTATGGCTTCGCACCAGTTTGTCGAGAGGCCTGAATCACCTCTCTTATATCATTTAATTTTTGATAAACGACGTGTTTTCTGTATTACTCTCCCTGCTACTGCCTTCTTTGATTCGCAGACAAAAAGAAGATATGCTATTACCAGAGAGGAGGCAGAAGAGTACGAGAGGAGAGCGGAGGCAGCTCGACTCCATGCTGCACCTCAGCAGGCGATAACCGCTGCACATCAGTATGATCCCAACTATTCTTCGTCGCAGTAGGACCCCAACAACTATTATTATGGATATCAGCCAGGCCAACCGTGGCCATAGACCAACTTAGGCCAAAAGCCTAAGATTGGGGGAGTACGTATTTCTCACCGACATTACATTTATGTTCACACACACTCATTGCTAGATGTCGGTGCTCATACTCCTTCACTGTAATATCCATGCTAGTTTATTTTCTTTTTCCTGCTTTCTTCTTGTGTGTTTGTTAAACTTTAAGAAAAACCAAAAAAATTAGTAGTAGTTTATTTTTCTGCTGTAGTAGTAATAATTAAAAAGAAAGCCCAAAAATATTTCCCGTTCTTCTTTTGCTTGTTGGGAGCTTTCCCGTGTAAATAGTTTTATTTCTTTTCTTTTCTTTGGGGGTCAGTAGGAGAAGACCATAATTAAATTGTTGAAGTGGCTCTTATATGCATTATTGTTGATTTAACCAAGAGCCCATATTGCCTTGTCTTCTCCGGTTTATTGAATGCTCACAGATTCCAGCTTAGTCCAATGCACGTGCATTCTTATTATTATTCACATCGTTCGGTCGTGCAAGTGAAAGGCAATTATGATGATATATGATGGACTGACTGAGATGAGAAAAGCTAGTATGAACTCGACCTCTTTTGTTTTTGTAAATATGATGAGTCCCTTGTTCTTGATTCAGCTTATTATGAATACACATGTTTGCAATGACAATTAGAGATCATAGTTGCTTGTGCCATGCTTGATTAGCTATGAGTTATAATGGTTTACCTTGTGTGCCAACATGCTATTGAGATGGTTATGATGTGGTATGATGGGGTGGTATCCTCCTTTGAATGATTTAAGTGACTTGACTTGGCACATGTTCACGCATGTAGTTGAAACAAAATCAACATAGCCTTCACGATATTTATGTTCATGGTGGATTATATCCTACTCATGCTTGCATCCAATGTTTATTAATTTTAATGCATGTACATGGCTGTTGTCGCTCTCTAGTTGGTCGCTTCCCTGTCTCTTGCTAGCCTTCACTTGTACTAAGCGGGAATACTGCTTGTGCATCCAATCCCTTAAACCCCAAAGTTATTCTAGATGAGTCCACTATACCTTCCTATATGCGGTATCTACCTGCCGTTCCAAGTAAATTTGTATGTGCCAAACTCTAAACCTTCAAATAAACAGCCTATTTTGTATGCTCGAATAGATCATGTATCAACCAAGGCTGTCCTTATCTTCCGTGTTAGGCGGGTTATTCTCAAGAGGAGTGGACTCCGCTCCTCACTCACGAGAAAATGGCTGGTCACCGGGATGCCCAGTCCCATGCTTTATGCAAACTAAATCAAAATTAATTGCAAACAAAACTCCCCCTGGGACCTGATGTATGTTGGAGGCACTCGTTGTTTCGAGCAAGCCATGGATTGATGCTTGTTGGTGGAGGGGGGTATAAACTTTACCATTCTGTTTGGGAACCGCCTATAATGTGTTTAGCATGGAAGATATCGCCATCTCTTAGTTGTTACATTGACAACGAAAGTATACTGCTCAAAATACAATTTATCTCTATTTCAAAACTGAGCTCTGGCACCTCTACGAATCCCTGCTTCCCTCTGCGAAGGGCCTATCCATTTACTTTTAGGTTGAGTCATCACCCTCTTATTAAAAAGCACTAGCTGGAGAGCACAACTGTCATTTGCATTCATCACTATTAATCTATGTTGGGTGTGACTATGATTGGATCTCTTTTACCATGAATTACAATGTCTAGTCAGTCCTTGATCTTTAAAGGTGCTCTGCATTTATGTTTTCCGGTCTCAGAAAGGGCTAGCGAGATACCATCTTGTTATATCATATTATGATTGTTTTGAGAAAGTGTTGTCATCCGAGATTTATTATTATGACTTGCTAGTTGATTATGCTATTGATATGAGTAATTATGAGACCTGAGAATTATTGCAAATGTGGTTAGTTATGATCTATGCTGAAAACTTGAATGCTGGCTTGACATAGTTACAACAACAAGAGCAAATAGAGTTTGTAAAAGTTTTTCTTTCTTTCTTTCAGTTTGTCAACTGAATTGCTTGAGGACAAGCAAGGGTTTAAGCTTGGGGGAGTTGATACGTCTTCGTCGTATCTACTTTTCAAAACACTTTTGCCCTTGTTTTGGACTATAACTTGTATGATTTGAATGGAACTAACCCGGACTAACACTGTTTTCAGTAGAATTACCATGATGTTGTTTTATGTGCAGAAAACAAATATTCCCGGAATGACCTGAAACTCCACAGAACATCTTAGAAAAAAATAATAAAAAATCGTCGCCAAAGATGAAGACCAGGGGGCCCACACCCTGTTCACGAGGGTGGGGGGCGCGCCCCCCTAGGGCGCGCCCCTACCTCGTGGGCCCCCTGGATGCCCTTCGATGCCAACTCCAACTCTATATATTTGCTTTCGGAGAGAAAAAAATCAGAAAGAAGAAATTATCGCATTTTACGATACGGAGCCGCCGCCAAGCCCTAAAACCTCTCGGGAGGGCTGATCTGGAGTCCGTTCGGGGCTCCAGAGAGGGGGATTCGTCGCCGTCGTCATCATTAACCATCCTCCATCACCAATTTCATGATGCTCACCGCTGTGCGTGAGTAATTCCATTGTAGGTTTGCTGGAAGGTGATGGGTTGGATGAGATTTATCATGTAATCGAGTTAGTTTTGTTAGGGTTTGATCCCTAGTATCCACTATGTTCTGAGATTGATGTTCCTATGACTTTGCTATGCTTAATGCTTGTCACTAGGGCCCGAGTGCCATGATTTCAGATCTGAACCTATTATGTTTTCATGAATATATGTGAGTTCTTGATCCTATCTTGCAAGTCTATAGTCACCTACTATGTGTTATGATCCGGCAACCCCAAAGTGACAATAATCGGGACCACTCCCGGTGATGACTATAGTGTGAGGAGTTCATGTATTCACTATGTGCTAATGCTTTGTTCCGGTTCTCTATTAAAAGGAGGCCTTAATATCCCTTAGTTTCCAATAGTACCCCGCTGCCACGGGAGGGTAGGACAAAATATGTCATGCAAGTTCTTTTCCATAAGCACGTATGACTATATACAGAATACATGCCTACATTACATTGATGAATTGGAGCTAGTTCTGTGTCACCCTATGTTATAACTGTTACATGATGAACCGCATCCGGTATAATTATCCATCACTGATCCGGTGCCTACGAGTTTTCCATATACTGGTTTACGCTTATTTACCTTCCTGCTGCTACTGTTACAATCACTACAAAATACCAAAAACATTACTTTTGTTGTCTTTACTTTTGTTGCCGCTACCACCACTATCATATTACTTTGCTACTAAACACTTTGCTGCAGATACTAAGTTTCCAGGTGTGGTTGAATTGACAACTCAGCTGCTAATACTTGAGAATATTCTTTGGCTCCCCTTATGTCGAATCAATAAATTTGGGTTAAAAACTCTACCCTCGAAAGCTGTTGCGATCCCCAATACTTGTGGGTTATCAATAACCATGACAGAGTAGCAATGTGTTACATGTATCTTGGCTATATGCATCAGGGAAAAAGATATGAATATGGGAAATGTACCTTCATGCCCATGAGTACTTCTTGCAAACAGTATGTACATCTGTAGGAATTTCTCATACACATGACTATGATGCATATACTTACCTTGTGATCTTGAGTTGGCTAGGATGGGATGAGCCTGCGTAAACAAGGTTAGACCCACTAGCTAGAGCAAACAAAAGAAACCACAAGAGTACCAAGACTGGGATGACATGTAGAGTGAGTACATAGTACCACGATAGATATTGACATGTCCCCAAAGAGAAAGATATGCAATGAAATTAATAAATTTATTTCCCTTGGATGTCTTGCTCCCCCTGAATTTAGCATGGGATACTAGGAGAAGATAGGGAACAGAAAAATAGAGCTCAAAGAAACAAATGAACAGAGCTAATGCAAATAAGCACATATGAACATGTCTTTCCCCCAAGAAGACATGTGGCATCTCTCCTCTTGAACATCAAGCATCTGGGATCCTTGAAGATTACTCTGGAGTATTCCCTCCCCCTAGAGATCTCCCCCTAGAGATATGATTAAGCTTTGATGTGATCTCTCTCTCCCCCTTTGACATCAATTTCCAAGAAGGGTCTTCTGGAATTTATTGTGAATGGGTTCGGTCCTTGAATCACAGTACAAAGCATTAAGGTAAATGTGATGCTTGCAGAGGACAAGATTCATTGAGTGGAGCTGGATCAAGAATAAAGCAGGAATAAATGGCAAAATGTTTTTCCTGTAGTGAAATTGGTGTCACCGAGTTGTATGCTTCGGTTGCTTCGAAATTCTTTGGCTAGACCGGAGACATGAAACCGGTGGAACCGAGTTCATCACAGAGAAAAACACTTGTCACCTCAGCTCACTGGACAGATAAGATCTCACAAAGATATGCAATGAATTGGATGCAGAAAATGCAGAACAAAAATCAAAGAAAAGAAACTAAAAGATCTAGATGAAGTTTTTTTAAAGGGGAAACAAATATGCATGAGACAAATGCAAGAACACAGAAAAGAACACAAGAGAACTTCACCTAGAGTTGGGCGGTGACAAAGTCACCTATGTTAGAGTATATTGACTTAGGAGTCAAGTGAGATCACTTGATCATAGGTCATACTCATCGTTTAAGCTCAAAATGGGGTTACCATTTTTCGTTTAAGTATCTTGATGTATTCACATCTTGTCGAGTTGCTTTGACTCATGACTTGGAGTAAAGCTACTCTAAGATGGAATAACATACCTTGGGTGGCGGTGTTGATCTTGATCATGTAGTTGAACCTATGTGGGTTGCTCAAGGTTGATGTATCCCATCAAGAGTTGGGAGCACCCTTTGGATTTTGAGTTCATCTACCTACATGGGTTAGTTTTCGCAAGGAAGAGCACTTGTGTATCCAACATGACAATCATGAAACTCAACATAGAATTTGTCAAAGGATATGTTCGAAAGGTTTCGTGCTTCCTTGTCATCAACCACCATTGTGTAGAGACTTGGTGATGTAGAGATTGCTCAAGATGTGAGTGAGTTGCAATCTCATAGAATTAGGTTCATCCAAGTACCTACAAGGGTTAGATAACATGCAAGATGCAAATTTTCAAGACATAAGATAATCATCATAGGAGAAATATCAAGTGATTAGTCGTAAGCTCAAGTCTTGCATGTATCCAATGGAGTTCCTACTCCAAGTTTGAAGCATCAATGATGTTCAATTCACTTCTTAACCTGCAAAACACTTTCTCATCAAGTGGTTTAGTGAATATATCCGCTAATTGCTTATCGATGCGAACATGCTTAAGGTTTATGTCACCCTTAGCAACGTGATCTCAGATGAAATGATGACGAACTTCAATATGCTTAGTTCGAGAGTGTTGCACGGGATTGTGAGCAATCTTGATAGCACTTTCATTGTCACAAAGTAATGGAACATGTTTCACATATATCCCATAATCTTTAAGAGTTTGGGTCATCCAGAGTAATTGAGCACAACATGAACCAGCGGCAATGTATTCCGCTTTGGCGGTGGATAAGGATACCGAGTTTTGTTTCTTGGAAGACCAAGACACAAGAGATCTACCAAGGAATTGACAAGTACCCGAAGTGGACTTTCTATCAACCTTGTCACCGACATAGTCCGAGTCGGAGTAGCCAACAAGATCAAAGGAAGCCCCCTTTGGATACCAAATGCCAAAATTTGGTGTATGTATTAAGTATCTCACTATCCTCTTCACAGCCTTAAGATGACATTCCTTAGGAGCATCTTGATATCGTGCACACATGCACACACTTAGCATGATATCGGGATGTGAAGCACATAGATATAACAATGAACCAATCATAGAGCGGTAAACTTTTTGATCAACCGGTTCACCATCTTTGGTCAAATCAAGATGTCCACTAGTAGGCATGGGTTTAGTCATACAGTTGCATTCTTGCATATTGAACTTATTGAATAAGTCCTTGGTGTACTTCGTTTGAGAGACAAAGGTTCCTTCCTTAGTTTGCTTGATTTCCAAACCAAGAAAGAATTTGAGTTCACTCATCATAGACATCTCAAACTTCTCCGACATTAGCTTCCCAAACTTTTCACTAAAATGAGGGTTAGTTGATCCAAATATAATATCATCGACATAAATTTGGCATACAAATAGTTCTCTATTAACCCTTTTAGTAAAAAGAGTAGAATCTATTTTTCCCATTTCAAAGCCTTTTTCAATAAGGAACTTGGTCAAGCATTTATGCCATGCTCTAGGAGCTTGTTTAAGACCATAAAGGGCTTTATGAAGTTTGTAGACATGATTAGGTTTCTTAGGATTGACAAAGACGGGAGGTTTCTTAACATAAACTTCCTCCTCAATTTCACCATTTAGAAAAGCAATTTTAATGTCCATTTGGTACAAAGTGATATCATGGTGATTAGCATAAGCAAGTAAGATGCAAATGGACTCAAGTCTAGCAATGGGAGCATATGTCTCACCATAGTCCATACCTTCGACTTGTGTGTAGCCTTGGGCGACGAGACATGCTTTGTTGCGAACCACTTTTCCATCTTCATCTTGCTTGTTGCGAAACACCCATTTGGTACCGATGATGTTGTGGTTGTTGTCGGGCTTCTCGACCAATGTCCACACTTGATTTCTCTCAAAGTTGTGTAGCTCTTCATGCATAGCATTTATCCAGTCCGGATCCTCCAATGCTTCTTCAACCTTCATAGGTTCAATTCTAGAGATGAATGAGTAATGTTCACAAAAGTTAGCCAAACGAGTTTTAGAGTGAGTGATTCTCCCGGTTTGGATATCATTGTAGATTTGCTCCACGGGATGATCTTTAGCAATTCTTTCTCGAACTCGTGAAAGCTTTTTCTTGGGTATTGGTTGAACATCTTCTTCATCTTGTTCTTCTTCTTGGCCTTCTTCATTGTTAGCATTGTCGTTCTCTTGTCGTGGTGGAGAAGGAGGTTGTTGACGTTCGTCTTGGTGCACTTCCTCGTTTTCTTCATCTTGGTGTGTCCCACTCGTAGATGCTTCCATATCAACTCTTGGTTCACCTTGTCGTGAGGTAGAAGCTTCCACTTGGACGGACGAGGTACTCTCCTTTATCTCTGTTGGACGAATCTTACCAATAGACAAGTCTTGGATTGCTTCCGAGGGATCTTTGTCTCCTACATCAATTGGCAATTACTCTACTTGCGAGCCGTTAGATTCATCAAAATTCACATCTACCGTTTCTTCAACCTTTCGGGTGAAATTGTTGTAGACACGGTATGTGTGAGAGTTTGAGCCATAACCAAGTAGGAAACCTTCATGAGACTTAGGAGCAAATTTAGAATGATGATGCTTATCAAGAATGTAGCACTTTGAGCCGAATACCCAAAAGTATCCAACTTGGGGTTTGTTATCGGTGAGGAGCTCGTATGCCATCTTGCCGAGTAGCTTGTGAAGATACAAGCGATTTTGTCATGGAGTTGACACGGTAGATGTCCTAGAGCAAGGACTTAGACGTAGGGCCATCGCACTAGGAATCTTAAAGGGGTTGATCGGGACAAAGGACACACAAGAGAGTTTTTATACTAGTTCGTCCCCTTACGATGAAGGTAAAATCCTACGTCTAGTTGGGATTGGTATTGCTGACATTTCAATCTCCAAGAGGCTCAACTCGCCGGCTTGGTTATCGACTTGGTTGTTTCTTGCCCTAAACCGCCACCGGGTCGTCCCCTTATATACACGGGTTGACGCCTGGTGGCCTACAGAGTCCCGACCGGCTCATAATCGTGTCCGGCTCGGTGACTTCCTTTACATGCCTTTCTATACAAGTATTTCCTTACATACGGCGGTTTGTAGTATCAGGCCTTAAGCCAGCCCCAGGCCTTTGGGCCTTTTATACATTTAGTAAACTATCATCTTGAATGTTTATCGGGCTTCTTCTGTAACCCACCATCAGGGCTGACCCGACCCCTCCTGGGCGGGTCATACTGGTAGTAATATCCCCAACATTAGGCCCCAGGTTGACTTTGAACTTTGTTCTTTGTCAATCTTCAATATTTAGGTGAAATCCATCCTCTGTCTGAAAACTTCTGTAACCCGCCGTGACGTCAACTTCTGGAAACATAAAAAACTTTCATGACGTCATCTTTCAACGGATCTTTCATTTTTAATGCCTTCCGAGAATCGAGGCGTCTGTTTATTTGGATAATCATTTATTCGGGTCTCCTTGATTTTCGCACCCGCTTGTTCGCGCACCCCCTTATAAATAGTTACTACTTAGGTCTTTTTTCATTCTCCTCCTTCGGTCGTCTTCCTCCTCTCACTGCCTTGTTGCCGTTCGAGCTCTGCCGCCGCCGCCGCTGCCGCAAATCTCCTCATGTCCGGCTGCTGCGTCGACCTGACTTGTCTAGAGAAACGCGACGGACTCCCGCAGTAGATCTGCATCTGTGAGTCTCTTTCCTTCTCCGCCTCAGATCCGCATTACAGCTTCTCGAGTTCATTGGTGTTCGTCGGTGTTCATCGCCGCTCTTTACAGATTGTCGATAGATTTTACCCCCGATGCCTCTTTCTGATCATCAGATATTACAGAATTGTCGTGGTAGCTGTTTTGTCTTCTTTTTTGATAGAAGTAGATCCCTTTTTCCTGTATAAACGCTTTGTTAGCTGATGAACTCGTCTGCACTAGACCTTTTAGGTCTGGAATTTTTTCTTTTTGGGACAACCATTTGATCCGAAATAATAATAACCGTTTAGTGAAAGTTGTTTATGCAAACACTTAGCAGGATCTGCTTTCTGAGAAAGTCTGTAGTCATGGCGGCTTATCACTCCGGCTTTCTTTTCCGTATATGTCATTAGCCCTTAGCTAAGCCGCCGTTACTTGTTTTACAACTTCAACCTTTAATTGTTAATTGAACCGGCATTTTATTTTTCCTTTTCCAGTCCCTTGTACATCATGCTGTCAAAGACACCCACCGTCTGCAATTGGGTCCCCTCAACCATAAATGAGGAGCGTCTGAAAGAGTTCTTCCTCATTGGATTTCTACCTTCAAAAAACATCATGTCTTATCGTGCTCCTGACCGGGAGGAAGA
Source organism: Triticum dicoccoides (assembly GCF_002162155.2). Taxonomy (NCBI): domain Eukaryota; kingdom Viridiplantae; phylum Streptophyta; class Magnoliopsida; order Poales; family Poaceae; genus Triticum; species Triticum dicoccoides. The sequence continues at coordinate 167,027,221 of NC_041384.1, forward strand.
ACGACCCAATCCAAAAGACGATGAAGTGATCATCTTTATTGATCACATGAACCGGGGCTTCTCACCGCCCGGCTCAAAAATTTTCAGAGAAGTTCTTCACTTTTTCAAACTCCATCCTCATGATATTGGGCCCAATTCCATATCCAATATTTGTAACTTCCAAGTGCTCTGTGAGGTATATCTTCAGCAAGAGCCGACTGTGGAACTATTTAGAGAGTACTTCTATCTGAACCGGCAAAACGAGTGCACCAATGGCCTTAGCTTAGAACTTGGAGGCATCTCAATTCAGCACTGGCAGGGTGCAGTTTTCCCTCTCATAGTATTACCGAGTCACCCAAAGGACTGGAACCAAACTTGGTTTTACTGTCAGGACGTCTCACCCGCCAATGAGAAGCCACTGCCGGGTTACCGCCTCGATCGTCTTGACACCAAGTTCGACCTGCCAGATAAACTTACCGTTGCTGAATGCAAAAAACTGATTCCATCTATCAGAAGAATCAATGGTTTGTTGGGTAACGGTTTAACCGGAGTCGATCTAACCCGCTGCTGGATCTCATGGCAGATTATTCCATTAAACCGTCGTTCAAAGTTGATGTATGAATATGGTGGAGACCCGGATGACTCTCTCCGTCATACCCCGGTTCAACTAACCGAAGAAGATGTTGTCGCAATGTCAAATGTTCTGGTGAATGCGAAGTACGAAGATTGCAGCGTTGTTGGGTTAAATCCCTTATATAAATTTAACCCGGTACCAGAAGTAAGGGCATTCTGATCTTTTTCCTTTGTATTTTGTCTAGCCGTATTGTTTATCACTGATCCTTCCTCTTGTCTTTGTAGGCCAACTCTGACTTTTGGAAAGTGAAATACGATCACGAAGCTGCCAAAAAGGCGAAACTTGCCGCCATGAACGCCTAGAAATCGACCCGGAGAACGAAGAAGAAAAAGAAAACCACCGTTGAAGATTTGATGAAACTTGATGACTCGTCTGACTCGGAGGTAGCCCTTGATTCCCTTGGCCAACTTTTTAACAATCTTATTGTCACTGATCCTTACCAGGATAACACTGGGGCTAGTCAAGCCGGGGAAGCAGAGGTAACTATCATTTCCTCCGACTCAGAGCCCTTACCAAGACACAAAGTTCGACGAGTGATCCGTAAAGTAAGGTTTTCTAACCCCTTAGCTCACTTGGGTCCCAACTTTCATTTGAAAAAGCAGCAACATGAAAGCCGCCGTGAAGTTGAGATTGAAGATGAGCCGGCTGTCGTCCTTCAACAGACCCCTCGGAAATGCCCGAACGAGGTTTACTTATTATTGTCCTTAACTTGTTTTAATGAATCCTGCTCCTTGCATTTCTTTTAACTCCTTTCTTTTACCTTTTCAGGAGGTGTCTCGTTCTTCAGGCGACTCATCACAAACACAATTTCCGGCTTTCAAGACTGCTCCTGGGTAATCAGAAATCCTCTTTTCTTCCGGGTTTGATCAATTTTTATTTTGATGCTGACTATCTTACAATATTTTTCCTTAGCGGTCAGGCTAAATCCAAGAAGGCAAAGGCAGCAAAAGACCCGCCAGTACTAGCATCTGAACCGGCTAGGCCGCCTTCTCCATTAACTGCTGCCCCAGAAGACCCGCCTATTGTTAATGAAGCAAATCCTCTGGAGCCGTGCCTTGACAAAGCCACTATAAATCCTTCTATGGCCGGACCGTCAAGCTTAACCGACCCGTCGTCTCCACATGTTCAAGATGCTCAAATTACTGGGAGCCGCTTTATTGAACCAGGGAATCCAACGGTGCTAGCCCGGTGCACAGCAAAGCAAGAAGCATTAGAGAGGCAGAAGGTTCGCTTGGATGTTGCCAACTATGACCGCCTCAATGCGAGTGATATCTTATCCGGCTATCTCAGTCATGTACATTCCAGTCGTGAATCTGAGATCGAGATGGTCAAGCAGCTTCAATTGAAGTATGAGGTATGTTGTTTCCGGTTTACCAATATTCCTTCAGCCCCCAAGTCTTAAGATTATGAGAGAAACGGAATAACCTGTAGACTTAAAATATAGGCCGAGACTTCTACCTCTGGATCTTTGCCTGATATCGATTGAACAAAACTTCACTCATAGTCCCCAAGGACCGGTTTATTTTGATCATTAATGAATCGGTACTTAGAATGAAAAACCATCTTCAAAGTACTTAATACTCCGGTTTAACCTAGATAAACTTGCTGAACTGCGTACATTAGCCCCCAAGTGCCAAGTGCTCTTACTTTGTAAAGGACTTGGGACTTCAAATATGTTGGCAGAATCGTAAAATTTTGATTTGGCATACATTAGCCCCCAAGTGTCAAGTGGTTTATTTGTAAAGTACATGGGACTTGAATCTTAAAGCTAAATATTGGAATTTGAAACCAAGTCTTGACTTATCTGAACATTTCACAGAATGCATTGTCTGAATTGAATTCTCAATTATCTGACGCAAAGACCCAGCTAGCAACTCAAGAGTCTGAAATCAAATCTTCCACTTCCAAACTACAAATGAGCCTTTCTGCAACGGAAAATTTTAAGACCAGCTTTGCTACCAAGGAGAAGGCTTGGGAAAATGAGAAAACACTCCTGACCCGACGAGCTGAGACAGCCGAAACGGCTCTGAAAGAAATTTCAATAGAGCTGAACAGTTTGAAGGGCCGGGTGTCTTAGATGGTTGCTGCTATCTTTGGTAAGTTTCCTGAGTTAATCTTTCGTATAATTTTTGCCAAACCGGAATATGATCCGCCAACTTACTCTGTTAAATATATGCAGGTCCGCAAAGTAAAAATCTGAGCCAAGACCTGTTGATTAAACTGAAGGCCGTATACACCTTGGTTGAACAATTGTAAATTGGTACACAACGGGCTCTGTCCGCTATCTCTCCTACAAATCAAGGACCCAACCGGCTTAGCGATGTCCTGAAGAAGCTGTCCATCCTTCCAGCGAGATTCCAGGAAGTAAAACGCTCCTGCGCGCGAGCTGGAGCTTTGACTGCCCTAAGTCGCTCCAAGGCTTGGGTGCCAGACCTAGACCCGGCGGACGTGGCAAGAGGTTATCCTACTGTGAAGGAGGACGGGTCTCTGTTTGATCAGGATGATTTCATAGCGTGTGTACGCGAAGTCCGGCCTCAGGCGACTAGTCTTGGAGAAGACACCAATGTTGACAAGTACCAGCCGGGTTTTGATAATGAAAATAAGAAGATGGCCACACCTTCATACAAAGTAGCAGACCTGATCCCACCTGTAAGAGAAGATACCTTTGCTCCGGAAATTGACCAGGTCGGCCTGATTGACGACGAAGCCGAATTTGTCGCCATGAACGGTTTGATTGGTCAAAATCCAACTTCCAGCAGACAGAAGGTGGTGAACTGGCGAGGGAGGGACAGTGATCATCTTCGTAGGCTTATAAAGCCTTGTAATAACTATAGTTGCTAAAACACCGCATGTTTGCTTATGCCATTGTGCATAAAATACTTCTATGTGAATCGGCTTTCAGATGCTAATGTATGCATTATTTAATGTTTGTCTCTGCAATGGTTGAACTCTGTTCCTGTGAATACAAGGAAAAGACTGGCAAGGCGGTTTAGAACCAACTAGGCTTAAACACCTAATGTACAACCCATAAATTTACCTCAATAAGAAAAACAGAGACAAATGTAAATAAAGGATAAGGTTTAATACTAACTCTTGAGTTAACGCAGCAGGTAAGCGCGTATAAGTGAAAACCATACCTTATCCTTGTTGATCCTTAGATCGCCGGTTTAAATAACCCGGGTGACGAATTGATAATTCAATATGTATGAAAAGTTAATACTCCTTGAATACTCAAAGATCATCATATCTTAGTAGCTCGTACCTTTGGATCCTTGAACCACCGGCTTGAATAGCCCGGGCGGCTGTGTTGTCCAATAATTGAGCCGGCGAAGAAAACCAGGCTATCTTATTGGTAATATTGTAAACAACAAAAACTCAAAGGCAAGCAACAGATAATAAACATAATTTTAACTCTATTTTCAAAAGGTTGGGGGTTTCTGATTCGAATACGATCAGTAAACCGGACCAAAGGGGTTAAGCTAAGGTTCGAATACGACCATATAGCCCCCAGTGGCTTTGGCGTTGCGCCGATCAAGAGGGTACGGACAGCTATGTTCTCTTTGGTTCGAATATGACCTATGTTTGAACAGGAAGCCCCCAAATGACCTTGAGAGGTTTTTAATGACCCTGATTCGAATACGATCCAAGTCGTACTCAAAAGGGCTTAAGCTATGATTCGGATACAATCAAGAAGCCCCCAAGTGAGTTTGGCCTTAAGCCGATCAAGAGGGTTACGGCAGCTATGTTCTCTTTGGTTTGAATACGACCTATGTTTGAACAGGAAGCCCCCAAGTGACCTTGAGATTTGCAGCTAGATTCGGATATGATCATAAGCCGGACTAAAAAGATTAAACTTGATTCAAACATGATCAGTTCCTTAATAGTCATTTGTAAGTAAATACTAAAGATGTATAATCTATGAAAAGAAAGGAGACCGATGGTCTTACTTTATTACTTATCATAGTATATACAACGTGAATGTATGTACATGTTGAGAGCCGGTGGCTCAGGTCTAATATGGCCGAAGTTGAGCAATGTTGCATGGCCGATGGGTCTCCTCTTCCGACTTACGTGAGTCTGCATGCTCTCGAACGTCAATGAGGTAGTAGGACCCATTGTTTAAATTTTTACTGACCACAAAAGGCCCTTCCCAAGGTGGGGATAACTTGTGTGCATCTGAAAGATCTTGGATGAGCTGGAGCACCAAGTCGCCTTCTTGAAACATCCTGGACTTAACCCGGCGGCTGTGATAACGACGTAGGTCCTGTTGATAAATTGCTGACCGCGCTGCTCCTAAGTCTCTTTCCTCATCCAATAAGTCAAGCACATCTTGTCTAGCTTTTTCATTGTTAGCTTCAGCATAAGCCGCCACACGGGGCGAGTCATGACGGATGTCACTGGGCAACACTGCTTCTGCCCCATAAACCATGAAGAAGGGTGTGTAACCCGTAGACCTGTTGGGTGTAGTATTGATACTCCATAACACTGAAGGCAATTCTTCTACCCAACAACCCGGCGTTCGCTATAAAGGAACCATAAGCCGGGGTTTTAATCCTTTCAGAATTTCCTGATTGGCTCTCTCAGCTTGACCATTGGACTGAGGATGAGCTACAGAGGAAACATCAAGCCGGATGTGCTCTTGCTGACAAAATTCTTCCATAGCCCCTTGGGATAGATTAGTGCCATTGTCTGTGATAATACTGTGTGGAAAACCGAAATGGAAGATTACTTTTTTCATGAACTGAACCATCGTGGCTGCATCACACTTACTCACAGGCTCCGCCTCAACCCACTTGGTGAACTTATCAACAGCCACCAAGAGATGCGTCTTTTTATCCTTAGACCTTTTGAAAGGTCCCACCATGTCAAGCCCCCAGACTGCAAACGGCCAATTGATTGGAATCATCCGGAGCTCTTGAGCCGTCACATGCGCTCGTCGTGGAAATTTCTGACATCCATCTGAAAGTGCTAGTGATCGACTAGAGGGGGGTGAATAGGCGATTTTTATGAAAGTCTTCAAAACATGTAAGTTTCGAAGACAAACGATAGAAATAAACCTATTATCATGCAGTGGAAGGTAGACTACACTAGGTAAACCATAGTCATGTATTCAATGAAGTGAGAGCACAATAACTAATGGCAGCTAGGCAGTAAGGATCGGGTAGGAAGATATTGTGAAGCCAATCAGAACAAGCAATCACTCAGTGAAGACAGAGGATAATGCAATCATACAATAACTTCACTAGGATCAACAGTAAGTTAAGCGAATGGAGGGATGAAACCAGTGACTCGTTGAAGACAATGATTTGTTGGACCAGTTCCAGTTGCTGTGACAACTGTACGTCTGGTTAGGGAGGTTGAGATTCAACTCAGAAGACCTCGTCTTCACCTTATTCCCCTTGAGCTAAGGACACCCAGTCCTTGCCCAATCACCTTCCAAACCATCACAGACTTCGTTCACCGGCGATCCACAATGACTCTTGGATGCTCAGAACGCGACGCCTAACCGGCTGGAGGATTCACAGTCCTCAAGTGTAATAAGTCTTCAGATCACACAGACAAGAAGACTTAAGTGATGCCTAACACTCTTTGGCTATGGGTGGTTAGGGCTTTATCCTCTCAAGGAATTCTCTCTCAAAGGCTTCGAGGTGGGTTGCTCTCAAACGACAAAAGCCGTACTTTAACTCTGAGCAGCCAACCATTTATGGTTGTAGGGGGTGGGCTATTTAGAGCCACTAGGCAACCCGACCTGATTTGTCCGAAATGACCCTGGGTCACTAAGGAACTGACACATGTTCCAACGGTCAGATTTCAAACACACACGACAACTTTACTTGGGCTACAAGCAAAGCTGACTTGTCCGACTCTGGACAAGATTTGCTCTCATAGTCTTCACTCGAAGACATAGGATTTTGGTTAAGCATCACTTCAGTCATTCTGACTGTTTCTCTTGGACCCCACTTAACAGTACGGTGGTTCCTATGACTCAACAAAGAAGAAAAAGAACTACGAAAGATCTAAGTCTTCGCGCTCCATAGTCTTCATGCGGTGTCTTCTCTTGTTATAGTCTTCAATGTGAATGTCTTCACATACCACCTTTGACTTCAATGTCTTCATACATTTTTAGGGGTCATCTCTGGTAGGAAAACCGAATCAATGAGGGACTTCTACCTGTGTTATCCTGCAATTCTCACAAACACATTAGTCCCTCAACTAGGTTTGTCGTCAATACTCCAAAACCAACTAGGGGTGGCACTAGATGCACTTACAATCTCCCCCTTTTTGGTGATTGATGACAAACTAGTTGAAGTTTTCAACGGGGAATATAATATGTGAAATTGTAAAGGATAAGGAATTGTCTTCATAAGTTGCAAGGGCTCCCCCTGAAGATGTGCATATAAGTAATTTTCTTTTGGAATGCAAATGCACATGGCAGGTTGTACTTGTGGAGATCCTCTTCAACTTATGATGACAATTCATTATGCATGAAAGGTATTTGAAGATAATGACATGCATAATGACAAATGGACGTCTGCAAAATGATCTAAGTGCGGAATTTATCGTCGCACATGCAGAATTTATCATCGCATCACAAAATAGCAAATAAGTAGCAGACGACCATTGAGTTTAAGTGTTACAACTCAAAGAACCAAATGTATAAAAACGAGAGTTGTAAACACTAGGCAATACATAAAGTAACCGCCCATATTGACCCGCTTGAAGACTATCAAACTCATATGCTTCTCCCCCTTTTGTCAGTGAGGACCAAAAAGGTTTGAAGACATAGAGCATCTACTCGTTCCCACGAAGATTAGGTGAAGCAGCAGGGTCGTCGGTGGTGTTCGGCGGTGCAGAAGAACTTGGGGCAGTGTCGAGGCGTGTAGAGGTAGGGGGCGGTGAAGTGGCATCATCTTTGTCCTCGATCACTCTGGCATTCACAGTTGCCACAAAGGAAGAAAACTTAGAGTCTTCAAGAGATGGAGTTCGTCGCAGCACAACTCTTCGGGGAGGTGTGGAGTCAAACTTGAAACGTTCAGGGAAGCCATCCTCGTGAAGATCATCCTTAGAGAACATAAGCGTCAGCCCTTTCCATGTACGCCGACAGGTTTCATGGGCAACAAAGGCGTTCTTGGTGGCAAGGTTGCGAATGCGGTTGACATCCACCAAGAGGCTTTGCATTTGGCGCTTCAGCCAGTCATGATGCCTATCCTGTTTCTGATGAAGAGAAACCAGAAGCTCTCGGTCATTGAGAACACGAGATCGCTTCTTGGGTCGTTGGGCAATAGTGCTCTAAGTGGCTTCAGTAAGAACACAATGAGGTGCACGTGTAGTTCCAACCAAAGGATAAACACGAGTGACTGCTTCAACTCCTTCAATGTTCTGAGTGAAACTTTGATGCTCCGCATTCTGAAGACTAAGAGGTTCCTTGGCAGGCTCAGGATAAATGGCTTCAACGGACATATCCACATCAGGCAGAAAGATCCGATGATTGCGAGCAGATGGCTGATATGAGATAGCAGAGTGGAGTTTAATCAGTCGCATTATCCATGGAGCGTAGAACTTCAAGCCAAAAAGATCAGATCCTGATGCAGTAAGTTGGCGGATGAAGAAGTCCTATGCATTGAAGCATTTTCCATGAAGAATATAGAAGACCAAAGTCTTCATTGCACCTTGCAGCTTGGCGTGTGGAGAATGTCCTTTGATGGGCCAGAGAGTTCGCCTTATGATGTGATAGATAGTCCTTGGCAGATACTCAAGGTCTTCAACAAAGAACTCCTTAGGATATGCAACATCTTGTGGCAAGGGCTTCATCATACTGAGCATCTGACTCATGTTTGGTTTAGGCTTCTGAAAGATGCTCTCCATAGGTTCACTGTGAAGCTGACAACCAGGTTCATAGAGATCTCCAGGAGTGGGCAAACCAGTGAGCTCAATGATATCAAAGGCTTTGGCTTCATGATGAACATTTCCTGTCATCCACTCCAGGACCCAAGTCTTCGAATCTCTGTTGTAACCACGGATGTGAAGTGTGGCATAAAATTGGAGCAGCAACTCTTCGTTCCAGTGCTCTTGCTCGGTGACGAAATGAAACAATCCAACCTCTTTGAAGCAATCCAGAGCTTCTTCCAGATAGGGCAGACCAGCTATTGCTTCGGTGTCAAGACGCATATGTGGGAAGATGCGACCTTGATTGTACAGAATGCAGAAGTAATAGCTTCGCTGCGGGTAGCTCCAGAACCGATCAGAAGATATTCTTTCCCTTGAGTAGGGGTTCTTGGAGCTATTGAAGAAAGTGTTGTCTGCTTTGAAGCCGTTGACATTAAAGGATCCGGGTGCTGAGGCAGGACCTGGAAACCTGGGCAACCTTGGCATTGGCTTCTGTACCTGAGGCCTATGCTCAATATGATAGTCAAACTGAGGACCAGCAGCAGGCGCAGGGACAAAAGCAGTAGCATCATTGGCTTTGCTGACTTCTGGTTCTTGGGTTGGTGTAGGCTCCACATTTGCTTCGGCTATGACAGCATCAGTGGCTTCATTGGTGTTGGTGGTGGCAGCCTCAAGATTTTCTACCTCCACTTGACGAGCTGGAGGGTCGGGCATAAGCACGTTCTCCTCGAGAACAACTTCTTCAGTAGTTGAGGGAGTAGGAACACATTCTTGTTCTTGGGTGTCATCAGCTAATGCAGCCGGAATGTCTTCAGCAGTTTTAGCGTCAGACTCGGAGACTTGAGACCTTGGTCCTTTGCGAAGCCTGCGTAACGCAGGCAACACCTTTGGAGATGGAGTTGTCCGGGTCTCAAAGTTATCTTCTTTGTCTTGCCAGGGTGGTGTGACTTGTTGTTGTTGTGGGTGATCAGCCCATGTTGCATCCTGAGCAATTGGCGTCAGAGGACGACCAATGCTGATGAGTTTGCTGTGCGTAAGCACAGGCGATGATACCTGTTGGTGCTCGATCTGAGGAAGGACTATATCATCTTGAACATTGTCATGGTGACCAATGTCTTCAACAGCGGTGGGATCAGCTGCTGGAATGTCTTCAGCTTCATAAGCCTCTATGGAAGCAGGCTCATGGAAAGTCAGTTTGCGCTCTTGATGTTTAGCAGCAGGGCGAACCATGGAGATAGGTTCAACAATTAAGGGCTCTGTGGGAGCAGCCCGTTCCTTCTTGGTCTTCCGCTTCTTCTTGGAGGGAGCAGCATCCGAGGCTTCAGGATATTTCCTCTTTCTAGCTTCAGCCTCAGCAGTCCTCGTCTTCTTCAGTTCTGAAGCGGTAGACCTAGCTTTTGGCTTCGAGCCAGTCATGCTAGTTGGGAAGACAATGGGATCTGCTTCCTGCCTTGGTGCGTTGGGTTCGGCCACTGTGGGCTTCTTCTTCTTCTTAGCAGCCATCCTGGGATCAATGCCCGGACGCCCAAGAGCCTTGCGCTTCTCAGCCTCGTTGTAGGCTTGCACACACTTGTCAACCAGGCTCTTCATCCGCTCACGAGAACCCTAAGCTTCTGCACGTTTCTTGAGAAAGGCTTCCTTGAGCTCGTGTAGCATAATATTGAAGTTCTTCACCTCTTGCACGCTGAGCTTGGCCATATGCTTCTTGAACTGAGCTTTCTCAAAGTCAATCTTCTGCTTCAGTTCAACGATGTGCTGGGCGATAGCTAACTCTGAAGCAATGGCGCCATGGAAGGCAACACCGAGGCCAATTGGAAGTTGCAGATCTTCAAAGCTGAGGTTGGGCATTTCAAACCACTCATCGATGAAGTCGTGGATGATTGTCACGTCAAAGAGAGGCAAATTGTTGAAGATTTCTGCTTCTTCTTTGCTCTTGATTAGTTGCTCAAGAGAGTCATCTGCCAGATCTTCATCACTTGACAGATCAATGGCATCGTTACGCAGAATGGCAGTAGCAGTCAGTTCTTGGCTGGTGTGTGGCAGAGGCATCTTGACTCTCGGGGGCTTGGAGATACGTGATAGATCTTCAGACTGCACACTATCTTCAGGAGGTGCAGTAGCCAGTGGCTTCGCCCGTGAGATTTTTGGGGCCGAGGCAGGCTTTGAAGCTTTAGGTTGCTTCAGTTTCTTTGGCGTCGGCACTGCAGGCGCTTCGTCAGATTCAGCGTCATCTGCAGGCGCATCCACAGCTGTCCCTTGAACCACGATATGAGTGATGAGACCTTCCAGATTGTAGAAGGGCCCAACAAGATTGGGTTCAGCTTCGCGGGTGCCATCGGCACGAGGAGCAGAGGGACCAGGGTTGAAGTCGAGTCCCAAAGACTTCTTGTTCTGCTTCGCTGAGTTCTGGGCAAACTAGAAGTTGCGCTTGAACAGATTGTCGTCATGACACCATAGTAGTGACGATGGGTCAGCATCAGCAGGCTATGGTCCACGGACCATGCAGGGATAGAAGCCTTGTTCAATGGCTTCATCTCTGGACCTGGGTTGAAGATTTTTGTATAGGATGTCTCCCCATGATCGCTTGATGGCATTCTTCTCAGCATATTCCTTTGTCACAAACCTGTACTTGAACCACTGTTCTGCCCAATATCATCGAATTCATTGGATTCGCGTCTTGCGCTGATTGTAATCCTCTTCTGGATCTGTCTTGTACAGTTCTGAGAGGTCATCGGGCAGATCTCTTGATGTCTCACCTCGACGCTTTCTGCCACCCTTCCTTGCTAATTTCTCTGCAGCCATGAACTTTAAACTGAATGGCTTAAACACGTTCAAAGGATTCAGAGGCTTTCGCTTGCTGGACAAACCAAGGGATTCTCCCACGGACATGTACCTATGATAGCATTAAGGTGCGAGGGAAGGGGAAGAGGTCATATGCATTCTCAGAAGATTTTGAAGATAAATCAGTTTAGAAGACATTGACCTCATGGTGCGAAGACATTCACTCATAGATAAGGAGTTGGTTCCAGATTTGTACGAATCCAGAGATCAGTACAAGTGAGGAATCTAACTACTTTGTGAAGCATAAGTAAACATACTAGGCATTATATGAGATGCGGTATGGAATAGATCCAACTTGTGTGAATAGAAAATACTTGTGGTAGAAAGTGACAAATCTGTAGGATCAAAGGGGCCATAAAAAGGAAGTTTTATTTACCACACAGTAACTGCTAGACGGAGTGGAAGAGGAGGCCAAGCAGTTCAATCGTCCGTGCCCTAACTTGGCGACGGAGGACACCTATGGCGACGACGGAGAAGACGATGTCCGCGGCCGGCGTGAAGACGGCGTCGGAGAGGTTGTGGCAGCTAAGCGCTTCGTCACCGGCGTCCTCGAGGGCTAGCGGTGGCGCTAGGGTTCGTGCGAGAGTGGAAGAAAGGAGAATGACTGTAGTGAGGCGTGTATTTATAGGGACAGGGACGACACAGCGTTATTACACAGGTGCCCCTAGCGATTAACATCTGAAGAACACGTGGCCATCATGCAGCATGTCGGAGGTTGTTCCACGTTCCCACGCACACCTGGATTGTTGGGTCGTCGTTCCCACTTCTCCGGGTTTCAGGTGAAGGAATTGGCATTTGAAAACGGACTTAATGTTTGTCTCCGTATCTTCTGCTGACAAGGATGCAGAGAAGACATTCGACAGTTGAGGGAGTCCTGGATTAGGGGGTGTTCGGGTAGCCGGACTATACCTTCAGCCGGACTCCAGGACTATGAAGATACAAGATTGAAGACTTCGTCCCGTGTCCGGAAGGTACTTTCCTTGGCGTGGAAGGCAAGCTTGGCGATGCGGATATTCAAGATCTCCTACCATTGTAACCGACTCTGTGTAACCCTAACCCTATCCGGTGTCTATATAAACCGAAGGGTTGTAGTCCGTAGGACATCAACTCCATATACAACAATCATACCATAGGCTAGCTTCTAGGGTTTAGCCTCCTTGATCTCGTGGTAGATCTACTCTTGTACTACCCATATCATCAATATTAATCAAGCAGGAGTAGGGTATTACCTCCATCGAGAGGGCCCGAACCTGGGTAAAAACATCGTGTCCCTTGTCTCCTGTTACCATCCGGCCTTGACGCACAGTCCATGACCCCCTACCCGAGATCCGCCGGTTTTGACACCGACATTGGTGCTTTCATTGAGAGTTCCTCTGTGTCGTCGCCTTTAGGCCCGATGGCTCCCTTGATCATCAACAACGATGAGGTCCAGGGTGAGACTTTTCTCCCCAGACAGATCTTCGTCTTCGGCGGCTTCGCACTGCGGGCCAATTCGCTTGGCCACCTGGAGCAAATCGAAAGCTATGCCCCTGGCCATCAAGTCAAGTTTGGAAGCTTAAACTACACGGCTGACATCCGCGGAGACTTGATCTTCGACGGGTTCGAGCCACGGCCAAGCGCACCACACTATCTCGAGGGGCATGATCTAGCTCTGCCTCCGGACAGTGTCCTGGAGGCCGCACACGCACCGGTTCCGACCCCTAACTCGGAGCCTATTGCGCCAATCGAGGATGAGCGGTGGACGTCACCTCGGGGGCTGCGATCTCAAAGGCGATCGAGCCGAACGCCAGCCCCGCACTCTGCATGACCCGTGACTCCGAGGATCCGGACTCCTCCCCGGACACCGAACCCCCCGCGCCTCTGCCAATCGAATCCCATTGGGCGCCGATAATGGAGTTCACCGCCGCGGACATCTTTCAGCACTCACCATTTGGCGACATCCTGAATTCTCTCAAGTCTCTCTCTTTATCAGGAGAGCCCTGGCCGGATTACGGTCGGCGAGGATGGGATACGGACGATGAAGAAGTTCAAAGCCCACCCACCACCCACTTTGTAGCCACTGTCAATGATTTAACCAACATGCTTGACTTCGGCTCCGAAGACATCGACGGTATGGACGATGATGTAGGAGACAAACAGGAACCAACACCTGTAGGGCGCTGGAAGGCCACCTTGTCATATGACATATATATGGTGGATACTCCAAAAGATGGAGATGGCGATGGAACAGCGGGGGATGACACCTCCAAGAAACAGCCAAAGCACCGACGTCAGCGGCGCCACTCTAAATCCCACCAAAGCAAAAACGGTGATTCCGGCACGGGAGATAATACTATCCCGGATAGCGTCGAAGAACACCCACCCCAGCAAGATTCGGCACAGGAAGATGGAGAAGCCAGCCCTCATGAGAGAGCGGCAGACCGAGAGATCGAGGATGATAACTATATGCCTTCCTCCGAAGACGAGGCAAGCCTCGATGACGACGAATTCGTTGTACCATCAGACCCTGCCGAACAAGAGCGTTTCGAACGCAGGCTTTTAGCCACGGCAAGCAGCCTCAAGAAAAAGCAGCAACAACTTAGAGCTGACCAAGATTTGCTAGCTGACAGATGGACTGAAGTCCTTGCGGCCGAAGAGTATGAACTCGAACGCCCCTCCAAGAGTTACCCAAAGCGCAGGCCGCTACCCCAATCAGAGGAGGAAGCACCTACATCACTAGCGCACGACATGGCAGACCGGCCACCTCGCGGCCGCGACAGGGAAGCCTCTCGGCACTCCACCCAAGCCATGCCCCGACGCCGCTCAACTAAGGCATGGGAAAATGCGCCAGACCTGCGAGACGTACTGGAGGATAAGGCAAGACAAACAAGATCGATCTACGGATCGCGCAGGTGCCCTACGGCACGTGACGATGATCTTCACTCCGGATACAACAAATCCGGCCGGGCCGAACACAACAGACATAGCTCTTCCGAGCTGCGTCGTGATATAGCCCAGTACAGAGGCGCCGCACACCCGCTATGCTTCACGGATGAAGTAATGGATCATAAAATCCCAGAGGGTTTCAAACCCGTAAACATCGAATCATACGATGGCACAATAGATCCGGCAGTATGGATCGAGGATTATCTCCTTCACATCCACATGGCACGCGGCGATGATCTACACGCCATCAAATACCTCCCGCTCAAACTTAAAGGACCGGCCCGGCATTGGCTTAACAGCTTGCCAGCAGACTCAATCGGTTCTTGGGAGGACCTGGAAGCCGCATTCCTCGACAACTTCCAGGGCACTTACGTGCGACCACCGGATGCCGACGACTTAAGCCACATAATTCAGCAGCCAGAGGAATCGGCCAGGCAATTCTGGACACGGTTCCTAACAAAGAAAAACCAGATAGTCGACTGTCCGGACGCAGAGGCCCTAGCAGCCTTCAAGCATAACATCCGCGATGAGTGGCTTGCCCGGCACCTGGGACAGGAAAAGCCAAAATCTATGGCAGCCCTCACGACACTCATGACCCGCTTTTGCGTGGGAGAAGACAGCTGGCTAGCTCGCAGTAACAACTTATCAAAGAACCCTGGTAATTCGGATACCAAGGACAAAAGTGGCAGGACACATCGGAATAAGGAAAAACATCACGTTAGCAGCGACATCAATGAAGACACGGCAGTCAATGTCGGATTCAGAGCCTATAAATCCGGTCAGCGGATAAAGCCATTCAAAAAGAATACTCAGGGCCTGTCCAGTTTGGACCGAATACTCGACCGCTTGTGCCAGATACATGGCACCCCCGAAAGGCCAGCCAATCACACTAATAGGGATTGTTGGGTGTTCAAGCAGGCAGGCAAGTTAAGAGCCGAAAACAAAGACAAGGGGCTGCACAACGATGACGAGGAGGAGCCCAGGCCGCCGAACAACAATGGACATAAGGGCTTTCCCCCGCAAGTGCGGACGGTGAACATGATATACGCAACCCACATTCCCAAGATGGAGCGGAAGCTTGCGCTACGGGACGTATACGCGATGGAGCCAGTCGCCCCAAAGTTCAACCCATGGTCCTCCTGCCCGATCACTTTTGATCGAAGGGACCATCCCACTAGCATCCGTCATGGCGGCTTCACCGCATTGGTTCTCGACCCAATCATCGACGGATTTCATCTCACAAGAGTCCTCATGGACGGCGGCAGTAGCCTGAACCTGCTTTACCAGGATACAGTGCGGAAAATGGGCATACATCCCTCAAGGATTAAGCCCACAAAAACGACCTTTAAAGGCGTTATACCAGGTGTAGAAGCCAACTGTACAGGCTCAGTAACAATTGACGTGGTCTTCGGATCCCCGGTCAATTTCCGAAGCAAAGAGTTAATCTTCGATATAGTCCCGTTTCGCAGTGGCTATCACGCCCTGCTCGGACGAACCGCATTCGCAAAGTTCAATGCGGTTCCTCCGTACGGTCAACGGAAACACCGAACGCTCCCTCGAGATGCCAGGCCCTCGAGGAGTAATCACGGTCAACGGAAACACCGAACGCTCCCTCCGTACGGAGGAGCACACGGCGGCTCTCGCAGCGGAAGTACAAGGTAGCCTTCTTAGGCAATTCTCCAGTCCGGCCGTTAAAAATCCAGACACTGCCAAGCGCGCCCGGAGTAACCCACAGCAGGACCGCCTGGCACGCTCTGAGCAAGCGTAGCAATGCGGCCCCAACCCCAGCTCTCACGACATAGCGAAACCAGTGCCTCGCGTACATAACTACGCCCTTGAAATACCTTGGGCACAGGGGAAGGGGCACAAAACGGCACGCCCAAAATACGGCTTAAAACGTACTAGGGGCTGCCGGATTCTTTTTTTAATTTTTTCTTACTTTCAGGACTCCATACTTCAGACGACCTGTTCGGCAATTCGACTGCCGCACAAACGATGCAAGATCCAGGGAGGCAGACAAGCCATGCCGCATTATGGAACTCCCAGGTGGTCTCTGTTATGAGCAGTATACCTGTTTTGAATACAATTCCGCGGCCTGCCCCTGGTCAGGACATGTTAAATAGTCCAATATCTTTTTTTGCTTATCGCACTATTTGTATCGTTCGGCTTTGATAAATAGCCTCTCTATAAACAATGCATAGCTTTTTGTCTATTTTTTGCATTATCCTCTTTTCACATATATGTTTATTAAATGACATGATTGCACCCGTACACCATGGTACGGCAAACACGCCAGGGGCTTCAGTACCCCTCATTATGGTGTGAGAAGTCCGTACACTTTCACAAGCGCGGCACCCCGAACTTATAGCACTATATGCATCGGCTCCGAATCATAATTTGGGTCAATAGTTGGGTTTGCCCGGCTCCTATGTTTTGGTGCCTTACGTTCCGCTATATCGGCTAAGGTAGCACTAGGAGAACCACTACGATTGTGCCCCGGTTCAGCTGGGTTAAGCACCTCAGTGGAGAAAGCTAAAACTGACTGTCATGATGAGGCGAGAGACCGGTCGTTGTTCGAGAGGTTTTTCGAGTCCCTAAAGACTTATGCCGCTTCGAGCGAGGAGCTGGCTTTGTCCGGCCAAGGCGTGGATAGCGCCCCGAACTCGGTCTTCCGAACTAGGGGCTTCGCCGAAATTTAAAATTATAGAGTTATATGGCTAAGTGAGAGTGTTCAAGCATTATACTCCGATTGCCTGGTTCGTTGTGCTGAGCGCCTCCCTCAAAGGACCCAACTATGGGAAAAAGAGCGCTCAGGTTTATCCCGAACACCCCAGCACTAGTGGCATGGGGGCAGAAGCCGACGACTGGCCATCTCTCAATTTTTTGATAAACAGCCGCACAGAAAGTAATATTTTAAATTCAATAAGCATTGCTTAGCGCATATGAACAAGTTTTCAGCGCACAGGATAAACACGAGCGAGTTCATTCATAAATCACATCCTTGGTACATTCATCCGCCACAAGGCGGGCACCTGCAAGAATATCCTTGTAGTAGTTCTCGGGCTTGCGATGTTCCTTCCCCGGCGGCGGCCCGTCCTTCACAAGCTTCTCACCGTCTAGCTTACCCTAGTGCACCTTTGCATGGGCAAGGGCCCGACGGGCACCTTCGATGCAGACGGAGCGCTTGATGACCTCGAGCCTCGGACAGGCCTCCACCAGCCGCCGCACCAGCCCGAAATAGCTCCCAGGTAGGGCCTCTCCGGGCCACAGCTGAACTATGAAGCCCTTCATGGCCTGTTCGGCCGCCTTGTGGAGCTCGACCAACTATTTCAGCTGGTCGCTCAAGGGCACAAGGTGTCCGGCCTCAGAATACTGAGACCAGAACACCTTCTCCGTCGAGCTGCCCTCTTCAGCTCGGTAGAATGCGGTGGCGTCGGATACGCTGCGGGGAAGATCTGCGAATGCCCCTGGAGAGCTCCAGATTCGGGTAAGTAACAAGTAGTTTACTTTTATATTTCAGCTTTGCATAAAGAATGCCTTACCCGCTGCTATCTTCCTCATCTCCTCCAACTCTTGGAGGGCCTTTTGGGCTTCGGCCTTGGCAGACTTGGCAGTCTAAAGGGCCGTCGCGAGCTCGGATGCTTGGACCTTTGACTCAAGGTCCAAACTCTCATGTTTTTTCATGAGAGCCTGAAGCTCTTGCTGCACCTCGCCGACCTGAGCCCCAAGTCTGTCTCGCTCGGTGCGCTCCGCGGCCGTTTTCTTTTCGGCCTCAGACAGCGCCTGCTTAAGGGTCGCCACCTTAGTCGTGGCCCCTACAATAAGCAGTACGATCCTGTTATTTTTTTGCACTCACACCTTTTTATAGGCTCTTTTTCTGTAAGGTATTTCTTACCTTCTTTCTCCTCGAGCCGCCGCTTGGCAAGGCCGAGCTCTTGCTCGGTCCGCTCGAGGTCCTGCTTCAGGACACCCACCTCCACAGTCAGTGCGGCGGTGGATAGCAGCGAAGCCTGCATATGCATATTGACTCTTTTTTGTTAGACTCCTGCGATATTTAATAGATCCTCTATTCGGCTTTTCTTTCCAAACACCAAACACAGCATCAGGGGCTACTGTCTATGCGGTAATATTTTTTACATATTTTTACTTACCTCGAAGCCTGTTAGAAGGCTAGCACAAGCTTTAGTCAGTCCGCTCTTGGCGGACCGAACCTTCTGGATCACCGTACTCATAATAGTACGGTGCCCCTCGTCGATGGAGGCGTCGTCAAGCACCTCCAGCAGATTGTCCGGCACCTCCAGTTGGACGGAGGCCGCCGGCTCAGAAGGCTTGCTCCTCTTGGAAGGAGTTCGCCTACCGCGGTCCAGAACTATGGAAGATTCTGGCGCGGTGTCTGGCATAAAGCTGGACTTGGAGCCCTGGGGGGCCTTATCCCCTTCACTCCTGGAGTCCGGGAGGTTGCCTTGCGGCTCCTCCGGGACCACCTCCTCCTGCCCCGGAGCTTGTCGTGATGCCACTTCGGCGTCGTCTGCAGTGTGGGGGGAGACAGCGGGCGGAACTGAGTTCATGTCCGATGAGTCCAGGGAGCCGCTCGACGATTCATTGAATTCGGCCCGGGGCGGGCTGCATAATCACGTTCGACATTAGGGAAAGCTGTGCAACAAAGGAACATCATGAGTTACTATGATATCCGAACTTACGATTTCGCCGGACGCTTGGCCCTGTTTGGCCACTCCTCTTCGCCCTCTTCGTCGTCGGGGGAGTAGTCCGGCGGAGGGGTCTTCCTTTTCCTAGACTCCTTGGCCTCCCCCGTTGGGGCGGCCTTCCTCTTCTCTCCTCCCTCCGCTGAGGGGTGAGAGTTTTCTTCTCCCTCCTTGTTTTCACGGGAAGAGGGTGTCTCGGACTCGTCGGATGACGAGTCCGACACCACCATGTTACGGGCACTCTTTCGAGTCCCCGTGGTCTTCTTCTTCTTGGCCTTCTTCTCCGGCACCACATAAGGCGCCGGAACCAGCAACTTCACTAGTAGAGCTGGGCTAGGTCTTCGGGGAGCGGAGCCGGACAGTTAATCGGTCCGGATATCGCCCGCCAAGCCTGTCAAAGGTAAGGGAGTTTAGATCCCACATAGAGTCAAACTATGAAAAAAGCTTAACATCCTGTAAAAGGTGAAGATAGCTTACCTCGCTAGCGTGACGCTGCAAGCTGTATCCGCGGTCCTCGGAAGCGGATGAGGGAGCCTCGGCGCCCTTGAATAGCACCTTCCAGGCATCTTCGTACGTCGTGTCGAAGAGCCTGCTAAGGGTTTGGTGCTGCGCCGGGTCGAACTCCCATAGATTAAAATCCCGTTGTTGGCACGGGAGGATCCGGCGGACGAGCATAACCTGGGTTACATTAACAAGCCAGATTGGCTTGTTCACCAGGGACTGGATGCATTTTTGCAATCCGGTCACCTCTTTTTCGTCACCCCACGACAGGCCCGTCTCTTTCCAGGACATAAGCCGCGTGGGGAGTTCGGATCGGAACTCGAGGGCTGCGATCCATTTCGGATCGCGTGGCTCGGTGATGTAAAACCACCCGGATTGCCACCCCTTTAGGGTCTCCACAAAAGAGCCCTCGAACCATAGGACGTTGGCCATCTTGCCCGCCATGGCGCCTCCGCACTCCGCCTGGCTGCCGCGCACCACCTTGGGCTTGACATTGAAGGTCTTGAGCCAGAGGCCGAAATGAGGGCGGACGCGGAGGAAAGCCTCGCACACGACGATAAACGCCGAGATGTTGAGGATGAAGTTCGGGGCCAGATCATGGAAATCCAGGCCGTAGTAGAACATGAGCCCCCGGAACAATGGGTGGAGTGGAAAACCCAGTCCGCGGAGGAAGTGGGGAAGAAATACTACCCTCTGATGAGGCCTCGGGGTGGGGAGAAGCTGCCCCTTTTCGGGAAGTCGGTGCGCCATGTCCTTAGACAGGTATCCGACCTTCCTTAGCTTCTTGACTTGGCCCTCCGTAGCGGAGGAGACCATCCACTTGCCTCCTGCTCCGGACATTGCTGGAGAAGGTTGAGGTGGGAAGTGCGGGCTTGGGCGCTGGAGCTCGAGCGCGCAGGAGATGGATAGGCAAAGGAGGAAGAAGGCGTGGGTAAAAAGGTGGATCCTTATCCCCTTATATGGGCGGATGCGGTTGTGCGTCCCCACCAGCCTAGTAAAACTCGCTTGCCTCCCAAGCGCCGTGATAAAGGCGCGGTTGGGTTACCCATGTCCGTATTGATGAGAATCCCGTAAAAGGGGTACACGATCTCTGCTTTGACAAGACATGCCAAGGAAACCGCCTCGCAAAACATGCTGAGGTGGAAAAGTAAAAACGATTCGAGTAAAGGACTTGGTCGTAGTGCGATGACGCACTGCGGAATACGTCAGCAGATTTGATTTGTGTTAATATTATTCTCTCTATGGCAATATGTGGAAACTTATTTTGCAGAGCCGGACACTACTCTTGGTGTTTACAATCTTCTATGAAGGACTTGGAGGAGGAACCCGCCTTGCAATGCCGAAGACAATCTGCGCGCCGGACTCGTCGTCATTGAAGCCTGGTTCAGGGGCTACTGAGGGAGTCCTAGATTAGGGGGTGTTCGGGTAGCCGGACTATACCTTCAGTCGGACTCCAGGACTATGAAGATACAAGATTGAAGACTTCATCCCATGTCCGAAAGGGACTTTCCTTGGCGTGGAAGGCAAGCTTGGCGATGCGGATATTCAAGATCTCCTACCATTGTAACCAACTCTGTGTAACCCTAACCCTATCCTGTGTCTATATAAACCGGAGGGTTGTAGTCCGTAGGACATCAACTCCATATACAACAATCATACCATAGGCTAGCTTCTAGGGTTTAGCCTCCTTGATCTTGTGGTAGATCTACTCTTGTACTACCCATATCATCAATATTAATCAAGCAGGAGTAGGGTATTACCTCCATCGAGAGGGCCCGAACCTGGGTAAAAACATCATGTCCCTTGTCTCCTATTACCATCCGGCCTTGACGCACATTTCGGGACCTCCTACCCGAGATCCGCCGATTTTGACACCGACAACAATTTCAATAGAATGCATATGATTTGGAGAGATAGAGTTTGAGTTAGAAAGCATAGAGAGGTTAGGGTCTGATCACATTCACTTAGTTCAGAAGATTCAACGAGAAGACATAGCTATAAGTGAATGCTGTAGAGGACAAAACACTATGTATATATATATATATGAAAAAGACAATCAAACCAACATAGTGAAGATAATCATGAGGACAAGTTGAGAATGAAGACAAAAAAAATGTGAAGACATAGCAAATGTAATGCCATGGGTAAAACACTTCAAACAGAAGAATTTGGTGGTGGCGTTACCCATCGTATAGGAAGTATTAGACCCAGACACGGCGCACAATTATCGTGGCGCTCCGAAGTCAAATTCCACATTAATGTATTCACACTTAGAATGTATGTCTTCATTGATTGAAGATATACTTTACTTCGTGTGTTGCACATCTAAGTCGTCAATATGCATAAGTGTTAGGATGTGTGCCTGATCACAGGACATTTGAGGATTCCAAGATATTTAGCTCACACCGTAACTTGCAAAATCTCTTCTCATCCAAGGGCTTGGTGAAGATATCTGCCAATTGCTCTTCAGTGTTGACGTGTATGATATCAATATCTTCCTTCACAACATGATCTCTAAGAAAGTGATGACGAATTTCAATGTGCTTTGTCTTCGAGTGCTGAACTGGGTTGTTGGCGATCTTGATGGCGCTTTCGTTGTTGCAGTAGAGTGGCACTTGCTTCAGATGAATGCCATAGTCTTTGAGTGTTTGCTTCATCCACAGAAGCCGAGTGCAGCAAGATCCAGCAGCAATGTATTTAGATTCAGCAGTGGAGAGAGATACACAGTTCTGCTTCTTTGAAGACCAACATACAAGTGATCGTCCCAGAAAATGACATGTGCCTGATGTAGACTTGCAATCCACCTTGTCACCAGCATAATCAGCATCCGAGAAACCAACCAAATCAAACTCTAAGCCCTTTGGATACCATAATCCTAGAGTTGGGGTGTAAGCCAAATATCGAAGAATTCGCTTCACAGCTTGCGATTCCTTTGGTGCCGCTTGGAGTCGAGCACACATGCAAACACTAAGCATAATATCTGGCCTAGATGCACATAGATAAAGTAAAGAACCAATCATGGAGTGGTATACCTTTTGGTCGAACTCTTTACCATTGTCGTCGGGACCTAGATGATGTTTGGCTGGCATTGGCATCGTGAAGCCTTTGCAGTCTTGCATACCAAACTTCTTCAGGCAATCTTTGAGATACTTCTCTTGAGATATAAAGATGCCCTTGTGTTGCTAACGTATTTGAAGACCAAGGAAGAACTTCAGCTCACCCATCATTGACATCTGATATTGCTCTTGCATGATATATCCAAACTCTTCACTGTATTTCTGATTGGTGCAGCCGAAGATTATGTCATCCACATATATTTGGCACACAAACAGTTCACCATCATATGTCTTCGTGAAGAGAGTGGGGTCGAGGGAACCAGATTTGAAGCCTTTGCTCTTCAGGAAGTCTTTGAGTGTGTCGTACCAAGCCCGAGGGGCTTGTTTGAGGCCACACAGTGCCTTGTTGAGCTTGTACACCATGTCAGGATGTTTTGGATCTTCAAAGCCAGGCGGTTGTGCAACATACACTTCTTCTTCAATCTTGCCATTGAGAAAAGCACTTTTCACATCCATTTGATATAGAAGTATGTTATGATGATTTGCATAGGCCAGCAGTATGCGTATGGCTTCAAGTCTAGCCACAGGAGCAAATGTTTCATCGAAGTCAATCCCCTCAACTTGAGTGTATCCTTGAGCAACGAGACGAGCTTTGTTTCTGACAACTTGACCATGCTCGTCTTGCTTGTTGCGATATATCCATTTGGTGCCTATTATATTGTGCTTCCGAGGATCAGGACGCTTAACCAGTTCCCATACATTATTCAGCTCAAACTGTTGAAGCTCTTCTTGCATAGCTTGAATCCTTTCAGGTTCCATGAAGGCTTCTTCAACTTTCTTGGGTTCTGTTATTGAGAGGAATGCGAAGTACCCACAGAAATTTGCTAGCTGAGTTGCCCTTGAACGAGTGAGTGGACCAGGTGCATTGATGCTATCGATTATTCTCTCAATCTGCACTTCATTTGCAACACGAGGATGTATAGGACGAAGATTTTGCTCTTGCTGATCATCGTCATCGTTAGAGGGATTGTCTTCAGGCTGAGCATTGTCTTCAGGTTGTTCAGGTGCGGAGATGATAAGTTCCTCTTCAGGTTGTGCTTCAGAAGGTATGATTTCTCCAGTTCCCATAAGTTTGATTGATTCACTGGATGGAACTTCATCTAGCACATTTGGCAGTTGCTCTCTTTGTGAGCCGTTAGTTTCATCGAACCGCACATCCACTGTTTCAACCACTTTATAATGAAAGAGATTGAAAACTCTGTAGGAGTGCGAATCCTTTCCATATCCAAGCATAAAACCCTCATGTGCTTTTGGTGCAAACTTTGAAGTGTGATGTGGATCCTTGATCCAGCACTTGGCGCCAAATACTCTGAAGTAGCTGACATTTGGCTTCTTGCCAGTAAGGAGCTCATAGGATGTCTTGTTCAGAAGCTTGTGAAGATAAACACGGTTGATGATATGGCATGCAGTGTCAATGGCTTCAGGCCAGAATTTTCTTGGAGTCTTGTATTCATCAAGCATCGTTCGAGACATCTCAATAAGTGTTCCATTCTTGCGTTCGACGACGCCATTCTGCTGTGGCGTGTACGGAGCTGAGAATTCATGTGTGATGCCCAAGGTATCAAGATATGTATCAAGGCCAGTGTTCTTGAATTCAGTGCCAATGTCACTTCTGATGTGCTTTATCTTGGCGCCATAGTTGTTCATTGCTTGATTGGCGAAGCATCTGAAGACATCCTGCACTTCAGTATTGTAAAGGATTATATGCACCCAACTATATCTTGAATAATCATCAACAATGACAAAGCCATAGAGACAAGCAGTAGTAGTAAGAGTTGAGTAATGAGTGAGACCGAAAAGATCCATGTGTAGCAGTTCGAAGGGTTGAGTCATTGTCATGATTGTCTTCGGGGGATGCTTGGCCCTCATCATCTTTCCTGCTTCACAGGCACCGCATAAGTGATCCTTATTGAACTTGACGCCCTCGATGCCTATGACATGCTTCTTCCTTGCAAGAGTGTGGAGGTTCCTCATGCCAGCATGCCCTAGCCTTCGATGCCAGAGCCAGCATTCAGAAGCTTTTGCTAGAAGACATACTACAAGTTGTGGTCCTGCTGAGAAATCTACCACGTACAAATCATCTTTCCGATACCCTTCAAACACTAGAGACTTGTCAGATTCCATTAGTACAAGGCAACGATATTTTCCAAACATCACAATCATGTTTAAATCACAAAGCATTGAGACAGGCATTAAGTTGAAACCAAGGGATTCAACAAGCATGACTTTATCCATGTGTTGATCCTTTGAGATTGCAACTCTACCTAGACCCAATACCTTGCTTTTACCAGTGTCAGCAAATGTGATGTGACTTTTGTCAGATGGACGTAAAGTTGAGTCCATGAGAAGGCTTCGCTTGCCAGTCATGTGATTTGTACACCCACTATCAATAATCCATTCTGAAGCAGCTGGTGTCGTACCCTTGGCACCGCGTGCCATGAAGCAGTAGGAGGGAGCGAAGTAGTCCTTGTCATTTGCATCGGTGTCGGTGATGAAGTCATTGTCTTCAGTGTTGAAGATGGACTAGGCAACATATGTTGTAGCCAGACTAGCAACGCCAGAGTCGGACTCCTCCTCAGACTCCACCTCCGCCTCCTCAGAAGCGGACTCATCCTCAGAGTCCATTTCCTTGCCAACAAACGCACGTGCCTTGCCAGATGAGCTCTTCTTGTGTGATGAAGACTTGGAGGAAGACTTGGAAGAAGATTTTGAGTATTTCTTCTTGTTCTTGTCGTCAGAGTCATACTCCTTTCTCTTCTTCTTCTTCTTGTTCTCATTGTCCCACTGTGGACACTCAGAGATGTAGTGGCCAGGTTTCTTGCTCTTGTGACATGTTCTCTTCTTGTAGTCATGAGCAGAAGCTTCATCATTCCTTGAGCTTGATCGTGAAGACTTTCTGAGGCTTTTCTTCTTGGTGAATTTTTGGAACTTCTTCACAAGCATAGCAAGCTCCCTTCCAATGTCTTCAGGATCATCAGAACTGCTGTCAGATTCTTCTTCAGATGAGGAGACAGCCTTTGCCTTCAAGGCACGAGTTCGCCCATAGTTGGGACCGTAGATGTCTCTTTTCTCAGAAAGCTGAAACTCGTGTGTGTTGAGCCTCTCAAGTATGTCAGACGGATCGAGTGTCTTGAAACCAGGACGTTCTTGAATCATCAAGGCTAGTGTGTCATACGAACTGTCAAGTGATCTCAGGAGTGTCTTGATGACTTCACGCTTGGTGATCTCAGTAGCGCCGAGGGCTTGAAGCTCATTTGTGATGTCAGTGAGTCGATCAAACGTGAGCTGGACATTCTCATTGTCATTCCTCTTGAAGCGGTTGACGAGGTTGCGAAGGACACTGATTCTCTGAACTCTCTGGGTTGAGACGCCTTCGTTGACCTTGGATAGCCAGTCCCAGACTAGCTTAGATGTTTTCAAGGCACTCACGCGGCCATACTGTCCATTGGTCAGATGGCCACAAATGATATTCTTGGCAGTAGAGTCTAGTTGAATGAACTTCTTGACATCAGCGGCAGTGACACCTTCTCCAGCCTTGGGAACGCCGTTCTTGACGACATACCATAGGTCGACATCAATGGCTTCAAGATGCATGCGCATCTTATTCTTCCAGTAGGGATATTCTGTTCCATCGAAGACGGGGCACACAGCAGAGACTTTAATTATCCCTGCAGTTGACATAGCTAAAACTCCAGGTGGTTAAACCGAATCACACAGAACAAGGGAGTACCTTTCTCTGATACCAATTGAAAGAGCTAGTGATTGACTAGCGGGGGGGTGAATAGGCGATTTTTATGAAAGTCTTCAAAAAATGTAAGTTTCGAAGACAAACGATAGAAATAAACCTATTATCATGCAGCGGAAGGTAGACTACACTAGGTTAACCATAGTCATGTATTCAATGAAGTGAGAGCACAATAACTAATGGCATCTAGGCAGTAAGGATCAGGTAGGAAGATATTGTGAAGCCAATCAGAACAAGCAGTCACTCAGTGAAGACAGAGGATAATGCAATCATACAATAACTTCACTAGGACCAACAGTAAGTTAAGCGAAGGGAGGGATGAAACCAGTGACTCGTTGAAGACAATGATTTGTTGGACCAGTTCCAGTTGCTGTGACAACTGTACGCCTGGTTAGGGAGGCTAAGATTCAACTCAGAAGACCTCGTCTTCACCTTATTCCCCTTGAGCTAAGGACACCCAGTCCTCGCCCAATCACTCTGGTAAGTCTTCAAGGTAGACTTCCAAACCTTCACAGACTTCGTTCACCGGCGATCCACAATGACTCTTGGATGCTCAGAACACGATGCCTAACCGGCTGGAGGATTCACAGTTCTCAAGTGTAATAAGTCTTCATATCACACAGACAAGAAGACTTAAGTGATGCCTAACACTCTTTGGCTCTGGGTGGTTAGAGCTTTATCCTCTCAAGGAATTCTCTCTCAAAGGCTTCGAGGTGGGTTGCTCTCAAACGACAAAAGCCGTACTTTAACTCTGAGTAGCCAACCATTTATGGTTGTAGGGGGTGGGCTATTTATAGCCACTAGGCAACCCGACCTGATTTGTTCGAAATGACCCTGGGTCACTAAGGAACTGACACGTGTTCCAACGGTCAGATTTCAAACACACACGGCAACTTTACTTGGGCTACAAGCAAAGCTGACTTGTCCGACTCTGGACAAGATTCGCTCTCATAGTCTTCACTCGAAGACATAGGATTTTGGTTAAGCATCACTTCAGTCATTCTGACTGGTTCTCTTGGACCCCACTTAACAGTACGGTGGTTCCTATGACTCAACAAAGAATAAAAAGAACTACGAAAGATCTAAGTCTTCGCGCTCCATAGTCTTCATGCGATGTCTTCTCTTGTTATAGTCTTCAATGTGAATGTCTTCACATACCACGTTTGACTTCAATGTCTTCATACATTTTTAGGGGTCATCTCTGGTAGGAAAACCGAATCAATGAGGGACTTCTACCTGTGTTATCCTGCAATTCTCACAAACACATTAGTCCCTCAACTAGGTTTGTCGTCAATACTCCAAAACCAACTAGGGGTGGCACTAGATGCACTTACACAATATCATCTATTGACCAGATCTTCTGCATCAGCATCAGCCGTCAACCAGTAAAAACCGTGACGAAACGCCTTGGCCACTAAAGATTTTGACCCGGCGTGATGACCACAATCGCCTTCATGGATCTCATGAAGGATTTCTTGACCTTCTTCGGGGGAAACACACCGTTGAAACGCTTCAGAAACACTGCGATGAAATAACTCTCCATCCGAAATCGTCATGGACTTAGACCGTCGGGTTATCTGTCGAGCCAGGGTCTCATCCGCTGGCAACTCTCCCTGGGTCATGTAAGCCAAGAACGGCACCGTCCAATCTAGGATGACATGAAGAGCCGCCACCAACTGCGCCTCCGGGTCAGGAACAGCTAAATCTTCTTCAGTTGGCAACTTGACAGAGGGGTTATGCAAAACATCTAAAAAGG
The DNA here is from genome assembly GCF_002162155.2 of Triticum dicoccoides. Taxonomy (NCBI): domain Eukaryota; kingdom Viridiplantae; phylum Streptophyta; class Magnoliopsida; order Poales; family Poaceae; genus Triticum; species Triticum dicoccoides. The sequence goes on from NC_041384.1 coordinate 167,055,308, forward strand.
TGTTGGGTGGTACCGGCTTACGCTGAGACCCCAGCCGGCTCAAAGCATCAGCTGCTTCATTTTTCCGACGGTCAATGTGTTCCAACTGATAACCTTTAAAATATCCTGCAACAGCGTCAACCTCTCGGCGATAAGCCACCATGAGAGGGTCTTTGGAACCCCACTTGCCAGATACTTGTTGGGCCACTAGATCTAAGTCACCAAGACATCTGACCCGGCTCAATCTCATCTCCTTTGCCACTCGAAGATCAGGGAGCAGTGCTTCATATTCTGCTGCATTGTTAGTGCATGGAAACATCAACCGTAACACATAACAAAATTTATCACCTCGTGGGGAAGTTAATACAACTCCAGCCCTCGAGCCTTCCAATTGCATGGATCCATCAAAATGAATAGTCCAATATGTGTTGTCCGGCTTCTCTTCTGGCATCTGCATCTCTATCCAGTCATTGATGAAGTCAACCAAGGTTTGAGACTTAATTGCAGTATGTGGAACATACTTCAGCCCATGAGACCCAAGCTCAATTGCCCACTTGGCAACTCGCCCTGTGGCTTCTCTGTTTTGAATAATATCCCCCAAAGGGGCAGAGCTGACCACAGTGATTGGATGTCCCTGAAAGGAATGCTTAAGCTTCCGGCTTGCCATGAACACCCCATAAACAAGCTTCTGCCAATGTGGATATCGTTGCTTGGATTCAATTAGCACTTCACTAACATAATAAACCGGCCGCTGAACCGGATGCTCTTTGCTAGCCTCTTTGCGCTCTACCACCATAGCCACACCAACAACCCGTGAGTTGGTAGCCACGTATAACAATAGCGGCTCTTTCTCAATTGGAGCAGCTAGGACCGGCGGCTCAGCCAGTTGTGCCTTCAGATTCTCAAAAGCGGCGGTCGCAGCATCGCTCCAAACAAAAAACATCTGTTTTCTTCATCAACTGATACAGAGGCATAGCCTTTTCCCCTAACCGGCTTATGAACCGGCTCAAAGCGGCCACACGACCCGCCAGTCATTGAACATCATTGACACAGGTTGGTTTGGCTAGAGATGTAATTGCCTTGATTTTCTCCGGGTTAGCTTCAATACCTCGGTTAGACACCAGAAAACCCAAGAGCTTGCCGGCTGGCACTCTAAAAACACACTTGGTCGGGTTAAGCATCATCTTGTAAACCCGAAGATTATCAAAAGTCTCTTTCAGGTCTGTGACCAAGGTTTCCTCTTCCCTGGATTTCACCACTATATCATCCACATAGGCATGAACATTGCCCCCAATCTGATTGTGAAGACAATTCTACACACACCGCTGGTAAGTCGTCTGGGCACTCTTAAGCCCGAAAGGCATAGACACATAGCAGAAAGCCCCAAAAGGAGTTATGAACGATGTCTTTTCTTGATCCTTGACTGCCATCTTAATCTGATGATAACCGAAGTAAGCATCTAAGAAACTCAACCGTGCACAACCCGCTCTAGCATCAATGATCTGATCACTACTGGAAAGAGCAAAAGGATCAGCCAGACAAGCTTTGTTCAAATCTGTGTAATCCACACACATATGCCAGGTGCCATTCTTTTTGAGTACAAGCACCGGGTTAGCTAACCATTTTGGGTGAAAGACCTCCACAATGAACCCGGCTGCCAAGAGCCGGGCCACCTCTTCTCCGATGGCCTTGCGCCTTTCTTCATTGAACTGCCGGAGAAACTGTCTAACAGTTTAAACTTTGGATCGATATTAAGAGTGTGCTCAGCGAGTTCCCTCGGGACACCCGGCATGTCTGAATGTTTCCATGCAAAGATGTCCCGGTTCTCACGGATGAACTCGATGAGCGCGCTTTCCTATTTCGGATCCAAGTTTGCGCTGATAATGAACTATTTGGATGAATCGCCAGGCACAAACTCAACCATCTTAGTGTCATCAGCTGATTTGAATTTCAACTCTAGCTCATGCTCTGTTGTTGATTTATTTAATGACGTCATGTCCGCCGGGTCAACATGATCCTTGTAGAATTTCAATTCCTCTGTTGCACAAACAGATTCAGCATAGGTAGCATCCCCTTCTTCACATTCCAAGGCTATCTTCCGGCTCCCATGGACTGTAATGGTGCCCTTGTGACCCGGCATCTTGAGCTGCAAATATACGTAACACGGCCGAGCCATGAACTTGGCATAAGCCGGCCGCCCAAACAGAGCATGATACGGGCTTTTGATTTTAACCACTTCAAAGGTTAATTTTTCTGCTCTGGAGTCATACTCATCCCCAAAGGCTACTTCCAGCTCGATCTTACCAACTGGGTATGCCGACTTACCAGAAAAACAGTGTTGGGTTGTTTAAGGTTTTTGTCCGTCAATCCCATCCGGCGGAACATCTCATAGTAAAGGATGTTGATGCTGCTGCCTCCATCCATGAGTACCTTAGTAAACTTATACCCACCAACCTGAGGTGCCACTACCAAAGCCAAGTGATCCAGATTATCAACCCGGGGCGGGTGATCCTCTCTGCTCCACACAATAGGCTGCTCCGACCAACGTAAATAACATGGAATTGCCGGCTCAATGGCATTGACGGCTCTCTTGTGGAGCTTCTGGTCCCTCTTACATAAACTGGTAGTAAAGACATGATACTGTCTGCTTCTCAACTGCTTTGGGTTGCTCTGATAGCCGAATTGTTGTTGTTGGTGATTCCCCTGGTCATGTTGCTGATTATATCCTCCTTGGTGACCAGGATAACCCTGACCGTGAAAACCTCCTCCGCTTGAACCGGCGCCCGGGCCCTGAAAGCCGCCTCCACCTGAGCCGCCACCTGGGCCGTGACCCCAATCAAATGCATTTGAATTTTTAAATGCCTTCATGATTGTGCAATGTTTCCACAAGTGGGTGGCTGGTTTCTCCCGGGTGCCGTGCTTCGGACAAGGTTCGTTCAACAACTGCTCAAGGGTGGGGCCTGACCCGCCCGATCGAGGGGGTTATCTGCCCTTGCGCCGCTGATTACCACCCTGTGCATTGGTATTGGCAACAAATTCATCAGCCTTACGTTTATTACCTCCTTGATTCGCTGGGTTATGCTGGCGACCCTTGCCATTGCCGTTCTTCTTTCCCTTCGTTGCCTTTTCTTCGTCAGACACTGGGTCTTTGGTGGTATCAGAGTCAGCATACTTGACAAGAGCCGCCATCAACGTCCCCATGTCGTTATAGTCACGTTTAAGCCACCCCAACTTCTGCTTCAGAGGTTCAAAGTGACAATTTTTCTCCAACATCAAAACTGCTAAGCCGGTATCCATCTTATCAGATGAATGCATTATCTCCTTGACCCGGCGCACCCAATGGGTTGTGGATTCTCCGTCCTCTTGCTTGCAATTGGTTAGGTCCACAATCGACATTGGTTGCTTACACGTGTCCTTAAAGTTCTGGATGAATCGTGCTTTCAACTCCGCCCATGAGCCGATAGAATTAGGTGGCAATCCCTTCAACCAGGTCCGAGCCGTTCCATCCAACATCATGGTAAAATACTTGGCCATTGCAGCATCGCTAACCTCCAACAGCTCCATAGCCATCTCATAACTCTCAATCCAAGCCCCCTGTTGTAAGTCGGCCGTGTAATTAGGCACTTTACGAGGCCCCTTGAAATCCTTGGGCAACCGCTCATTGCATATGGCTGGGACCAGGCAAGGTACACCTCCGGTTCTTGTGGCCACTCCTACCTCAACCGAGGTTGCTGGATAAGCCGGAAAGGGTTGGTGAGCTATCTGTTCTGCTGCTATCTGAGCCACTCGTTCCGCCTCTTGACGAATCCTCTCCTGATCCGCCAAGTTAAGGGCTCCAGCCCGTACTGGCGCATGCCTGTATGGCCGGTTGTGGTGTTGAGCATTGCTTGACATCTCTGCGGACTCCATGTGCCTATTGTAACTCAGGCTCCGGCTTGGGCAAGGAGTTGAATGAATCCTGTCTCGACTGTAGGAGTATGCACCCTCCTGAGACAAAGCTGTCTGAAGTAGTTCTCTTGCCCTCCGAGTTTCAGTCGCTGTTGGCGAGTCGCCTTCCATTGGGAGAGCCGCCAAACGAGCCGATGTTGCGATGAGATTTTCCATAGGGTTAGAGAAGTGACCCGGGGGTGTTGATACATAACGAGGAGGAGTTGTATTCATGCGAGGCGGATCCATGGCGCGTGGCTGAACTGGTGCGCCGGGCGTCGTGACCCGGTTTGCCTCTGGCGGGTTGCTCCCCCCAGATCCGGGTGTATGGAACAGGTTCCTCGGATCCAGCGTTAAAGGCAGACGTGACTGAGTTTTCTGATGCCTCCTCATGACCTCGTTTGATGCATTAAGATCCACCGAGAGCCGGAAGGTTTCTGCTTGAAGCTGCTGAGCACGAGCATCCAAAGCTGCTCGTTCTGCTGCCATCCGGGTTTCCTCCGCGGCTAGATTTTCCTTAGCTTGCACCATCTCCTCCCGCACGCGTGCCACTTCTGCGTCAGGCTGGGTTTTATCCGCTGGCTCTATCGCAGCGGTTAACAGAGTCGTCAACATATCCATGAGGTCCATTAGAACCTGAGCCGGGGGCACGCAGGGTCTCCTGACCCAGCTGCTGCCGACCTGGTACTTGCTACTGCCGCCGCGATGGAGTTCTGTCCGGGCTGCGTCCCCGCCATGAAGACTCTGTCCCAATTCGGCAGCTCAAGGGGGTCCGGAATACTGCTGCCATCGGAACAGTCCCCGAGCATGCCGTCTTGTAGTTGGTACAACGAATCTGTCTCACCTGTTGATGAGGTAGAATCAGAGCAGATGGCCGTCTCCCCGCCTTCCATCGATCCTTCGGAGTATTCACCGCCATGGATGCAGCGCACGAAGGCTTGCTTCACGACAGATTGAACACGGCCAGACCGCGCACGCTGAGCCGTTTCGATGAGGTTGGTGTGGATGTCCGGCTCAGGGCCTGACTCACCGATCCGGCCGATGAAGATGTGAATTCCGCCGAAGGGGACCCGCTACCCGTACTCGATCGAGTCGGCCTCGGGGCCCCAGCCTTCATCATCGATGTAGAGTTTTCCGCGACGACTCTTGGTCATTCGGCCCACAGCGTATCCCTTGAGCCCTTCGAAATTGCCCTTCAAGAACTCAAATCCACTGTGCGCTGGCCCCACGGTGGGCGCCAACTATCGTGGAGTTGACATGGCAGATGTCCTAGAGCAAGGACTTAGACGTAGGGCCATCGCACTAGGAAGCTTAAAGGGGTTGATCGGGACAAAGGACACACGAGAGAGTTTTTATACTAGTTCGGCCCCTTACGATGAAGGTAAAAGCCTACGTCTAGTTGGGATTGGTATTGCTGAGGTTTCGATCTCCAAGAGGCTCAACTCGCCGGCTTGGTTATCGACTTGGTTGTTTCTTACCATAAACTACCACCGGGTCGTCCCCTTATATACACGGGTTGACGCCTGGTGGCCTACAGAGTCTCGGCCGGCTCATAATCGTGTCCGGCTCAGTGACTTCCTTTACATGCCTTTCTGTACAAGTATTTCCTTATATATGGCGGTTTGTAGTATCAGGCCTTAAGCCGGCCCTAGGCCTTTGGGCCTTTTATACATTTAGTAAACTATCATCTTGAATGTTTATCGGGCTTCTTCTGTAACCCGCCATCAGGGCTGACCCGGCCCCTCCTGGGCGGCTCATACTGGTAGTAATATCCCCAACAGATTTGTTGCATGACAAGATGTCTCAACCGCTTCCACCCAAAAGTGTTTTGGCGTCTTGTACTCATCAAGCATCGTTCTTGCCATCTCGATAAGAGTCCGATTCTTCCTCTCAACGACTCCATTTTGTTGAGGTGTGTACGTAGCCGAGAACTCATGTGTACTCCCTTCTTCGTCAAGAAAGGTGTCCACATTTGTGTTCTTGAACTCCATTCCGTTGTCGCTCCGAAGCTTCTTGATCTTCACGTCAAATTGGTTTTGGGCCTTCCTAGCATAGTTTTTGAAGATCTTTTGGACCTGCGATTTGTCATCAAGAAAGAACACCCACATAAATCTTGAAAAATCATCAACTATGACTAGACCAAATGAGTTACCGCCAAGACTCTTGTAGGCATTTGGACCAAAGAGATCCATGTAAAGTAGCTCTAGTGGTCTTCTTGTGGTCATGATGTTCTTAGCGCAATGACTTCCTCCAACTTGTTTCCCTGCTTGACAAGCACTACAAAGTCTATCATTGTCAAATATGACATCGTTAACGCCAAGGATATGATTTCCTTTAATGAGTTTGTCAAGGTTTCACATGCCCACATGGCCTAGCCTTCTATGCCACAACCAGCCTTTTGAATATTTAGCAATTAAGCAAGTTCTAGGTTGAGCCTTTTTAGTGAAATCAACAATGTAAAGATCTCCTCTACGTATACCGGTAAAGACCATTTTATGATTATCTCTACGAAACACTTGGCAGTCTAGTTCAGTAAATAGGACATTGAAACCGAAATCAGCAAGTCTAGATACTGAATGTAAGTTGTAGCCAAGAGATTCAACGAGCATGACATTTTGTATGGAGCTATCATGTGAGATGGCCACCTTACCAAGGCCAACCACCTTACCCTTTGAATTATCACCAAAAGTGACGTACTTTCGAGGGCCTTCGTTTCCAGCAAGCTCACAGAACATGTCTTTATCTCCGGTCATATGATCAGTACATCCACTATCAAGGACCCATTCCTTTCCTCCAGCCATGTAGCCGCGAAGATTTGCCATAAGACCAAAGTGTCTCGTCGCATCATCGAGATCATAGTCACTATCATCATCCTCATCATAGTATCCATTTTCAACATCATTTTGTGATTGATAAATTCCTAGAGAGGGTAATTCATTAGACAAATGATCATTTCTATAGTTATCTTTATGAATTCTAATAGCTCTGGAAATGATATTTCTAATGATTCCAACATCTCATTTGGCACTCGTAATTAAGATTAGTAAGCTCAAATAAGCAGTCACCAAATTTGGGATCACTAGAATTCATCTTACTCAAAGCAATAGACTTATGGAGAATTTCATCTAGATCTTTCAAGGAATAATTTGGAAAGAGTTCCTCAAGAAATTTCCATATGGTGTAGGCACAATTAAGAGTAGGCAAACATCCAATCAAGTTTCTAGGAAAGCCTCTAGTGATAAGATTAATAGTTCTAAGATTGCGAATCATGTCAATTGATTCATCAAGGGTAGGATGCATGGGATCAACATGAGGTGCACAAGGGATAGCAATATACTTGCTCAAATGATAATTCATTGAAAATCTCAAGCATTTCATTTTTCCAATCATGGAAATATTCTCCATCAAGAATAGGTGGTGCTATTGTACATCCATGTTGATGGAGACTTCAACCCACGAAGGGTAACGGTTGCACGAGTCCATGGAGGGCTCCACCCATGAAGGGTCCACGAAGAAGCAACCTTGACTATCCCATCATGGCCATCGCCCTCGAAGGACTTGCCTCACTAGCGGTAGATCTTCACGAAGTAGGCGATCTCCTTGCCCTTACAAACTCCTTGGTTCAACTCCACAATCTTGTCGGAGGCTCCCAAGTGACACCTAGCCAATCTAGGAGACACCACTCTCCAAGAAGTAACAAATGGTGTGTTGATGATGAACTCCTTGCTCTTGTGCTTCAAATGATAGTCTCCCCAACACTCAACTCTCTCTCACAGGATATGGATTTGGTGGAAAGAAGATTTGAGTGGAAAGCAACTTGGGGAAGGCTAGAGATCAAGATTCATATGGTGGGAATGGAATATCTTGGCCTCAACACATGAGTAGGTGGTTCTCTCTCAGAAAATGTGTATTGGAAGTGTAGGTATGTTCTGATGGATCTCTCTATGAATGAAGAGTGGGTGGAGGGGTATATATAACCTCCACAAAAAAACTAACTGTTACACACAATTTACCAATCTCGGTGGGACCGAATTGATAAACTCAGTCGGACCGATTTAGCAAATCTAGTGACCGTTAGGGCTTTTCGGTGGGACCAACTGGATCAACTCGGTAGGACCGATGTGCTAGGGTTAGGGTAAATCCAAAACTCGGTTTGACCGATTACTCAAACTCAATGGGACCGATTTGGGTAATAAGCGAAATAGAGAGTTGGCCAAGCAAACTCGGTGGGGCCGATTGCATATCTCGGTGGGACCGAAAATGTTGCAACAGGTAACAAAGAGTTTGCAAGCCCATCTCGGTGAGACCAAGATCCCATCGGTGAGACCGAACTGAGTAGGGTTTCTGGCAGTGGTTATGTCAACTGAACTCGGTGGCTCCGGATAGAAAGAATCGGTGGGGCCTAGTTTGACTTTTGTTTTAGGTCATATGTGGATGTGGGAAGGTAGTTGAGGGCTTTGGAGCATATCATTAAGCACTATGAAGCAAGAACCTCATCAAGCAACACCTCATCCCTCCTTGATAGTATTGGCTTTTCCTATAGACTCAATGTGATCTTGGATCACTAAAATAGAAAATGTAGAGTCTTGATCTTGAAGCTTGAGCTAATCCTTTGTCCTTAGCATCTTGAAGGGGTTCCACATCCTTTAGTCCATGCCACTTAATTTGTTGAACTTGTCTGAAACATACTAGGTAAAAGTATTAGTCCAACAAGAGATATGTTGTCATTAATTATCAAAATCACCCAGGGAGCACTTGTGCTTCCACTGTGTCGTTCTCTCTGACACAGCGCCGGCTCGGGAGGTCCTCTGACCCTTCTTCCTCCCTGTCGTATTATGCGTACATACGACCTGCCGCCGCCGACATCCTGATGACCCTCAGGTATAAGTTCTTTGAAAGCGGCCTTGCTCTACTGCCCCAGCTCCCCATGTGTCTGCATGTGCATCTTTTTCTACTCCCGTCAGCTCTTCCAAAGCCACCTAAATTTTTAGTATTATTAGAGGTAAACCTACTTCACGCATTCGAATCTAGGACTTGGTTCAAACAACGAAGAAAGGGGGGAAAGTTGTAGCATGAATCTAGGACTTGATTCAAAGAGGAAATAATATGGTGAAAGTTGTAGAGATCGGATACCCAACCGGTCTCATGGTTGAAAAGGGAAATAATAGGAAAACACAGTACAAACTTGATAGGGAATAGATCTATTATTGGTTGAAAAAAGGATAGAAAGTGGCGGCTGGTGGACAAGGGAAATAATTCTACGAGTCACCTTCCCTAAGGTGCCCCATTATGGAATCATGGCAATTAATCTCCTAGCTACAAGGAATCTCATTCGCCATCTTTTTAAGCGTGGAATTGTTGCCTACGAAATTGAACCTTTGTCATATGTTTCTCCCATCACCCTGATGCGTGTTTTGTTTATCAACTCGAGAGATGTTACTATGACTCATTCTGTGAGTTGATCTTCTGATCATTAAGATGATCCATTCTTGTGGAGTTGTCTTTCTCTGTTGTCACCATGTTGGATGAAGTTCTCAAAGGAAAGGATGTCATAATCAATATGATGTAGTGGATCAACATCTCTGAGAAGGGAAGTTGGATCTAGAAGACTGTGATAGTTTTTGTGTCCCCTATTCTTCTTATCTCACGTCTTGAATCTCGGGACGAGATTCTTGTTTAGTGGGGGTGAGTTGTCATAGCCCTAGAATATTGCTTGTATTATTTGCATGATAGGGCACTCATGCATCATGTCTAAATTTCTGAAACTTGGAATTGAGGAAAGTGGAACCCTTAAAAACTTAAATAAAAGAAGGGCAAAGAACCCTGGAAATCTCATTCTTTATTTCCAAGATGTCCTTTGGCAATGTTTGAGAATTTTTGCAAGAGCTATATATGAAACCAACATTTAGGAACAATTTTAATGAAATATTTTTGGGCCTTTCAATTTAAATCAATAGATATTTGAATTTGAACTTATATTCATATAACTAGAATATATTTGCAAATGCTTCTGAAATAGTTTATGTGACTTGGAAAAGTCCATGAAGCAACATTAATAATTCAGAGGAAGTTTGGCACTTGTTTGAATTTTGTTTGAATTCAAAATAGTGGAAAATGAACTAAATGAAATAACAGAAAACTAAATAATAGAAAAACAGACGGAAATATGAAAGCAGAAGTGAGAGAGAGAGAGTACATGGGCCACTTACCTGGGCTTACCTGTAGTCGGCCCATTAGGCAGCCCAGCCCACCAGGCAGTCGTGCCATCTTCAACCTGTGCCCGTAGGCAGAGGCGAAGACGCACGCGCTCGCTGGGAGGCCTCCACCTCCTGCTTCCACTGAGGCATTTCCGAGCCTCCCCCTCGCACCACCGCGATGCCACGAACCCTCTGCACCTCTCCCTCTGGTCGCCCCTCCCCTCCGCTGCTCTCTCTCCCGTGTCACCACCGAATACGCCTGTCGCTGCCGTTCGTCGTTGTCGCGCCCAGAGCCAACTCCTCGCCCTATGTCTGTGGCTATAAGCTCGTCGTCCACCGTTGCAACTTCTCACCGACGAGCATGAGCCCAGGAGTAATGCAGCATCGGCCTCTTCCACCTTCACCGTCGGTTGCCGGAGATCCACCCCGACACCTCGGTCAGTTCCGACCTTCCCCGAGCCCGCTGAGATGCGTGCTGCAACCGCCGTGAGCTCCTCACCCAAAACCCCTTCTCCTCTGTCTCGTTTGCACATTGCAGCACCGATTCCGCTAATGCCCGAACTCCGGCCGCCGCGCAAGTCGCTGCCGTCGTCGATTTAGACCATCGGAGCTGCTCACCGGCGACTTATTGCCGGCGTATCTGACGTGGCTATGTCATTAGCTGTTAATGACCCCACTAATCAACTCCTAGAGCCACTGCCACATGGGCCCATGTGTCTGTTTAGGTTAGACTAATTTTTTGGTTAGATTAGTGATAACCCCATGGCCCCACGTGTCGGTTTTGACTTTGGCCTAGTCAGCATTGACTGGGCCCACATGTTTGTGACTCTAGCCAGCGCTGTGTCACTGACCTACGGGTCCGACCGGTCAGGTTTGACCCGGGGCAGTCCTATTGACTTGCTGATGTCAGACTGGCGTAATGCTGATGTAGTAATCTCTTTTTTGGATTTCAAATAAATCTAAACAATTTATTTATTTTCAGAAAATGTCCTAAACTTCTAAAATCATAGAAAAAAATCAACCGTAGCTCAGAATGAAATAAGTTATATATGAAAAATTATCAAAAAATGCAATCTATCCATCTGTATAAGTTTCATGCATGTTTGAGTAACTTATACCTGCTGATCAGGTCAAATCCATTAAATGACATTTGAATAATCACATATGAAGTTTGAATTTGAATATTGCACTCAAACCAACTTCATTTAAATCGCTGTTAGTTGCATTAGCTCAAATCACACCATATTGCCATGTCATGATCATGCATCATATTGTTGCATTGCATTGATTGTGTTTACTCTCTGTTTCCGGTATTTGTCCCCCCTCAGTAGACGTGGTTCCGACGATGAGATCGATGACACTGATGAAGAGCTATACTATCTCCAGAAGTGCCAGGCAAGCAAAACCCCCTTGTTCATTCCGATAATATCCCACTCTCTCGCTCCTGCTCTCTTTCACTGCATTAGGACAACAATGTTTCAACTGTTACATGTTGCGGTAGTTGAACCCCTTTCCTCTGCATGACTTGTCATTGCTACATTAAATAGATGAAACCCACTAGCATGAGTAGGGGTTATTTGAGCCCTGATGTGCCTACACGTTCATGCTTGTTTGTCATGCCTACTATTGCTTAGAGTTGTATCACATCTGATTCATCGGGGATGAATTGGAAAGTTGTGAACAAGTCCTACGGTTGAGAGCTAAGTATGTGAACATGATTTGGTAAAGATAGCGGTGAGAGGCCTTGTAGGAGTACATGGTGGGTTGTCTCATTGAAACCATCCTCAAGAACTGAGTTCTATGTTTGTGATCCATGAATAGCTACTACCACACATTGGGCTTCGGGCACTCCAAGCTCTCTCGACTTATTAATCAACCTGATCTATGTCCAGGAGTTGCAACTAGTTTCTGGTGTTTGTAGGTAGTGCTAGTAGTCTACCAAGTGGCACCCGATAAAGGTGGGCTTGGGACGGACTAGGTGTAGTGGCACGGTGTACCAAGCGTTGCCTGTTTGGTGGGCTTGGGAACCCTGCTCACATCGTTTGGGGCCGTGAGCGACACCCCGGCCGGATCTCCTTGCGGATGGAACCCGAATAGGCGATAAACCTCGACTAGAGACTTGTGTGGTTAGTCAGGTCGTGGCCGACTCCCTCGCCAGGATTTCGCTTGAAGGTTGCCGAGATACACAACGTGTACATGGTGGTAAGTGGCGAGAGCGTGTGTGAAGAAGTACAGCCCTATAGGGTGAGCATCATCTATTCGAATAGCCGTGTCTGAGGTAAAGGACTTCTGTGTTGCATGTACAGTTCATACACAAGTGAAAGTGGATACCCTAAAATGCGCAAGATAAGCATGATTGCTATGGATGGCGTTCTCGTACGGAGACATGAGCGGATCCATAGTGGTGAATTGATTGGTGAATATGTGGACTCGTGTGCGCCACCTCAGAAGAGTTACTTGCAATCGTAGTTCAGGATAGCCACCGAGTCAAAGCTGGCTTGCTGCAGTCAAAGTCCACCACCCCCTTTATTGATACTGATGCATATGTAGCTAGTTATGATGTAAGTCTTGCTGGGTACATTTGTACTCACGTTTGCTTAATTTATGTTTTGCAGAGAGACTTCAGTCTCACTAGTAGTTCGGCTTGGACTTTGATGTTTATCTTGTTACCTCAGCTACGATCTTGTACCCTTGGGAGGGTCTTGTAGATAGTCAGGCTTCTCACCCTTTTTCATTTGTAGTTGTCTGTACTCAGACATGTTTATGCTTCCGTTTGTTGCTTGTATGCTCTGTATGTTGGGTCAAGAGACCCATGTTTCTAATACTTGGCTCCTGGGAGCCTAATGAATAAGTACTTTGAGTTGTAGAGTTTTGTTGTGATGCCATGTTGTATTTGCACATATTGAGCGTATTGTGTGTATGATTTGAAATGCTTGGTATGTGTTGGATCCCACAACCTAGTTGTTTATCCTTGGTAGCCTCTCTTACCGGGAAATGTCTCCTAGTGCTTCCACTGAGCCATGGTAGCTTGCTACTGCTCCGGAACACTTAGGCTGGCCGGCATGTGTCCTTCGTTCCTATGTCTATCCCTTCGGGGAAATGTCATGTCATGTCTACCGGAGTCCTGTTAGCCCAGCTGCTACAGCCCGGATTCACTTGCTGATGAAACACACGTTCGTTGCTGGGTCATGTATGCATGTCCCTGTAAGTTAGTGCCACTATGGGTTTATGACTAGTCATGTCAGCCTGGGTTCTTTGTCATATGGATGCTAGTGACACTATCATATACATGAGCCAAAAGGCGCAAACAGTCCCAGGCCAGGTAAGGTGGCACCTGTGGGAATACCGTGCGTGAGGCCGCAAAGTTATATGGTGTGTTACATGCTAGATCGGTGTGACTTAGGATCGGGGTCCTGACAGCTTTGGTATCAGAGCATGACTGCCAGTAGGATTACCAAGCCAAAATGGTCGAAGTCGAGTCTAGAAATGCTTTAGTTATATAAGGGAATTGATTGTGGAAGGGAACGTAAGGCTCTTTTTACTCCTTTACCTTATGCCCTTCTGATCCGAGTCATCCTATCTTTCCTACGGGGTTAAGAAACTAGGCTTTCTCTTCTTTCTATCAGGATCACGTGTTACTAATTCGTTGACTTATACGATTGATGGATTCAAGCCTCAGTTCAGTTTCTAGTACCTCCGTGTGATAACAGTTGGTCTTGGAACCTAGATATTGTGATGTTGAGTGGTTATGCCACCATTTTGCAGGATGTCTCAAATATCTTTGAGCATTTATAGCCGTTATGATGTCCGAGTCATCCCAGGTTTCTAAATAATCTGATGCATTTGCAAATCCCTTCTTCCCGTTTCCGATGTCCTTTTGGGCCAGATTAAGCACACTAAACGGTCTGTTGAGGTACTCCATTGCCTTGACATATATATTGGAGCAAGTACTATGACCCTAGGCATCCTAGAGAAACACCCACTAATCTAGCAATGCTTTATATCCCTAGTTTGATAATTTTGGCCACCATTCTCGAAAGCATCCCGTGATGTTATTTAGTTAGTAGGCATTCTATCCCTGGGTTTTTGAACCCGAGATTCACCCTACTCATTCATATTGATAGTGTTTGCTAGTTCCTTTAGGATATTAGTAACCTTTGCGATAGCCCTCGAGGTTTGTGGTATTTTACTTCTTCCAAATACCATGAACTGCTTATGGCAGAAGTTCTTCTGAACCAAAAGATCACAACCACAATGCTCTTGATGAGTTCTCCATTCTACATTGTGAATCTACCAGTTCTACCTTTCTGCATGGGTTATCCGAAAGAAATGTTGAGCATTGGTCGACATACTAATCTATGCATCCACAACTCAGAAAGATGTATGTTCCTTTGAGTTGTCCCTCTTTAGTTGTTTTCTGACCTTCGTCTATCAATTGATAGTCAAGACTATGCGTGCATTCGTTCATCAATACCTCATATTCTTGTGGTCTGTCAAGCCATTCTATTCTGGAATGACTAGGAGAAACAAACTCCAGTACCTTGTGCACTTCGATAATTGGGTCAAAGTAGTTGTATTCCGTGGATCAAAATGCCAATCCAGTTTTTGCTCTGTTCTGCCTTGGAGTGTTACCATCCTTATGTCAAGAATGTCATGAGAATTGCACCACCTCTTATGAATTCTTGATGTAGTGATACTTCTCGCCATCATTATTCATTCCTCGGTCCCGTGTTGTTGTAACCGGAATGCCGACAAGTGAACTGTGATGTGTGAAACCAATACTCATGGCAACCTCGTTGCTTGGTAGTTAATGGAGAATACTCTCACTCTTCGCATGCTGGTTATTGAATCATCATCCTAAGATTGATCGTGCTACCTAGTCCTTATTTTGGGTGCACTCTTCGATCAATGATTTAGGATTGTGTCAATCCCTCACTCTTTTGATCATATCGTCTTGCCCTGAAAAGCAAGATTGTTCTCAAGCTTAATAACCTATCGGTGGTTCGTGATTCTCCGAATATCTTCTCGGAAGTATTACCAGGTTGTTCCCTGACCGCAATGTTGAGTTCGTGATCATGTTGGTTTTCTCTAAACCACCCATTCTCCAAGAATCTGTGTTGGATACCCCTGAGCTAGTTGGCCAAGCTAAACAATAACTTGGAGAGTTGGAAGGTAAAAGCTTGTCTAACCTAGTTCGTTCTGAAGGGATATCTGTTTTGTGTGTTTGTTGAAGCAAGATGAAATCTTCATCGATTGACCCTCATGTTCAGTTGTTGGATTTATTGTCTTGTTGAAACTTTGATTTGAGTGTGGGCTATAGTCAAAACAAATCAGAACCAACGATGTTCGTAATGTTGTCTTAATCGTGGTTGTCCCTCGAGCATACACCATTATATCTTTTGGTCTGACCAATACTATCGCCTTGTTCACATAGTTGTGGAATTCCATCTCCATTGGAATTTTGACAAATTGTTGTTGAGCCCATCGGCGACATTCTTTTCTTCTCCATGACTTGTGTTGAACATTAAGCTAGTGTTGGAAACTTGTGCTAGCATTTTCTTCGTGCTATCTCATGAAGGATATGTTTGGATGAAAGAAGTGACTTTCTTCAATTCACGTGCACTTGATGTAAGTTGTCGCCGTGGATCCGAGAAAGATTGTTTTTGCTTCCTCTGGAATCGTCCCAAGTTAGTCATGCACATGCAAAGTACTCTATGGTTCGATAGGTTGGCCGCCTCCATTCCATATGTGTTTCCTAGCACACCAAGCCACTGATTGATTTGTTCAAAGAGAAGAAGTTCCTTCATAAGAGCTAATCATATGACTTATGCAAGGACTTCGCTCTCTGCGATGATGGTTCCCAACCAGAACTCGGTAGTGTTCTGTCGTAAGACTTCTACGTGGTCATGCTTGCCTTGGGAAACGTGTTCACATGTGTGTATCAGAACCAGCTCATGTTTTGGAGCTTACTACCATAGTCCATTTCCCGAGAATCTCGCTACGTCGTCTCATCGGGTTGTGTTGCAAACTTTCTTTTCCAGACACGATGTCTGAAGTATCTTGTTACTAACCAGATCTGAATCTCAGGAAGATATGGTGGTTGGAACATTCCAACATTTGCATTTTATTCCTAGCTTGCACCGTCTTTGTGCCATTTCACTATGGGCTGCCTTCTTAGTAATTCTTGTTAAGGATCATCTTCAAAAGTGGACTTACCATGTGTCCCATCCATTCCCGATGATAAGAAGAAATCATCCATCACGTTGTCTTCAACAAGGTAGTCCACATCACCATTCTAGTATGAGTATGTCATTCTTTCGAACTCCTTCAAATGATCAATTGTGATTGCCTTAGGCTGCTATAAAGAGTTTCAATGATCTTTATATCAAAAGTAATTCTTTTTGCCACTTAAGGGAATAATTCTACGAGTCACCTTCCCTAAGGTGCCCCATTATGGAATCATGGCAATTAATCTCCTCGCTGCAAGGAATCTCATTTGCCATCTTTTTAAGCGTGGAATTGTTGCCTACGAAATTGAACCTTCGTCATATGTTTCTTCCATCACCCTGATGCGTGTTTTGTTTATCAACTCGAGAGATGTTACTATGACTCATTCTGTGAGTTGATCTTCTGATCATTAAGATGATCCATTCTTGTGGAGTTGTCTTCTCTGTTGTCACCATGTTGGATGAAGTTCTCGAAGGAAAGGATGTCATAATAAATATGATGTAGTGGATCAACATCTCCAAGAAGGGAAGTTGGATCTAGAAGACTGTGATAGTTTTTGTGTCCCCTATTCTTCTTATCTCACGTCTTGAATCTCGGGACGAGATTCTTGTTTAGTGGGGGTGAGTTGTCATAGCCCTGGAATATTGCTTGTATTAGTTGCATGATAGGGCACTCATGCATCATGTCTAAATTTCTGAAACTTGGAATTGAGGAAAGTGGAAGCCTCAAAAACTTAAATAAAAGAAGGGCAAAGAACCCTGGAAAACTCATTCTTTGTTTCCAAGATGTCCTTTGGCAATGTTTGAGAATTTTGGCAAGACCTATATATCAAACCAAAATTTAGGAACATTTTTAAGGAAATATTTTTGGGACTTTGAATTTAAATCAATAGCTATTTGAATTTGAACTCATATTCATATAACTAGAATATATTTTCAAATGCTTCTGAAATAGTTTATGTGCCTTGGAAAAGTCCATGAAGCAACATAAATAAATTCAGAGGAAGTTTGGAACTTGTTTGAATTTTGTTTGAATTCAAAACAGTGGCAAATGAACTAAATGAAATAACAAAAAACTAAATAATAGAAAAACAGATGGAAATAGGAAAGCAGAAGAGAGAGAGAGAGAGAGAGTACCTGGGCCACTTACCTGGGCTTACCTGTAGCCGACCCATTAGGCAGCCCAGCCCACCAGGCAGCCATGCCATATTTAACCTCTGCCAGTAGGCAGAGGCGAAGACGCACACGCTCGCTGGGAGGCCTCCACCTCCTACTTCCACCGAGGTGTTCCCGAGCCTCCCCCTCGCGCCACCGCGATGCCACAAACCCCCTACACCTCTCCCTTTGGTCGCCCCTCCCCTCCGCTACTCTCTCTCCCGTGTGACCACCGAATACGCCCGTCGCCGCCGTTCGCCGTTGTTGCGCCCAGAGCCACCTCCTCGCCCTCTGTCTGTGGCTATGAGCTCGCTGTCCACCACTGCAACTTCTCACCGACGAGCACAAGCCCAGGAGCAACGCAGCGTCGCCCTCTTCGTCACCTTTGTCGTCGGTCGCCAGAGAACCACCCCGACGCCCGCTCAGCTCGGACCTTCCCCGAGCCTGCTGAGACGCGTGCTGCAACCGCCGTGAGCTCCTCACCCGAATCCCCCTCTCCCCCGTCTCGTTTGCACACCGCAGCACCGATTCCACGAATGCCCGAACTCCGGCCGCCGCGCAAGTCGCTGCCACCGTCGATTTAGACCACCGGAGCTGCTGCTTCCTACACCCCTAGATGCGGAGCACTCCAGGCGTTTCGTAGAGCCTAGTCACGCGCCAAACCGTCACCCGACGGCGATTTCCGAAGCTCGCCGCCGTGTTCTGTGGTCACCGACGACTTATTGCTGGCGTATCAGACGTGGCTATGTCATTAGCTGCTAATGACCCCACTAATCAACTCCTCGAGCCACTGCCACATGGGCCCATGCGTCTGTTTAGGTTACACTAATTTTCTGTTTAGATTAGTGATAACCCGTGGCCCCACGTGTCGGCTTTGACTTTGGCCTAGTCAGCGTTGACTTGTCCCACATGTCTGTGGCTCTAGCCAGCGCTGTGTCACTGACCTACGGGTCAGGTTTGACCCGGGGCAGTCTTGTTGACTTGCTGACGTCAGGCTGACGTAATGTTGATGCAGTAATCACTTTTCTGGATTTTACATAAATATAAACGATTTATTTATTTTCAGAAAATGTCCTAAACTTCTAAAAATCATAGAAAATCAACCGTAGCTCAGAATGAAATAAGTTATATATGAAAAATTATCAGAAAAAGGCAATCTATCCATCTGTACCATTTTCATGCATGTTTGAGCAACTTATGCCTGCTGATCAGGTAAAATCCATTAAATGACATTTGAATAATCACATATGGAATTTGAATTTGAATCTTCCATTCAAACCAACTTGATTTAAATCGTTGTTAGTTGCATTAGTTCAAATCATAGCATATTGCCATGTCATGATCATGCATCACATTGTTGCATTGCATTGATTGTGTTTCCTCTCTGTTGCCATATTTGTTCCCCCTCAGTATACGTGGTTCCGACGATGAGATCGATGACACCGATGAAGAGCTATACTATCTTCAGAAGTGCCAGGCAAGAAAAACCCCCTTGTTCATTCCGATATAATCCCACTCTCTCGCTCCTGCTCTCTTTTACTACATTAGGACGACCACGTTTCAACTATTACATGCTGCGGTAGTTGAACCCCTTTCCTCTGCATGACCTGTCATTGCCACACTAAATAGATGAAACCCACTAGCATCAGTAGGAGTTGTTTGAGCCCTGATGTGCCTACTCATTGATGCTTTTTTGTCATGCCAGCTATTGCTTAGAATTGTGTCAGGTATGATTCATCGAGGATGAATTGGAAAGTTGTGAACATGTCCTACTGTCGAGAGCTAAGTATGTGAACACGATTTGGTAAAGGTAGTGGTGAGAGGCCATGTAGGAGTACATGGTGGGTTGTCTCATTAAAACCGTCCTCAGGAACTGAGTTCTGCGTTTGTGATCCATGAATAGCTACTACCACACATTAGGCTCCGGGAACTCCAAGCTCTCTCATAATCAACCTGATCTCTGTCTAGGAGTTGCAACTAGTTTCTGGTGTTTGTCGGTAGTGCTAGTAGTCTACCAAGTGGCACCCGGTATAGGTGGGCTTGAGACAGACTAGTTGTAGTGGCACGGTGTACCAAGCGTCGCCCGTTTGGTGGGGTTGAGAATCATGCTCACATTGTTTGGGTACGTGAGCGACACCCTGGCCGAATCTCCTTGCGGGTGGAGCCTGAATAGGCGATAAACCTCGATTAGAGACTTTTCTGGTTAGTCAGGTCATGGCCGACTCCCTCAGCAGGCTTCCGCTTGAAGGTTGCCGAGATACACGACATGTACATGGTGGTAAGTGGTGAGAGCATGTGTGAAGAAGTACACCCCTGCAGGCTTAACATCATCTATTCGAAAGGTCGTGTCCGCGGTAAAGGACTTCTAGGTTGCCTGTATAGTTCATAGACAAGTGAAAGTGGATACCCTAAAATGTGCAAGATAAGCGTGAGTGCTATGGATGGCGTTCTCGTAGTGAGACGGGAGCGGATCCATAGTGGTGTATTGATTGGTGAATATGTGGACTCATGTGCGCCACCTCAAAAGAGTTACTTGCAATCGTAGTTCAGGATAGCCACCGAGTCAAAGCTAGCTTGCTGCAGTCAAACTCCACCACCCCCTTTATTGATACTGATGCATATGTAGCTAGTTTCGATGTAAGTCTTGTTGGGTACATTTGTACTCACGTTTGCCTAATTTATGTTTTGCAGAGAGACTTCAGTCTCACTAGTAGTTCGGCTTGGACTTCGACATTTAGCTTGTTACCTCAGCTACGATCTTGTACCCTTGGGAGGGTCTTATAGATAGTCAGCCTTCTTAGTCTCTTTCATTTGTAGTTGTCTGTACTCAGACATCTTTATGCTTCCGCTTGTTGCTTGTATGCTCTGTATGTTGGGTCAAGAGACCCATGTTTGTAATACTTGGCTCCTCGGAGCCTAATGAATAAATACTTTGAGTTGTAGAGTTTTTTTGACAGAAAGACTGTAAGGGAACCCCCTACAGTATAATTGGTGCAACAAACCCAAATTGCAAGTACCATGCCTTGAACCTGGGTGGGTATGAAGGCATCAGCCCCTTACCACCTCTAGGCTATGCCTTAGTCTGCGAGTTGTAGAGTTTTGTTGTGATGCCATGTTGTATTTGCACATATCGAGCATATTGTGTGTATGATATGAAATGCTTGGTATGTGTGGGATCCGACTACCTAGTTGTTTATCCTTGGTAGCCTCTCTTACCGGGAAATGTCTCCTAGTGCTTCCACTGAGCCATGGTAGCTTGCTACTGCTCCGGAACACTTAGGCTGGCCGGCATGTGTCCTTCTTTGTTCCCTTGTTTGTCCCTTCGGGGAAATGTCACGCCGTGTCTACCGGAGTCCTATTAGCCCAGCTGCTACAACCCGGATTCACTTGTTGATGACCGACACGTTCGTTGTTGGGTCATATATACCTGTCCCTGTAAGTTTGTTCCACTTCCGGTTTATGACTAGTCATGTCAGTCGGGGTTCTTTGTCATATGGATGTTAGCGACACTATAATATACGTGAGCCAAAAGGCGCAAACGGTCCCGAGCCAGGTAAGGTGGCACCCGTGGGAATACCGTGCATGTGGCCGCAAAGTTATATGATGTGTTACATGCTAGATCGGTGTGACTTAGGATCGGGGTCCTGACACTCACATAGTAAAAGGTCTCCAGGATTAGATTTGCTGCCCTCACAAAGCATGAACAAACTCGGCATCACCACTTTATGCCTCCTTGTAGGTACATTGTGCTGATGCGTCCACTGTCGCATGTCCTTATACCAACCTTTTGCTGTTGTTAATGTAAGGGCGCATGTAAAATGAAGCGATCACTCTATTACCTTAGAGACATGTCTAACTAGTGTTATTGTTAATCTGATGCCTCCAGTGATATGATGTAATTAAAATGTGTTACAAATGGTACTCCTGCTATTTTCCCTAGTATGATAAGTAAGTTGCTCATTTACGCTGATGAGTGTCCTGGTGTCCCCACGGTCCCATGCCCTTAAACCAACTCTTTAGTTGTTATTGATTTACTATATCTAGTAAACAAGCAATTCCACCATTAAAGTAATCCCATATTTGATGAATGTCATTGTTGATCGTAATGCTTCCAGTAACATGAAGCATTGCTGACGTTTTAAAATTTCTACTGTCCTTGCGTGATTGGCATGGACATAATTAAGATGCTTCTTTTTATTTCGTGTATGTTTCGTATATTCTTATTGACCATCAACTATTTACTTTCTATCTTTTTGTGTAGATAGGGATATCCATTTCACCTTGTGGCTATTGTGAACTTTTGGTGAACTGCACAAAACACTCTTTTTTGGAATGAGTGTCTTGTGCAGTTCAACTAAAATGTCACGTGGGCAACATCTCTCAATTTTGTTGGAACTGCACAAAATGGTGATTGAAGTTTCCAAAATCTCCGTCAAATTCTGCTGGTAATCTCATGCAACATTTTATTAGACTTTGCAAGATGAGCCGTCATTGTCACCACAATGTCACTTTATTTTAGTGGAACTGCACAAAAGGATTAGCAAATTATAGTTGCACCTTCCATGAGTAGGACAGCCAACCTTAATGTTCCTCAATTTTAGTGCAACTACTAAAGAACCTGCCAGCTCACGAGAGCAAGTACTTCTTGCTAGCAGAATGATGCAATCTTTTCTTCATTTCAGGTGAACTGCAAAAAAAGGCGCATGAATTGAATCATGGAAGTCCAGGAAGGCCTCATCCGAGTGGAGCTGCAGGTTGAGTTCAAGGAGTGCCACAATTATAGTAATCAGGCTCTTCTTATTTGTGTTGTGCAAACAATAATACTCAACTACAGATGTTGTGACGGTTAGCCAAGGTGGATTTAATCCTGATATTGACTTTATCAAAAGGCTCTAATGGGTTGGTTCTCAATCTTGCAAGCGGGGAATCAATGAGATGTGTAGGCATATTTGCTGTACTTATGATTTGAATCTTATTTGTTGGTTATGAATTTTGCAAGCTGGGAATCAATGAGATGTGTATGCATCTTTGTTGTACTTATTATTTGGATCTGATTTGTTGGTTCTGAATCTTGCAAGCTGGGAAACACGGCATGATGATGCATAGGACACCAACCATAAAAAACAGTTCAAACTTGGTAGTATTATCTGTGTGAAAGTGCAAATACAGAACCGCTCATGAACCGACGTGTGGCCGCAGTAGGTTTCTTAGTGGAGGCATTTGAATGCGTCGAGGGTGTATCTTCTGCCGGGCGTGCAGCAGGCGAGGGATGGGTAGTAACTGTTGTCGCCTATACACACTCAGTTTGCTGTTGAATCCATTTCGCCAAGAGCTGAAAAACGAACTGTTGCCGCCACCTACCCACTCGTTCACTTGAAGAGACTCTAATGGCGATCCGAGGCGTGGGCCTACTGGATATGGACTTCAGCAAGGAGTTACCCTTTGAGTTCGCCGTTCAGTCCTATGGCTGCACCAAGTCGAATGTGATGTGCACCAACGATCTGGACTCGGTGAAGCTCTGCCTCGCCGAGTTCAAGCAGTACCTACAGGACGAGAAAGCACAAGGTTGCAGGACTTAGTCCTTGTGCCCATCCATTCATCTCCTGACAGGGACCAGCGAATCGTCGTCTCCCAGGTATGTGTGCGGGACGAGGTTCTCGTCTACGACTGCTGTAGGGCCATCATAGGTTCTGGAGCATTCGCCCATTTCATCGGCAGCGCCGACTGCACCTTCGCTACGGTGGAGAGAAGGAAGAACGCGATGATTCGACCATCTGGTGCAACAAGCTTGTTGACATCCAGAAGCAATACAAGATCATCGGCAACAGGCAGGAGAAGGACTCTGTGGTTGACCTCGCCGAGACCATCATCGACCCCCGATACGCCAACTTGAAAGAAGACAATGATACCAAGGACCTGAACACGTGGGAGGTACCTCTGAATCTAGCCTACATAACCTACGTGGCCAAGGACGCATACGCATGCTACGACATGTACACGGACAACCGCATCGTCATGATCAAGCGTGCTAGGAAGGTCTAGATGTTGTAGTTTATCTGTTTATAAGCACCTTTATCATCCGAGTGTTTCATGCATTAGCCTATGTCTCGTAATTGTCTGTTTTGTCCAAAATATTTCTTTTAAGAACGCATTAACCTGTTTGATTTTTAGTGGCTATTTGCTTATGTATGTAACTAGTTCACTTGTCCGTTTAAAAAAACTAATTCACTCGGCTGACGTGCTTTGAATCTCCTTCTGCCAACATATTCCCCTTCTTAGGTGGACCCAGCAGGTCTCGTACAAAGACATATGGGACCAACCACCTATCCGTTTGTAGTTTTTTTTTTCAATATTTCATCCTCTTCCTATACATCGGCTGGCCATCCCTCTACTCCCACACATTGTCCGGCGGCGGCAGCTCCACCGGCCCACCCTGCACCCGAACAAGTCAACCCTCATACTCCCCTCTGCCTGTGTCTTCCCCCGCTCCGGTTCATTTGGTCCGAGGTCTCGACGTCGTCCTCCGCCTTGGTGCTCTCGCTGCGGCGCCACCGTCTGTCATTCCCAACATGGTCAGTAAAACAAGAGGAATCGGGAGACAACTGTTTGTCGAGAGGCTGGCAGTCCCGGGCCCACCAGGTCCATGGCCTAGGTTTTGTTGTTTAACATGGGCAGCCCACGACATGTTTCAACATTTTTTGGATCCAACAGGTATCAATCGGTCTCTGGGCCTCCCAACCTAGCTTGTCTAAAACATCAGCAACCCAAGTTATGTTTTTTTCAAGACGACGCACAGCTCAGTTCTATTTTTCTATAAGAATGCAAAACTGAACCTATATTTATATCTTATTTTATTACATACATACATATATTTTCACCCAGCCCAGCAAGTCAGCGGATTTTGAGAAAAATGCAAATGGGCTTTAAAATCTACCATCTATATAAACGGCTGCATAGATGCTACATCATTGTTTCACCCAGGCCACCAAATGGACTGGCTGACATGTGGGCCAGTAGGTCGAAACCTAACAAGGCGTTTGATTTACATCCAACGGCCGACATTCTTCTTCAATCTCTTGTCTTCTTGCCCCAGCACTTCCGGGACTGTCTGCTCCAGCCTCCGGCGTCCAGCGGCGTTGTTTTGCGTGCTTCAGGGAAATGCTACCCCGCCGACAGCCAGGCCATCCCTCCACTCTGCACCTCCTATTATTCTCTGGCAAGTGTAGGCCCACCCCGCACTCGAACCAGTCAAGTTTCCCACTCCTCTCCGTCCGCGACTCCACTGCTGCGTCTTCCCCATCTCCGGGTCGTTCCAGTCTGGGGCCTCACCATCGTCCATCGCCTCGCTGCGCTCGGCGCGACGTGGTCAACAAACGAGAGTCACCGGAAGAGGACTGTACTTGGAGAGCCTGACGGATGGGACCCACGATGTCCATGGTCGCACGCAAGGAAAGTTCCTCCTTATTAAGCTGTTTCCTCCCCCTAAAAGCTGGGACCCACCGGCTATATCTTCACAAGGAAGGAAGTGCCTCCTTGTTATGCAAAAAAACATTCTTCCCAATGACAGCTGGGACCCGGCAGATTTGGTGGCTGACTTGTGGGCCTACTAAGCAGACATGTACGCAGGGCTTTGTCAACTTAATCAACAAATGAATCTAGCAGCTGGACCATTGGATGTTAATCCAACAGCCGTGCTCCTTCTTCAACCTCTGTTATTGCTCCTATCTCCCGTCGGCGGCAGTGCTACCGCGCACCCGAACCAGTCAAGTTTCCCACTCCTCTCCATATGCGACTCCACTGCCGCGTCTTCCCCATGTCCGGGTCGTTCTAGTCTGGGGCCTCGTCATCGTCCACTGGCCTTGGTGCGCTCAGCATGGTGTGGTCAACGTGGTCAACAACCAAGAGTCATCAGAAGATGACTGTACGAGAGAGGCTGACAGTGGGGATGCACCACGCCCATGGACGCATGCATGCAACTGCATCCTTTTTTCCTGAAAAATAATGTTTTCTCCCCCTGACTACTGGGACCCACCAGCTACATCTTTGCACGCAAGGAAGTGCATCCATATTTCGGGAAAAAAATGATTCGCCCCTTGACTGCTGCGACCCACTAGCTACATCTTCGCACGCAAGGAAGTCCTTGACAGTCGGGACCCACCTGGTCGAAGCTTACGTAGCATTGTCATCTTGGTCGGGAACGTGTACGTACATACTGGTCGATGTAGAGGCGTGCACATGTGGTAGTAGAGGCGCGCATGTGTGGTAGTAGAGGCGCACACGTAGCATGTACACGTACGTACATCGGCCAAGGTGCAAGAAAGAAAATACGGCCACATACGTACATATGGGCGGGGTCTCGAACGCCTACTCGTGCATACGTACGGCTAGAGCTCGTGTACATGGCTGTGGCTGGGTCGGAGCGGAGAAACTGCGTCGTCGTCATGTTCATGGGGAGGCAACGGAATGCATCATGTTCATCGGGAGGCAACGGAACACGTGCTTTTCATCGGGAGCCAACCAGACGGAACAGCCTATGGAAACGAGGCCTGGCATATCGTAGAACAGAGGAAATAGCCTTGTGTTCGACCGGCCAAGGTCGAAACGGGATCATGTTCATCGGGAGGGGCCTGTCATACCCCAAAACGAAGGAAACGGACCTTTGTTGGACCTCCTTCGGTCAAAATGGGGTCCTGTTGACCGGGAAGGGTGTGGCGTACCACAAAACGGAGGAAACGGACTTGTGTTGGAGCGCTATGGTCGAAACGAGGGTCCTGTTCATCGGGAGAAGTGTGGCATACCGCATAACGGGACTCCACGGGATACTGTTCATCTCCACCGTCGACCTCCTCCAGCCTCCACAGGCTACTGTTCATCCACCGTCGACCTCCTCCAGCCTAAATCTGCGACTGTTCATCCACGGGCTCCTGTTCATCCAGCCTCCACCGGCTACTCTTCAACCAGCCCTCTCCACGGGGTCCTGTTCAACCATCCCTCCATGGCCTACTATTCATCCATCCCTCCATCGGCTACTATTCATCCAGCCCTCCACGGGGTCCTGTTCATCCACCGGCTCAATCGATCGGGGTACTGTTCATCCAGCGGCAATGACCTCTACTACCACGGGTTCCTGTTCATCCAAACCCCCCAACAACGCTCACTGTTCATCCAAATGCAGCATCGATCGGCTTTAGTTAGCAGCACTACTGAAGGAATCGCTCGATCGGGTTCAGTTAACAGCCATCGATCGATTGCTCGGGTTCAGTAACGCGTAGCCTGCAGTGCAATTTCTCGGGTTCAGTTAGAGCCCAACGCCTCGCTCGGGTTCAGTTAGAGCGCAATGCCTCGCACACATGCGCGTACGTACGAGAGAAACGCACATCGCTCGGCCCCTGACCAGCCACTATAACCGGGAACTCCCCGATATTTTCCTCGCCCTCGCTTCTACCACAGTTTTTTCCATCATGGACGGTGTCGGTGTCAAAACCGGCAGATCTCGGGTAGGGGGTCCCGAACTGTGCATCTAAGGCGGATGGTAACAGGAGGCAGGGGACACGACGTTTTACCCAGGTTCGGGCCCTCTTGATGGAGGTAAAACCCTATGTCCTGCTCGATTTATTCTTGATGATATGGGTATTACAAGAGTTGATCTACCACGAGATCGGAGAGGCTAAACCCTAGAAGCTAGCCTATGGTATGATTGTATGTTGTCCTACGGACTAAAACCCTCCAGTTTATATAGACACCAGAAGGGGTTAGGGTTACACAAGGTCGGTTACAAAGGAGGAGATATCCATATCCGTACTGCCTAGCTTTCCTTCCACGCCAAGTAGAGTCCCATTCGAACACGATACGAAGTCTTCAATCTCGTATCTTCATAGTCCAACAGTCCAGTCAAAGGATATAGTCCGGCTGTCCGGAGACCCCCTAATCTAGGACTCCCTCGGTAGCCCCTGAACCAGGCTTCAATGACGATGAATCCGGCGCGCAGTGTTGTCTTCGGCATTGCAAGGCGGGTTCCTCCTCCGGATACACCACAGAAGAGTTCGAATAAAAGGATAATGTCCGACCCTGCAAAATAAGTTCCACATACCACCATAGAGAGAATAATATTTCCACAAATCTAATCTGCTGACCCGTTTTGGCAAAATGACATCATGCCATGGCGCGTTGATCATTCGAACCATTTTTCTTTAACTAGCCCCGCACATAACGTGAGGCAGTTTCCTGACACGTCTCATCAAAGCAGAGATTGTGTCCCCCTTATTACGGGATTCTCATCAATACGGGCGTGGGTAACCCAACCGCGCCATCAATTACGGCGCTTGGGGGATAAGCGAGTTTTACCAGGCTAGTGGGGGCACATAGTTTCGACCGCCCTTATAAAGGGATAAGGTTTATCCTTTTTCTACCCACGCCTTCTTCCTCCTTGCTCATCCATTCTCGCGCACTCGAGCTCCAACGCTCAAGTCCACATCCTTCTCCTAAACCTTCTCCAAACATGTCCGGAGCGGGAGGCAAGTGGATGGCTTCCTCCGTCACGGAGGGACACATCAAAAAGCTGCACGGAGCCAGATACTTATCCGCGAATATCGCGCATCGGCTGCCCGCTGCGGGGCAGATCGTCCCCACCCCGGAACCTCATGAGAGGGTAGTCTTCCTCCACCACTTCCTCAGCGGACTGGGGTTTCCCCTCCATCCATTTTTCCGTGGTCTTATGTTCTACTACGGGCTGGACTTTCATGATCTAGCCCCGAATTTCATCCTCAACATTTCGGCGTTCATCGTCGTGTGTGAGGCTTTCCTCCGCATCCGGCCCCACTTCGGCCTGTGGCTGAAGACCTTCAATATCAAGCCGAAGGTGGTGGGAGGCCAACAAGCAGAATGTGGCGGAGCCATGGTGGGCAAGATGCCCAATGTTATATGGCTTGAAGGCTCCTTCGTGGAGACCATAAAGGGGTGGCAATCGGCGTGGTTCTACATCACCGAGCCGCGCGACACCAACTGGGTGGCGGCCCCCGAGTTTCGATCCGGAATCCCCATGCGGCTCACCTCCTGGAAAGAGAAGGGCCTATCCTGGGGTTCATGGGTGGAGCTGGACGGACTCCAGAAATGTATCCGGAATATGGCAAGCAAGAAGCTCAAGCTTGTCAACATAGTCCAGGTCATTCTCTTCCGCCGGATCCTCCCGTGTCAACAACGCGATTTCAACTTGTGGGAGTTCGACCCGGCCCAGCATCAGACTCTGAGCGAGCTCTTCGACACGACACACAAGGACGTCTGGAGGGTGCTGTTCAAGGGTGCCGAGGTCCCTCCCTCTCTCACCAAGGACCGCGGGCTAAGCGTGAAGCGCCCTGCGAATCCGGTAAGTTTTGTACATCTGGTAGGATTTTTACTTCCCATAGCTCAACCACACGTGGGGTCTGAGCTCCCATACCTTTGACAGGACTGGGTGGGGGCATCGGAGAAGATCGACTGTCCGGCCCCTCTGCCCGAAGACACTGCGGACGCTCTCCTGACGGAGATGCTGACTCCGGCTCCTTACAAGATGCCGGAGAAGACCAAGAAGAAGGCCAAGGGAACCCAAAAGAGTTCCCAGCGCCAGGTGATATCGGACTCATCGTACGATAACTCCGCGACGCACTCCTCCCCCGAAGACGAGGAGGAAGATGAAGATGCTCCCCCTTCAGTCGGGGGAGACAAGAAAAGGAAGGCCGCGCCGACCGGGGGGGGGGGGGGCGAAGGGTCCAAGAAGGGGAGGACCCGCCTTCCAGACTACTCCACCACCGCCGCCGAAGGCTAAGACGAGTGGCTGCTCAAGGCCAAGCCCCTGGCGAAGTCGTAAGTATTTGGATACTAGTGTAACTCATAGCATACCTTTGTCGCACTGCTTCTCCTAACGCCGAATATGATTATGCAGACCGCCCCAAGCCCGTATCGACGTATCTTCATCGGGCGGCTCCTTGGACTCATCGGATATGGATAGCGATCCACTTCCGACCGCCACCTCCCCTTGCCCTATGGACAATGCCGAGGTATTGTCTCAAGAGGCACCGGGTCGAGGAGAGACAATCCCGGAGGCGCCTCAAGGCGACCTTCCGGACTCTGGGAGCAGAGGGAGTAAGGCTCCAGAGGGCTCCGAGTTCGGCCCTCAGCCGAACACCGCGCTGGAACCTCCAGTGGTTCCGGACTCGGGCAGGCGGCCTCCTTCCAAAAGGGGCAAGACGCCTGTGCCGGTGACCTCTGTCCATCCAGAGGCACCGGACAATCTGCTGGGAGCGCTTCGCAGCGCTTCCATCAACGAAGAGCACCACACTATTATGAGTGCGGTGATCCAGAAGGTTCAGTCCGCCAAGAGCGGACTGACTGAAGCCTGTGCCAGCCTTCTAACAGGCTTTGAGGTAAGTATTTGAAATATAGGAAAAATATTATCGCATAGAAAGTAGCCCCTGATGCTCTGTTTGGTGTTCAGAAAGAAAAGCCGAATAGAGGATCAACTAATATCTGTAGGAGTGTGATATAAGTATGTCTATATGCGTATGCAGGCTTCGCTGCTGACCTCTGCCGCACTGACTGCGGAGGTCGCCGTACTGAAGCAGGACCTCGAAGGGTCCAAGAAAGATCTCGGCCTTGCCAAGATGCAGCTCGAGGAGAACAAAGGTAAGTAATACCTAGTCTATAGATGTGTATATATACAAAAAGGATGCGATTGCAAAATGACAGGATCATCTTTAATTTGCAAGGGCCACGACCGAGGTGGCAACCCTGAAGCAAGCGATATCCGAGGCCGAAATCAAAGCGGCCCAGGAGCGCACCGAGCGGGAAAAACAAGAGGCACGGGTGGGCGAGGTGCAGCAAGAGCTCCATTCTCTCATGACGAAGCACGAGGCATTGGAGCTTGACTTGAAGACGCAAGAGTCCGAGCTTGCCGCAGCCCTTGAGAGTGCAAAGAGTGCCAAGGCTAAAGCCCAAAAGGCCCTCCAGGAGATTGATGCGATGAAGAAGATAGCGGCGGGTAAGGCATTCAATATGCAAAGCAAGCATGTGAAAGTAAATTACTTGTTACTTACCCGAGTCCGGAGCTCTCCAGGAGCATTCGCAGATTTGCCCCGCAGCATGTCAGATGCTGCATAGTTTTACCAGGCCGAGGTGGGAAGCTCAATGGAGAAGCTGTTCTGGTCTCAGTATACTGGGACCGAACACCCGATGCCTATGAGCGACCAGCTGAAGCAACTGGTCGAGCTGCACAAGGCGGCCGAACAGGCCATGAAGGGCTTTATAGTCCGGATGTGGCCTGGCGACGTCCTTCCCAACAACTACTTCGGCCTGGTGAGGCGGCTTGTGGATGCCTGCCCACGGCTGGAAGTCATTAAGCGGTCCGTCTGCATTGAAGGTGCACGCCGGGCTTTCACCCGTGCGAAGGTGCACTGGGCCAAGATGGACGCCGTGAAGCTGGTGAAGGAAGGGCCGCCGCAGGGCAAGGAGCATCGCCACCCCGAGATATACTATGAGGGTGTCCTAAAGGGTGCCCGTCTTGTAGCGGACGAGTGTGCGAAAGATGTAATATTTGAATAACCTTGCTCGTGCAATCATGTATTATGAAAACTTGTTCGTATGCACTATGGAACGCTTGTTTGAATTTAAAATATTGCCTTTTGTTCGGCTGTTTATCGAATCTGAGAGATGGCTAGTCGTCGACTTCTGCCCCCATGCCACGAGTGCTGGGGTGTTCGGGATAAAACTTGAGCACTCTTGTTCCCATTTTTGGGTCCTTCGAGGGAGGTGCTCAGCACAACGAACAAGGCAATCGGACTATAATGCGTTATCACACTCACTTAGCCATAGAATTCTATAATTTTAAATTTCTGCGAAGCCCCTAGTATTCGGAAGGCCGAATTCGGGGCGCTATACATGCCTTAAGCTGGACAGGGCCGACTCCTCGCTCTAAGCGGCATAAGTCTTTAGGGACTTGAGACCTCTCGAACAGCGACCAGTCTCTCGCCTTATCATGAAAGTCAGTTTTAGCTTTCTCCACTGAGGTGCTTAGCCCAGCAGAACTGGGGCACAATCGCAGTAGTTCTCCCAGTGCTACCTTAGCCGATATAGCGGAACGTAAGGTACCAAAACATGGGAGCCGGGAAAACCCAACTATTGACCCAAGACATGATTCGGAGCTGATGCATATAATGCTATAAGTTTGGGGTGCCGCACTGTCGAAAGTGTTCGGACTTCTCATGCCGTATTATGGGGTATACTTAAGCCCCTAGCATATTGGCTGTACCAGGGTGTACGGGTGCTAGATGTCATGAGCATATATATATATATATATATATATATATAAAGGAAGAATGCAATAATAGTCTTAATTCTATGCATTGTTTATTCAAAAAGGTGCGTTAGAGCAGAATGATACAAGTAGTGCGATAAGCAAAAAGTAGGACTATTTGACATGTCCCTTCCAAGGGCAAGCTGAGGAATGGTATTAAAGCAGGTATTGCACTCGTTATCGTAATCCACCTGGGAGTTCCGTGGTGTGACGTAGCTTTTTGCCTCCTTGGTTGCTGCATCATGTGTTCGGCAATCATGCTGTCGGACAGGGTTTCCAGAGATTAACGTCCTGAAAGAGAAAAATAACAAAGCGGGAAGCCCCTAGTGCGGTTTAAGCCGCATCTTGGAGCGTGTCGTAGTCGTGCCCCCCTTCCCACCTGTACCCATGGTATTTTTAATTCGTAATTATGTATGCGTGGCACGGACTTCGCCGTTTGGCTGGGACCGGGGTGGGGTCCGCATTGCTATGCAAGCTCAGAATGTGCCAGGCGGTCATGTTGCCGATTACTCTGGACGCGCTTGAAGGTGTCCGGGTCCTTAATCGCCGAACTAGTGGATTGCCTTAAGAGGCTGCTCTGCGCTTCTGCTGCGAGGGCCGCAGTGTGCTCCTTCGTGCGGAGAGATTGCTATGTGTTTCCATTGATTGTGATGACCCCCCGAGGTCCTAGCATCTTGAGCTTGAGATATGCATAATGCGGTACCACATTGAATCTTGCAAATGCGGTTCGCCCGAGCAGTGCATGGTAGCCACTGCGGAACGGGACTATGGCGAAGATTAACTCTTCGCTTCGGAAGTTATCCGGAGATCCGAAGACCACTTCCAGTGTGACTGAGCCTATGCAATGGGCCTCTACACCTGGTATGACGCCTTTAAAGGTCGTTTTTGTGGGTTTGATCCTTGAGGGGTCTATACCCATTTTGCGCACTCTGTCCTGATAAAGCAGGTTCAGGCTGCTGCCACCATCCATAAGGACTTGAGTGAGGTGAAATCCATCAATGATTGGGTCTAGGACCAATGCGGCGAATCCGCCATGACGGATACTACTGGGCTGGTGCCTGCGGTCGAAGGTGATCGGACAGGAGGACCATGGGTTGAACTTTGGGGCGACTGGCTCCAACGCATATACATCCCTGAGCGCACGCTTCCGCTCCCTCTTGGGGATGTGGGTAGCGTATATCATGTTCACCGTCCGCACTTGTTAGGGGAACCTCTTCCGTCCTCCGGTGTTCGGCTGCCGAGGCTCCTCCTCGTCATCGCTATGTGACCCCTTATCTTTGTTTTCGGCATTTAACTTGCCGGCCTGCTTGAACACCCAATGATCCCTGTTGGTGTGGTTGGCTGGCTTGTTGGGGGTGCCATGTATTTGGCACGAGCGATCGAGTATACGGTCCAAACTGGACGGGCCCAGAGTGCTTCTTTTGAATGGCTTTTTCCGCTGACCGGTTTAGAGCCTTTGAATCCGGCATTGACTGTCGTATCCTCGGTATAGTCGATGTTAATGCGGCGCTTATGTTTGTTGCGACGTGACCTGCCGTTGCCGTCCTTGGTATCCGAAGTACCATGGTTCTTTTATATGTTATTGTTGCGAGCCAACCAGCTGTCCTCTCCCGCACAAAAGCAAGTCAGGAGTGTCGTGAGGGCTGCCATAGATTTCGGCTTTTCCTGGCCAAGGTGCCGGGCGAGCCATTCATCGCGGAAGTTGTGCTTAAAAGCTGCTACAGGCTCTGCATCCGGATAGTCGACGATTTGATTTTTCTTTGTTAGGAACCGTGTCCAGAATTGCCTAGCCGATTCCTCTGGCTGCTGAATTATGTGGCTCAAGTCATCGGCATCTGGTGGTGCTACGTCTTGAGCTTGCGTTGGTTTTCCCCGAAGAGGAAGGGATGATGCAGCAGCGTAGCGTAAGTATTTCCCTCAGTTTTTGAGAACCAAGGTATCAATCTAGTAGGAGGCCACACTCAAGTCCCTCGTAGCTGCACAAAACGATAGCTACTCGCAACCAACGCGATTAGGGGTTGTTAATCCCTCCACGGTCACTTACGAGAGTGAGATCTGATAGATATAATATTTTTGGTATTTTTGGAATAAAGATGCAAAGCAAAAAGTAAAGGCAAAGTAAAAAAGCAAAGCAAGATTAAAGTGATGGAGATTGGTATGATGAGAATAGACCCAGGGGCCATAGGTTTCACTAGTGGCTTCTCTCAAGAGCATAAGTATTCTACGGTGGGTGAACAAATTACTGTTGAGCAATTAACAGAATTGAGCATAGTTATGAGAATATCTAGGCATGATCATGTATATAGGCATCACGTCCGTGACAAGTAGATCGAAACGATTCTGCATCTACTACTATTACTCCACTCATCGAACGCTATCCAGCATGCATCTAGAGTATTAAGTCAAAAACAGAGTAACGCATTAAGCAAGATGACATGATGTAGAGAGATAAATTCATGCAATATGAAATAAACCCCATCTTGTTATCGTTGATGGCAATGATGCAATGCGTGCCTTGCTGCCGCTTCTGTCACTGGGAAAGGACACCGCAAGATCGAACCCAAAGCTAAGCACTTCTCCCATGGCAAGAACTACCAATCTAGTTGGCCAAACCAAACGGATAATTCGAGGAGACTTGCAAAGATAACCAATCATACATAAAAGAATTCAGAGAAGATTCAAATATTATTCATAGATAGACTTGATCGTAAACCCACAATTCATCGATCTCAACAAAAACACCGCAAAAAGAAGATTACGTCGAATAGATCTCCACAAGAGAGGGGGAGAACTTTGTATTGAGATCCAAAGAGAGAGAAGAAGCCATCTAGCTACTAACTATGGACCCGAAGGTCTGAGGTAAACTACTCACACTTCATCGGAGAGGCTAGGATGATGTAGAAGCCCTCCGTGATGATGGCCCTCTTCCAACGGAGCTCCGGAACAGGACCCAAGATGGGATCTTGTGGATACAGAAAGTTGCGGCGGTGGAATTATGTTTTTGGCTCCTGTTCTGATCGTTTGGGGGTACGTGTGTATATATAGGAGGAAGGAGTACGTCGGTGGAGCACCGAGGGGCCCATGAGGCAGGGAGCGCGCCCTAGGGGGGCGCCCCCCACCCTCGTGACCTCCTCTTTGACTCCTTGGAGTAGGGTCCAAAGTCTCCTGGATCACGTTCGGTGAGAAAATCACGTTCCCGAAGATTTTATTCCGTTTGGACTCCGTTTGACATTCTGTTTCTCCGAAACACTAACATAGGCAAAAAAACAGCGATTCTGGGCTGGGCCTCTGGTAAATAGGTTAGTCCCAAAAATAATATAAAAGTGGAAAATAAAGCCCAATATAGTCCAAAACAGTAGATAATATAGCATGGAGCAATCAAGAATTATAGATACGTTGGAGACGTATCAGGCATCCCCAAGCTTAATTCATGCTCGTCCTCGAGTAGGTAAATTATAAAAATAGAATTTTTGATGCGGAGTGCTACTTGGCATAATTTCAATGCAAATCTTCCTAATTGTGGTATGAATATTCAGATTAGAAAGATTCAAGACAAAAGTTTATATTGACATAAAAATAATAATACTTCAAGCATACTAACAAAGCAATTATGTCTTCTCAAAATAACATGGCCAAAGAAAGTTATCTCTACAAAATCGTATAGTCTGGCTATGCTCTATCTTCACCACACAAAATATTTAAATCATGCACAACCCCGATGACAAGCCAAGCAATTGTTTCATACTGTAACTTTTTCAAAACTTTTTCAATCTTCACGCAATACATGAGCGTGAGCCATGGATATAGCACTATAGGTGGAATAGAATGGTGGTTGTGGAGAAGACAAAAAGGAGAAGATAGTCTCACATCAACTAGGCGTATCAATGGGCTATGGAGATGCCCATCAATAGATATCAATGTGAGTGAGTAGGGATTGCCATGCAACGGATGCACTAGAGCTATAAGTATATGAAAGCTCAAAAAGAAACTAAGTGGGTGTGTATCCAACTTGCTTTCTCATGAAGACCTAGGGCAATTTGAGGAAGCCCATCATTGGAATATACAAGCCAAGTTCTATAATGTAAAATTCCCACTAGTATATGAACGTGATAACATGAGAGACTCTCTACTATGAAGATCATGGTGCTACTTTGAAGCACAAGTGTGGTAAAAGGATAGTAACATTGTCCCTTCTCTCTTTTTCTCTCATCATTTTTTATATTTTTTTATTTGGGCCTTTTCTCTTTTTTTATGGCCTCTTTTCTTTCTTTTTTTATTTGGGCTTCTTTGGCCTCTTTTATTTATTTTTCGTCCGGAGTCTCATCCCGACTTATGGGGGAATCATAGTCTCCATCATCCTTTCCTCACTGGGACAATGCTCTAATAATGATGATCATCACACTTTTATTTTTCTTACAACTCAACAATTACAACTCTTAGAACAAAATATGACTTTATGTGAATGCATTCGGTGGTGTACCGAGATATGCAATATGACAATGATGGAATGTGTCATGAACAGAACGGTGGAAAGTTGCATGGCAATATATCTCGGAATGGCTATGGAAATGCCATGATAGGTAGGTATGGTGGCTGTTTTGAGGAAGGTATATGGTAGGTGTATGATACCGGCGAAAGGTGCGCGGTATTAGAGAGGCTAGCAAAGGTGGAAGGGTGAGAGTGCGTATAATCCATGGACTCAACATTAGTCATACACTAGTGCAGAACCGGGCAATAGCACCGGTTCGTAAGGCCCTTTAGTGTCGGTTCGGTAACCGGCACTAAAGTGTGGGCACTAAAGCCCCCCCTTTAGTACCGGTTCAGCACGAACCGGTGCTAAAGGGCAACCACGTGGCATGAGCCAGCTTCGGGGGCAGGGAGCCCTTTAGTACCGGTTGGTGTCACCAACCGGTATTAAAAGGTTGGGGGGTTGGGTTTATGATTTCTTTTTCATTTAATTTTGTGTTTTCCATTTAATTCTTTTTCGTTTGCTGGTATTTTACGATACTACATATTGTACACGTTATGCATATATATAAATAGAATTTCTAGTAGAACCGACCATAATATATATATATATATATATATATATCATCGAATGTCTCACAACCACCATTAATTAATTCACACATATATACACACATGTATATATATATATATATATACACACAATTAGCTAGCTATCTACAATTTTTCCTATTTGGTGCCTTCGGAGCCAGTGGCATTAGCCTAATTGGTGCCTTCGGAGCACGATAACAATTGGAAGTGGTTCATGAGGGCGGTAGCGGGTAATAGTATTCTCCTTTGGGATCTATGACCTGGTCGAGCAAAAATCCCGCTATTTCCTCTTGAATTGCTTCTATGCGATCCTCTGTTAGGAGCTTCTCCTGCACCTCTTTGAACTATTAAGAAGGAGATCAATATGCATGTGTATTAGTTGTGTGACTAGATATCGATAATGGTGTAAAAATTGTGAATAGTGTTCTGACAAACGTACCCACTCCTGTCTTTGAGATCTGCTCCTTTCGGACGCCATCATGCGAATGTTCTCGCAAAGATAGTATGCACACAGATTATTCCCCGGCGCCTGCTTCAGGGCCTTTACGAGAATGGAATTTGATCAGATAATAATTAATCAAGCATGATAATTAAAGAGATGGCAGCTAGCTAGTACTACTTAATTACTTACCTGGGGTCGATACCATTTCAGATTTTGTTTCCATGGGCCTGGAGTGGCCCTGATGAACTTTGCCCAAGCCCTGCCCACCGACAAAGAAAATGAATAAATGGGTTATTAAATAGTTGTTATCAGGAAATGACGAACTAATTAAATAGGCCGAGATATAGTTAATAATGAGTTGAAATTACCTGTTGACTATCCCCTTCACGATGGTGTAGTCACTTGCTTTCTTAAGTAGTGAGTCTAGTACTTCAACTGTTCCTTCATCAACTTTAATTATTAACAAGATCCAGTGAAATCTGCATGCACACACATTTGCATGTCTTAATTAAGCGGGCATATGTAAGCAAAAACATGTAGCTAGCTAGTAGGCAAAAATAGAATTTGTAGTACAAGACAGTGTGACTCACTCGAAGTTATAAGTAGTATATCTTCATTGTATTTGAGGCGCTTGAAGAACTCTAGCATGCTTTCCTCTACACTTTTTTCATACTATGGATCTAATTTCCATGTGTATTCATTAATGGTATTTGGGTCAACGAACCCAATGCCATAGCATCCACCTTTTTTCATTTCATAAATCTTCATACTGCATAATACCACAGAAAAGAATATAGTGAGGATAATTACAGGTAATGATTGATCAAAATGATCACTACAACTAGCTTGAGACTTAAATTACAGAAAGAAATCACTTACAGACAATAGCAACTAACGATAGATTTGTCAAGTGCGTCTTGATTGTATAGCGGAAATAGTTCTGAATACTCAACGGTCACAGCTTTCCCATGGTAGTAATGATCCTTCTTGACATTCACCATGAGGGACTCTCGATTGGAAATCTTGGTAATGTCCATATACCATTGATGCAATTCATACATTCTCGTTGGGAGCTTCTTGACCTTGTCTGGCTCGACCAAAGGTTGGCCCTGGACATATTTCCGTTTTATTTCCTCCTCTCTAGTCGGAGACATGGGCTCGACATCGAGGAGTTGTCCAATAGTGATCATGAGCGTTTCAGCCTGCTCAATATGCTCCTCGGTTATTACCACATCGCCCAGCCCGGGAGCGTTAACGGTTTGCCCACAATAATATTGGGCGCGCCTACTCTCATGTGTTGTTGGC